>NW_027508799.1:31552500-32140000 GCF_051911475.1 Siphateles boraxobius | reverse complement strand
GTGAGCCAATCTCGGGCTGCAAACAAAAAAAAAAGACACATATGAGCTTTAAATAAAAAGAAACTCCCATTAGTTACTGCTTGTATGAGCGAACACACTGGCTCAAAACTCTCCACTTATGTGAGGACGGAGCCAAAAGCGAGGGAATGGATTTCATCCCTCTTGACCCGGTGACCCTGTTCGCCCGAGCCGCCTCTGAGGGTGGTGTGGCTGGTGAGTCGCGGTGGTACCCGCCACCGTCTTTGATGTTGGGGGTGGAGTAGGTGGGTAAATGGCGAGAACGCTGTGTCCTCACATAAAACGGAGACAGTTGCCGGCACTTGGCATTTCCAGTGCTGACAGGCTGGCTTGTTTGTTCACTCTAACGAGCACTCGGACTCCATTAATGAGCGGACTGAATCCATTATCATCATCATTTCAAAAGGCAGCGCTGCACTAAACAGCTCCCCGCATTAGCTGCCGTTGCCCTTGTTGTTTCATTTGATCAGCGGTGGCAGCAGGGACTTGCCCCTCTCTAGCCTTCCAAGCTTAAACACACACATACACACGTTCGTTTTTTTACCCCACTGCAATGGCTGCAAATTTATGGGGTGAGAATTAAGCACGGAGTGGAAGTTACAGATGCCACGACCCTGACAGGAGTTAAAATGCGAGCTAACGGAGTAATGACATTGGAAGTAGGGATGTGCAACATATTTTTAACAACGGCTTGTCAATGGGTCGCATGTAGTCTACTTATGGACGTACTGCATAATTAAGCTGATTTAGTGTCCATTACGCAGGTCGAACGCGTTTTTGGACCATTCACAGCCCGCAAAAGTGCTTTGATGAGTTTACAGACGCAGCAAAACACTTTCTGAGAAGTATCACAATTCATCCCCCCGCATTTAAAATAAATAAATAATAGAAAATAACTGCAATGACAACATTATTATTACTACTATTACTACTATTATTATTATTACTGTTTTTGCTGCAATAATTTTTCAATATTTTAGCTAAAAGTAATCATAGATGAAATTGTTATATAATAATTATAACAATAATAAAAGTAGTAGTAGTAGTAGTAGCAGCAATAATAATTATAATGCCATATCGTAATAATTTGAATTATTATTATTGTTGTTGTTACATTTAGCAATAATGTACTAGCTAAAAATAAAGGAAAATTGTTTTTGTAACAGATAATAATAATATTAAAATTAAATCTCTAAAAACAAAGGGGGGAAAGACAAACCCACTTGTTGACCTCACTAATCGAGCATCCTGACCCATCACTATTAGAAAGAGAGAAAGAGGCAGGTGAAAAAAAGAGAAGCACATCTTTTGTAAATCGTAAACAATCTAAGCTGGCAAGCATTATGAAAGTGGGCGACGATAACATTTCCATCTCTCTGCCACCTTTCTAAGGGACATCAAAGACCCAATTAAGGCCCTGTGAGCAAATGGCGTATGTGTTCGCTGCTCTGGAGAGCTGTCACAGAGTCTGCGTGTGGCTGTCGACGTCCCAACTCACTGACAGCCTCCTTTACAATCCCAGCCCAGCTCCATGTGCCCCGCTCTTTCTCTCTCTGTTAAAGGATTTTAATTAGGCCTTGCCTGCTCAGGCTCACACAGCCCTTTTGTATGTGCTGAATGGTACAAGGACTGTGATTTGGAAGCCCTTCACAGGCAGTCACTGATGTGAGAGAGAGAGAGAATAAGAGAGAGAAAGAGAGAGAGAGAGGGAGAGAGAGAGAGAGAGAGAGAGAGAGAGAGAGAGAGAGAGAGAGAGAGAGAGAGAGAGAGAGAGAGAGAGAGAGAGAAAGGGCTCTTTCATTTTGATATGTGCTACTTCACTACAACGAGCCCTCCCCCCCCCCCTATTGTACGATCTCCCCTTATGAAGAACTGGAAAATATTCAAATGTTAACGTGCCCGTGTTGGCTTTGATATTTAAGACAAAAGGGTACAGTGTGAGACTTACAGTGACACTTCACAAACTAGAAATGGCACACATCTGATGCGTCATGATCTATCAATAAGCTTTCAGTCTTTAAGAGCATGTATTTGAGTGGTTGATTTCTTTAGTGTGTATGTGCATGTCAGATTCTGTTCCAAAAACAGCCATTTTACTCTTATTCTTTTCTACAATTAAAACATTTGCCATAAGGTTTTGCCAGAACATTATACATTTGTATACCAATGTGCTTAATAATATGACAACATGTACATGAATGTCAGATTCAGTTTCAAATAAAATCATAAATGTGATCTCTTTAACATCTCAGTTGTTTCTCCTAGACACAGATGAGATCATTTGAAAATATTTTTTCTCTAAAGAACAGAAATAATGCCATTTTTAAAATATTTAAAATCTTCAAATATGTATTTTATATTTCAATTTATTTATTAATTCTAATTAATTTATTTGATCTGTTTAAATTACTTTTTTTGGGAGTGAATTGGGTTTTTCTTTTTTTTAAAAGTGTTCTTCCTCAGTATTTTTGACTTGTGTTCCAGTAGAAATATATAAACATCCTTAAATCAAGATATATTTACTTAAAAGAGATTCAACAATTTCTTAAACTGTGCTCAGATTTGCAAGCAATTGTAATATGAACTTAAACATTTATCATAAAATGATCTCGGTTATACTGGCCATAAATGTTTCAGCTACTTATTTTACTGTATGTCAACAATTTTGTCAACTGTGTCAAATTTAATTTTCTGCAGAATTTAAAGAGAAAAATCAGTTACACTATCTCGTTGGTCCACTTTAGACACTCAACTAACTATAAGTAACTTTGCAACTAAATGTCAACTAACCCTCATTAGAGTATTAGAAGACTGTAGTAGACTGTTTGTAAACTGTTAGGTTAGGGTTAGTTGAATAAATTGACACGTAGTTACAAAGTTACAATATGGTTAGTACAATGTCTAAAGTGAACCACTGGAATAAAGTTTTGCTGGAAAATCTCAGTTGATATCCAAAATAAAAAAAAGTGCTCTATTGAGTCTCTCGAGCTTTAAAATAAGAAATCTAGGTTTTGCTTTAAAAATGATTTAGTTTTCAATGCAAAACAACCATACAAAAATACATATAAAAAGTCATGATACATGGATATATTACAGCCTAGTGTGTTTCCCATCGCAAAAGCGTGTCTATGTATACAGCACGAGGTGCTTGATCTGGCCAACTCTCCAATCTCACGAGCCGATGGCACGCTGCCAGCTGCCCTCCTCCTCCATCGCCCGAGAATCCTCCCCTTTGGATCTGCCGGAGAAGGGTCCTCCGTTTACCAAGTGCGCCCAGAGCAGGCAGGCATCGTAACCCTCCTCAAGCCAAGACGTGGTGTCCCCCCTCTTTCTCCCTGACATCCCTCTGTGACAGCCCTTTACATCTGCCTGTGCCGCACTCCGTCGGCAGACAAAGAAATTAATACCCCAAGTGACTGTGTTTTAATTAAGCAATTTCATGCAAATTACACATTTTAGATTGTCAAATAATATACTGCGCAAAATGGAAGGCTGGCTGATCTGATATGCATGGAGCGTTTTTCTTCCAGGGCACTGTGCATACATGGAAAATGAACAAAAATGCTAATTTCTAATCTATTATGCAAACAGTATGATACTTACATAGATTTGCACGCCTTTCTCGGTATGGCTGAGCAATGCCTTTGTATTGTGTATTTAAGGTGCTCGAGTGTTTAAAAGTCTTGTTTTTGTACCCTTTTGAATGCATGTTTACTTGCGAAGCTTTTCAGTTTACGCCACAAATGCAAATGCAGCAGCGAGTGTGCTCGGTTCAAGTTTGTTTTCGTTTGTTTGTGTTCCCGTATCCGAATAACATCGCAAACACAAACTAGCATAATGAATTGCATGAATGCATGATGAACAAACAAATTATACACCTAAAGTAAACCTAAATAAAAACTAACTATTCAATCGCAGCCATCATTTTAATGCCAATTATACTGGGAAAAAATATCGTCCTTTCTTGCCTCACATTGTTATGGGATCAGCCAATATAACTAACAATATGTACAAATTATTCAAATGTGAACAAAAGCCTTTTTTTCCCTCACCAAGTTGATTTGATTTAATATTAGAGTAGAACTGCGTAGAAAGGCCTCTTGAAACCACAGGCACAAAAGTCGGTGAGCACAGGTAGCACAATGAGGCCCTCATTAACAAAGGCAAGGGAGGATTCTTGCTGTTTCTTTGTGATTCAAATACATTTAATCAAAGGTTTGTTTCAATATACTAGTACTTAATAGTGTACATTACCACATACAATACGTCTGAATGAATTGCAGTCCTTCTAGTAAGCTTTTTTAATGGGATCAAATAGCAGGATAGGAGTAGGCAACCGAAGCGGTAATGGCAGGGTACGACATGGCTGTTGATGCCGTTTCTTCATCTTCAGTGCAGAGTTGTTCTTTAAATGGACCCTCATACCATAATCGTTCCCCGTGAGCATTTAAATCAGGAAACAATACAAGAACGGGGCTCCACACCAGGTCTAAAATATCCTTTCCCAATTACGGATCTTTGAAATCAGACTTATGAGCCTCTCCTGTGTGTGTGCGCGAGTGTGTGAAGGTTTTGAAGCGATCCCACTCACCTTAATCAAGTCAACAAGGGGGTGGAGGTGGGTGCCTGGATGGTGCTTGTGTGTGATTGAATCTTGATGTGGCGAGATTTCCAAGAACCGAACTGGTGCCTGCGCAGCGTGACTTCTCCTCAGGTGGACAAATGCACTTCGTCTGAAGGTCACGTGCGTTGGTGGCTGTGGGGTCAGGCGAGCTGAGGTCACATCTGTTTGAGGTGAAATAATGTTTGAATCACTAACAAACAGGTGAGGAACTAATGGGAAACTTGAGTGTAAACAGGAGTTCTGTTGTGAAGCAAAACTAAAACTTAAAAGGTCCCATTTTGTCAAAACTGAAATTTCCAGGTCTAGGGGCTATGAAACTACCATATAAGTTTCAAAACAGTTGATCCACAGACAAATGCACACAGCCTGCATGAAGCAACTGTGCATTTTCACAAGCTGTTGTGACTTCCGTATAAATGTGATGTCAGAACTATTCAGTCACCAATGGTGGGTCACTTAGAAAACAACAGGCCAATCAGAATAGAGGCTCATGAATATTAGGTAGACAGGCCAAAATCGACCTGTTCTTGGCAGAGCTCCTGAGAAAGGAGCTGTACAAATATATTGAGATGGTTTTTGATACTTCTACCGCAAATATACATTCTTAAGGACATCAAAACTTAAAATAAAACTTCAGAAAGTCAATGGGACCTTTAAAGCAAGACACCCTCGATGAATTGAGTAAAAAATTAAGTAATAGATAAACACAAACTCTTTAAAACACATCCAAAGAAGCAAATTAAACTTCACTTTAAGCCGAGCCCTTCCACAATTCATCGTTTCGCTACACTTAACATTTCCATCTTAATGTTCCACAGATTCTAAACAGGAATCTGATCTAAATTTTGAGTGCGCCTCCATGTCAAACTGGAAGACAGCGGCTGCTGAGTGAACCCGAGGCGTCGGGCGGCCCGTGAGAGTGCCTGCTGTCCTGCGGTCGGACGCGCGGATATAAACACCGCTCCAATGACAGAGCGGGGAATCATGAGCTGGCAGCCAGGCGTTCTCCCTCTGTTCACTGTAATCGGATATTAAACAGTAATTATATGATCCTGAGGCAATCTGATTAGCACAGAGAAAAAGCCTTATTGATCCCAGGTGCGGATCAGCAGCCAAGGATAAATATTTATTTTACATCCCTCGCTATGATGGTATTGAGCCACTCAAAACATGCCCGTCAAACAGAGGGAGTTTATGCCAGTATCAAGATGAACCCGGTCTGTGACGGTTGGTATTGCGGAGAGAGGATTGAAATGGAAAGTTGGCAGGGAAACAAAAAAGGGGATAAAGACATATGAGGTTGGGCATTACATCACTTACAAAATAACTTGTATAAATATAGACCGATTTTACTCACTGCGGACCTGGCACAGAACTGGGAACCTTCAATTCAAGAGTTCACCATGGCACAGCGATGATAATATATCAGATATCCAAGGTTCCATTGTACTTTTATAAATACATGGTACTGACTGATTGTTATATATTCATATATCATGGTATTTATATGGAAAATTGGAGAAAAGTACCAAAAAAAACAAAATGGAGAAACAGTTTCAGTGCAATGGTGTATACAGTATGGCACCATGGTACTACCAAAGTACTTTTTAGGGTGCTATTTTAAACAGATTTAAAGGAATACCATGGTAGTACCACACCATAGAATATGAATATAGGTATTTCATGATCTAGCTACACTTTTAAAAATAAAAAGTTCTCAAAGCAATGCCAAAGAACAATTTTTTGGGCGTCTCAAAAAACATATCAGTGTACAGTTCTTAAAATATATATTTTTTCTTAGTGTGAAGAACATCTAAATAATCTTTGGCAATAGAAAAGTTCCATGGACGTTAAAAGGCTCTTCATGGAACCATTGTTGCAAATAAAGAACCTTTCTTTTTAAGAGTCAGAGTGTATGTCCAAAAATCCCTTGTTTTACCATAGTACATGTTAAAAAAAACTTGGAATAACTACGTATAGTAGGGGAGCGCAGGGCACAACCTAACGCGGGGTTAAATGTAACGCGGACCTTTTACATAGTTAGTCAGGATCAAGCAGGTTGTGTTTCCGCTCTTTTTCTCCTGCTACCAGAAGACGCTCTCCTGCGAATTTGTGGAAAGTTTTGATAAGATTTCGTGAAGATACTGGACAAAGAGTGTTTTGACACCATGCAAGTAAATTTTTTCATCATAGGTTTTTTTCGGTTTCTGAGTGTGGTGTGTACGTCACCAAATCTAACTTTATCCGACACTAATCACTGTCTTGTTGGCTAAAACATAGCACCGTTTTGAAACATGTCAGCAACTCCTAGGAACTGTTAGCTAGGCTTAAAATATTTTTTACACAGCGGGGTTAGTTGTAGCACAGTGTTACAACTAAGCCGCCAAGTGTACAATGATAATCAAATGAAAGCGGGAGCCACACAACGTTTCATGTTTGAGTATTTATTTATATATTTAACTTTGTCGGACTTTCACAAACAATGTTGGAATTTTTTTTTTTTTAGTTTACTATGCATTGATCACTTGTTTAGCCTGTTTTTAATGCAATAAACCATTTAAAATTTTATTTTAAGCTTGTTTTTATTATTTTTACTGTTATTATTACTATTAATAATAATAATTTTACATGCAGCTGCCACACACAAATGTAATTCAATTGCAATTACAATATTTGATGATTTTATTTATTTACTTATTTATTGCAAAACTGTGCAGCCCTTTCCTATATCTCTATCCATGATATTGATCCATAACAGAAAGATGATTGGATTAGGGATAGATGTATGGATATCTATCTATACAGATGCACAAACAATATCAAACTATACAGATACAATAGACTGAATGATGTGTGTTTCACACAAGTGTTACAACTAACCCCTCTGTCTGTTACAATTAACCCCGCATATGGGGTAAGTTGTAACACTTAGACTTCTGTCACTTTCAGTGCAACTGTACGAAAATGGTAGGTCCTAGAAAAAAACTTTAAGTGTTCATTTGTAGCAGAGATGTGTATGTTGCTTGTGTAAAAAGAAAGATGAATCTAACTTAATTATTTTTTTAATAATTGAGCCAAAACCAAAATGTGTTAGGTTGTGCCCTACTCTCCAAAGTATTTCGAAGAATACTATGGCAGTACCATGGTATATGACCAAAATGCGATAGTCATATATAATTATACATTTCCAAACAATCATGATAAAAACACAGTATCATGTTAAAAAAAACAACAACATAATAAAGTGATTTCATAGAATACCATGGTAATACTATGGTACATGTCTAAACATTAGGGTATTATCATTATACCATGTTAAAACAATGATAACACTGTGGTATCACAAGGTATATCATAGAATACCATAGTAAACTAAGTCTTTCACAAAGTTTTCGCCATTGTTATGACCGCCACTCAAGACGTTATTTACTAGAAACTATTCCCAGAGAATGAGTCTCTCTTGCTGAGATGACGGGGGGCCACAAACATCCTTTGCGGTGTGCGGCTCATTAAATCTGCCTCTCGGTAATCCAATTGATCTGCAATTCGTTTTAAGTAGCATTAAATCAATGCGCACAGACATGAAAAGCCGGGCTCCTCGTTGACTTCAGTGGAGCTACCTGCAACACTTTGTAATATTGATAATACGCCACTCTCTCCATTTGAGGTTTCTTTTTTTCTCATGCAAATGATAGCTGTTTGTAACCGGGCCTGATCAGTGGGGTAAGAAAAGGGAGTTGAATGCCGCAGGGAATTGATTTAACTCTAGAACAATGCAAGGAAATGCAGCGCTTTTCTCTAAGACTGCCTGTGTTTAGAGATAGTGTTTATCTTGAGTGTGATCCCAGCTTCATTGCGTCTTTAGCAGAGACTGTGGGCCTAAAGCAAGTCAGACGCTGTAAATAAGGATTTCCACCTGACGTTTTACACACCACACATGCTAAGTGAAGGACTTTACGGTCCAAACACTAGGGGAGAGGGGTAAGATGTATCAGTGCACTGCAAAAACTGTTATTTTTTAATGAGAATGATCTAATTTTGCATTTAAAATACCTAAAAAACCTTGAAAATGTACTTGAAGAGCAACACTGCATACGATGCACCTTTAATAAATAAAATGTTTCACTTGTTTTAAGTAAAAACAAGGGGGGAAATGTGGCAGTTCGTTAAAACAAATTATTTTTCAAATCTAATCTATGAAAACAAGCTTCAAGTATATTTATCTTGTTTTTGATTTTTGGATATTTTCAAAAAAAGTAATTAAAAAGTAATTAAGAAGTATTTTTTGTGGTGTGGTATAGATGTGTCACTCCTTTAATGCACAATTTGTCTCACAAGGAAAGTAAACAAAATCATTTTGCATTTCAAAGCAAATTTTCTACATGAAAGGTCAAATTAATTATGTCAAAGGAAATTAACCAGGTCTAAAAATGCAATACACCTCCATTATTTGGCTAAGGAAAAGGAATGACTTCTTTAACCCACACGTCATATTCTGGGAAAGATTTGTTTAAGTGTGTTAGATGCTTTGGCATAAAATCTGTCACTCAAAGGAAATACTATTAATATCACTAATACAATTTCAAAATGTTGACAATTGTTGCACTAATGGAGACTGAAAAACATCCCTAATGTACCCCTAATGTTGGGCAAGTTACAGTTATATATGCTTTCTTCTAATTTGATTTTAAAGCAAACATCCTGAAATCTATTAAGGCATATTAGTGTCCTCTTAATGGACAACTCGCATAAAAAGTGGCACAGCTTACCCCACTCTTGATAAATCAAAACATCAGCATGGACATGGCATCTGGGGAAAAGGGGATTTGCATATTAATAGCATATAGTACAAGGTACTAGAGTTGAAGGTATAAACAAACAATGTAATTCCACAATTAAAGCACTGCATCGCGTCAGACATTACAATCCCAGCTATTGACGAATCAAACTAAATAAAATTAGAAATGGATTCCAAAAGCAAGCTCCCGGTGTGATGTGCAGCCCTTCATCTGAATATTACAACGTAATTAGGTCAGGCTGTTGAATTTTTAATGCTCTCTGAAATCATATTCGTGCTCGCCGTGTGTCAGGTAGAGCCCGGCTCCGACGATACATCATCATGCAGTGACACCAACATAATGGCCATCCCTTCAAATGTGTGACCTTTTCCAAGCTTGCACACCCCAGTGCGACATATCCAGCCACCGCGTTTGGCAGGAACCCCCTCACGTGTCACACATACCAGAGGGAATAAATGCTAAATACTAAACTATGAAATAAGACAGTCCAGCATTTGATTCATAATAATTATAGACAATACAAGACCCATTTTACAGCTACTGTATTCATGTGGTGTACAGTAACACACCAAATACTAACTAGCGCACTTACCAGTGTAGCAAATCCAGCACTGCTTGAGATATGAATGATACCTTGAGAAAAGGTGAGGAACTGTTTATTTAAGTTATCAGACATACAGTTTTCACTGATTAAAAAGGCAAAAAGTCCAATAACAATATCTAGTGACCAGAAAATAATATAGGCCTAAATTTGTGGTCATCTATTAACTGGGACCAATAAGAAATTAATCTCAGACGCCCACGGACAGTTAGCTGAATGTCTAATGTATAAGGAAAAACTTCAGGAGTTTCAAAGCCGTCATCTGATTGGTTGAATTCACAATAGCCATCTTTCCATCAACCTATTTTTATGTGTATTTTTGGATATTGCACAACATAAAAAAACGCTGGATTGAAATGCCAAGATGTGCATAAATTCTAAACATGTGCATAAAAAATTTGTGCGCTCAATGGAGGTGGATAAAAAAAATTATCGGATAAGAAAACATGCGCAGAAACTACGATGGAAACACATTTACAGAATAAATTAATCAAAGCCGTCAGTCTGACGCTCTGGATATGCAAGACTGGTATGAAACCACCCAGCAACACCATAACTGCATAGCAGGGTGTTCCTTCAACTTTCACTGTCTCCTAACAATTCACTTTTTTTATTGCCAATTTATGCACTCATCATGAAAATCTCACTAAAAATGACTTGCGCACTGTGCGGACACCCTCACCTCTCTCTGGTGTGCATGATAAGAACTGATACTCCAGTCCGGAGTGGAAGTGGCCACCGCAAGGCCATAATAAAGAGCCCTTTCTTTATTTCGAGCAGCTCTGTGAACAAGGTCAAAGGTCAATGGTACCCACTTTCCTGACACTTTTAACCCTCTAAGAGACAAAACATAAAATTACCACTAGGTCAGACAGGCCCGTTGCCATTAAAACCGGGAGAGGGAAAAAAGGTGTGGATCAGGAGAGAACTCTAGCTGACACTTTGCTCACCCTCTGTCTGTAAAATCCTTCATTAGAGAGTGATAGCTCATCCCACGCCAGCTTTTCAACACAAACCCCACTTCTGATCCCATAACTATCCCAAGATGGAAATGATTGCATCTGGAGTTTCTAAACTGACAACTCTATTTGCACTGAAATAATCCTCTTTCTTGGCTCCTGATACCTGAGAATAATCTACCCAGTGGAGCGGGAAGGCACCGCATCCCCCTACCCGCGCTCCAACGCAGCCGCTCGCTAATTTAGCCATCCAGCGTGGGCTTTTTGAAGCATGCCGTATTCTAACTGGAGCTTTTAGCTTAGCCTGCTATGCAGTAATTTAGGCCGGGCTCGGAGGATGACGGCTTACATATGTGTCGGGGTTGTTGTGGGGATCCGAAGATTACAGCCTCTGCCAATAAAATGCACGGCGGAGCGCTGAACAGCTAGTAAAGAGCGCGAATGCAAGCTCTGCATAGATACGGTATGAAATGGACCCTACAAAATAAAGATTTGATCATTTTGATAATGCTTCTATAAGTAGGAGCCATGGCTTATTGGTTAACACACGTCTTGCTTGAATGGTTAACACACGTCTTGCTTGATTGGTTAACACACGTCTTGATGGATGGATGGATGGATGGATGGATGGATTGATGGTATTAATTAAAATGCAAAAATTGCAATGTTTAATTTAAGATAATACAAAATCAAAGAAAAATTAAGAAAAAAAGATGTGACGTGCTAAGTAGTACAATTACATGTTAAAAACTGAGAAAAAAAACTCAAAATGGCTTTACACACCCACAAAGATATATAATATAAAATAATGCTTCTATACACTTCAAGTTGTTCAAGTTGATATTTTAAAGACTTTTTTCTTTTTTTAATATGATTACCCTTTAAAGCTGTTCTTTTTAAACAAACTGCAGAAGAAATGCTGCAAAAAAAAAGTGTTGAATAAGAGAAAACGCGAGTCACGCTGGCTAGAAAATTAATAGAAATTGCACCTTAAACCAGCATTAACAACTTATGAGGGCCATTCATTAACCGGCCGGGTGTTAATCCATCACTGAGAGAGAGCCATGAAGGACGTCCTCTTACAGCGCCCTGCCAGGAATAATCACACGTTTCTGAAATTAAAATTCAGAGGAGGGTCCATGTATCACCGGCTAGTGAGAAGCCATGAGATAATAAAGGCAACGCAGGTAATAATAAATAGAAGACAGTGAATGAGAGTCATAAATACCCCAGCGAGCGCTAGTGCAGAGTCACGTTTGACAGTATCGTGATGATGGGTAAATACATGCTGTTTATCCATTTGACCTGACACTTTCAATGAAGAGGAGAGCGGGATGAAGGGATGAAGAAAGACTACCATCACAGGTAAAGATTAAGAACAACTATAACAACTATTACAAAGGGTTTGTTGTACTGAGTAGAGATGTGTTTTGTGAATCATTACAGTGTCACAATTATAAGGTCAATTCAAGTTCTTCCATTTCGTTTAGTAAGTATGGACTGTCAGAGTAGACGCCATGTTAAATTAGACGAATGAACATGACACTTTCAGGGAACAGAAGTTCAGTCGAGACAACGCAAACAAATGTTTTCACAATGTTATGATGAAAAAAAAAAAGATGAGATGTAACTATGACCTTAAAAGAATGAGCAAGGTTTAATACAAGTTAACAGTTTAAAAAAAGTTTTTATCACCTGTCCCCATGTACTTCCATTATAAAAGCCTTACTGTCACAATGATTTTTCATTTTTCATTAAAAATGAGTTGAAAATGTGTTCTGTGATAGTCAGCATTATGCCACAAATGCTGTTAATAGCCAGAACATTCCTTTAAGACTTTTGATTTAATATGTCAAATTAGGTCAATAAAATAACAAATATCATAAGCCCTTAAAAATGTTAGACTCTGAATGTCTTAAATCTTTTAATGTAATGTATGGTATACATTCATAAAGAGGCACCATGATCGAATCGCATGACACTGCAATATTCAGACAACCAATTAAAATTGATTTCAAAGACATGGCGATTCTTTCATGATGTTAGCATCTTTAGCCATTGAATAATAATTATTAGAGCCCTTCCTCTCCAGCTTTACAGGTTAAGTATAAATCAATAAACACATAATCACAGATCAGTGTTTCTCAATACTTCTTGTAAAATAGATTCTGATTGGTCAATGCACCATGCACCATTTCAGCTATACTAAATACTTTATGTATTTGTATGTAATGAAATGTAAGAGTTATGCAAAAAAAAAAAGAAGATTTATATATATATATATATATTATTGCATTAAAGAAAAACATTTTGTAATGCATTTATTTGATCAAATTTTACTGCAACTTAACTGATTTATATTTTAATATATTTTATTAATAAATGTTGATTGCTAAATGTTATTTATTCATTTTATTATTCATTTTCAGTCTTCAGTGTCACATGATCCTTCAGAAATCATTCTTATATGCTGATTTGCTGTTCAATAAACATTTATTATTATATAAAACAGTTGTGCTGTTAATATTTTTGTGGATGAAGGGATAACCATGATTTCTTTTTCAAGATTTTTTTGATGAACAGAACGTCTTGTCTTCACTGTCACTTTTGATCAATTTAATGCATCCTTGCTGAATAAAAATATTAATTTCTTTCAACAACAACAAAAAACAACAACCTTATAATGACTTGGTGTAACCATATAGTCAGGTTGAATAACACAAAAAAATAAAAGCAATTTTAGGTTACCTGACAAAACATTCATAAAGAAACACTGCCATTTTTGCAATGACTCTCGGACCTTACAGTTAATCGTGTCACCAGTGAAAGACCAGAAGAGGTTAAGAAGATGGACCTCAGTCATCTGGGCTCTCAGCAGGGTGCTTCAGTGCAACAGTGTGTTTGTGTGTGTGCGTGTGTGTGTCTGTGTGTGTGTCTGTGTGTGTGTGTGTGTGTGTGTGTGTGTGTGTGTGTGTGTGTGTGTGTGTGTGTGTGTGTGTGTGTGTGTGTGTGTGTGTGTGTGTGTGTGTGTGTGTGTGTGTGTGTGTGTGTGTGTGTGTGTGTGTGTGTGTGTCGCGGATTCTCCCTGGGCATCTAGGGTCACTAATAAGGAGATGTTTATGCAGAGTGTGTCAGAATCTTAGTGTCTTTTCCCCTCTTTCCTTCCCTTCTCTGTTTTCAATTATTTACCATTTTTGAGCAGGAGAGAGAAAAAATAAGAAATAAGTAGTCAAGCTTTTGGACGTTTCTCGATGGCGTACTGCACTTTTCTCAGAAACATCATGCATATTTAAAGTTAATAAAGCCTATTCCTTACCTTTTATCCAGACTTTTTAATGTTGTGCGAGAGAAGAAGAGCTGGAAACATCAGAGTGCTACTCAGAGACATCGGCTGTGTCCTCAGGTTCAGTGTGAAGAACCAGACCATGTCCCTGAGGAAGACATATACACATCATTATTACACTAATGACATGAAATCAGCACCAAATAATAAAGCATTAATGCTCTAGAGATGCTTTTGGCTCAGAGTGGGCCTTGCTGCTAATCATGCATCATGTTTCAGCTTTGGTGTCAATTAAGTTTTTGTGCACTTCTTGGTTTTCATACAGTATTTATGGGAGAGTAGATTGACAGAGAAGGAAAACAAGAACAGCTTATTCACATTTAAACTTTAAGATTAAAACAAAACTGTGGAACAATCACATAATGTTTTGTCACTCTCTGCTATCTGTAGCCAACGAGTATTGTAATGGACATAGAATATCTAAAGCAAGTGTATTCAAACTAACACTTGTCAAAGTAAAGGTTTTGGCGGGTAAATAAAATATAGCTGTTCCTAATAAAGTTACCGACCAACTGGCAAACAGAGTAGATTTCTTCTGAATAAAATAAAAATAATAAAATATTTCATTTAATGAATTAAAATAATGCAAAATACAGTTTAATGTCTGCAGAAATGTATTAACATATAATTCTAATAAATAATTTATTTTAATGATTAATTTATCAAAAGACATTTATGGCTAGTAAATTTTCTTAATTCACCCAGCATTGGCTTATAGGTGCTGTGGTAACCAAACAGGCAGTAAACGAATATGAAACAACTTAGCATGAAAATCCACTATCATTGACTTATTCAATGTAAACAGTAGATTTATATACAACATTTGGAAACAGTCTTTCTTCTCAAAGGGTTAGGGTTAGGACAAAATTGACAGTCTAACGGTACCAGTCCTGTGAGCGATTTGTCTTCACCTCGTGCGTATGCGTAGTTGTGCTATCGGCTCAAACATGGGCATCTCCACTCAAGAAAAAGGCAGCGGGTGGATTTGGTAGGGAGTCTGACTGAGATGGTCATAAATCAGGGCTGGCGTGGCAGGATTCCGACAGGCTGCTATGGCTTTATCTGCTGAACAGCTTTCATCCTCCCCAGCCCGTTTATGCATATCCACTGGATATCCCACCTCCACGGTGTCCAAAGCTCGGGCTCAAGGCCTCTCCAAACCCGCAGTCTTCCCAGAGATCCCTATTCCCTTTCCTGCTTAATTGATTCTGCTGGGGTGTCAAAAAAAAGAGAAGTATAGTGTATATCTCATCTTTTATTTAGGCAAGCTTTGATATGGGCTATATTTAAAAAAGGTTAATATATATAAGGCTCATGGGTGGGTTTAAAATTTCATGAACAACTATCCGAAAAATAAAAAGAACTAGTTGCAAGTGTTGCGTTTTTTTTTTTACTTGAACAGTTTTTTTTCATGAACTGACTTACAATTTACAGCATTAATGCATAGTAAAGTTTAACTTTAATCAACTTTAAAGTCAAATATGTAACACTTTGCAAACCATTTTACTTTAATGTGATGTATTTCAGAGAGTATCCAAGAAAAAAAAGAATATGGCATTTTATCCATCAGGAATTGACTGGATCATCAGAATTGGCCTGCGCATGACATGTTCAGAGGGAGGGATTGAAAATTGGAGGGCTTGAAGATGTCGTCTGAAAAGGAAAATTGTTTTAGAAGCAAGTTTTAGTTTTAATTGTTTTAGAGCAAGTTTTAACAAAAGATTTGAAGATTAGCTATCCATCCATCCACCTAACCACCTACCTACCCCATCTACCCATCCATCCATCCATCCATATACCGACCTACCTTCTTTTTAATCAAAACAGAGGTAATAGGTTTAGTTCTTAGTCTCAATGGACAACTACCGTTGATTTCAGTTCTCAGACTGGCCTACAGTCTCCTGACATAACGTGCCTGTAATCTCGAGCACAAAAAGGGGAAAAGGAGAGGAAGGTGGAAGCACAGGGACGGTGGCGGCCCAAGATGCTGGCGGAGCCGTGGAGAGCGAGCAGGCTTCAGCCCCCAGCATATTCATAAATCAGCTCTTTCAGGAGCTGTCAGCCACTCCATAATGAGGGTTATTATTCAGCTCGGGTGTCAAAGTTACTATCAAAGGACCGTCTCTGGAAGGCCCTCTCACTATGCTCCTTGTTAAATAAACAGCGGCGTACACAAAATGGCAAACAAGACGTGGGTCAACCTGATACAGAGCGGGGCCACGCGGGCCTCTGGAGTAATTTACCCTTCGGGAATAGCCGACTGGGGAGATGGATGATATCAGGCCTTTCAGAAAGATTAATGGAGAGAGACGACAACCAAAAAGAAGTGAGAGCAACTGAGACGTTGAAGAGGTAGATGGAGGATAAGGAGAGATGGCATCACATCTTTCTAACTAGAAGGGGTAATAATGTTTGTGTTCAATGACCAAAAAACCCTAACATTTATCCATAATTAGCTATTTACCCATTTAAGCAGTGCAAACTATTCCCCAAACGGTGGTTAAAATAACTACAAACCATAAAAAAGCTCATTGCAAAAAAAAAAGACTTCTCACCTACACGCCATATATTAAGGCATATAAAATAAAGTTAAACGAATAACGACTAAGCTATCAAAATTGCAGAGCCCCTACAACTGACAGCAAAATTCCCCACATCACTTGACCTCTCGATGATAACAGTCTAATATTAACCCTCTACGAATATATGCTTTAAAAAATTCATTCTCTTTATTACTTTGTTAATATCAGACAGTGGCCTCGGAGCTGAGGGTAGTATTAATTTTGAATACTTGAAGGGGGCAGAGGAGACGAGGGGGCGAGAACTGAGCTGTATGGCAAATGAAAGGGCTAATCTCTGTTTAACATTAACAAGGACTCCACACATCCAGAGCGCAGCAAGATTATAGCTCTCAACGTGGGACTCCGGGTTATGGCTGCATTGAAATACTTGACTGAATATTAAAAAATGAACTGCGTTTTCATACACATAGGTTAACTTACTATGAAATACTTGGGTAACACTTTAAAATAACAATAAACATTATAAAATAACTCTCTGGAATACTTGATTCTGAATAGTCAATCATGTCATTCTGCAATCAAATACTTTTGCATGATGATGACTAAACGGTTTAATTAACTAGTACTAGTCTTATATAATTAAATCATATTGATAAACTATTAATAATAATAATAATAATAAGTTGTAGTTTTAGAGCAGCCAAAATGCAAGCGGAAAGAGTGGAAAATAATATTTCTT
The DNA here is from genome assembly GCF_051911475.1 of Siphateles boraxobius. Lineage (NCBI taxonomy): Eukaryota > Metazoa > Chordata > Actinopteri > Cypriniformes > Leuciscidae > Siphateles > Siphateles boraxobius. Next base: position 32,122,395 of record NW_027508799.1, on the reverse strand, counting down.
CATGGAGAAAGGGTAGAATTTAGAATATGATTATATTTAGTAGGCATCTTGGGTGGTAAAATCAATTAAATTCTACATTGAGTAAATGGGAGGAAATCACTGATAGTTGCAGGCCATTCCTCAAATTGTCATAATTACAACAGCCAGAGGGGTCACCATCACTGACTCTCTTCAAGGACAAAAAAAAGACTTTCCCAGGAGGAAGAGGAAGTGCTTTCCTCTTGTGTTTAAAGAGGAGAGCAACTCCAAACAGTGAGGAGTCGTCATCGCGGGCATTGATTTTCATCTCACCTACCTGAAGGCAACAGATTAATCTTTTACATCTGTGAGTTTGAGACAGGCCTTCACGCTGTGCGAAAAATCACCAACGTACCAGAGACCAATTAATGATTTTGTCATTCCGGTGCCGGGACAGTGCATGTTTGTCAAAGTATCTCTGCGATGGTAATTTGGGCCATCTGTTCTCGTAGCAGTGAAGAAAGCTGAAATATGTGATGCGTTTAAACTCAATAATGTGTCATATGACTGGTGGGGCCTTGTCTGGTGGACATGAAGAGAACATATGTTGTCTTCCAGCCCGCGGGCTGACATTGAAGATGAGAAAAGACAGTACTTCAAGGCAAATGCCTTCCCTGAAGAAAGCCTGCCAGAACCTATATGGCTCAGTGTATTGACAAATCTCTTGTGGACGGCACAGACATGAAGGTTTACGAGGCTAGTCTCTTTCAGTCCCCGTCGCTGTGATGGGAAGGACTGAAGTCTTCAAAACAGGACCGTCCCGGGGCGGCTTAGGGGAACCCCGATGACACGTTGACTGACACCTTGTGGGGCCAAAGTTAAACCTTCTTTGAATTGAATTAAACAGCTGAAGATGCAATAACCTTCACTGTTTCTAAATTTGATCTGATTTAACATGCCCTGCTTGTTTATTAAGCACGAGAGGTTGAGGTTTAATTGCAGTGCTGAGGTGAGACTTTAGCCTGAAGATGGATGATACGGAGATAGACTCCTGCCATTGGAGACTGCAAAACATACCGGCACCACCGGTGATGAATGACGAGTCAGAAGCTCAGTTTTCCCATAGGAAACCATCTTGTACAAAAGGTAGAAAGTATGACAACCAACCTTTAAAAGCTTCCCAACTCCTCATCTAGGCTAAACAGTTGAAGTTTCTACACAAATCACACAATATACAGCTAAGCTTTAATGGTGGCAAAGGATAAGTCAACGTTTAGTGTCAAAATATCTTGGAGGATAGACAAGAAAAAGGGAAACGAGTAGCAAGGCGCAAAATAACAAGTGGCACATCTGCAAATTAGCTTTGACTGCTCAACAAGGAGCATGTGTTGACAAGGGAGAGAGCTGATGTGATTTGCTGACACCAGCAAAGGAAAAAAAAGAGAGACAAAACAAATCTAATCATCCCTTCCCATCAAGAGGAAATCGCTGCCTCCTTCTTTCCACAAAGACCCCCTTGGCTTAAATCAATTTCTAACAAACTTGATTCTGAGGCGGTAACGGGGGGAATCAACAGTACCTTTCAATTTAATTCAGTGCCGCGCTCTGGGAGAGAGCAACTTTCATCCATCACCATCATGAGCACAGCTGTAGCGCTTATATACAACACAAGACCCGGTGGAGGGAAAACCCCATGAAAATACATCTTTAAATATCAGTTTACACGGCCACTCACATCAGGTTGTGATGGGAATCACCAGCTTTTCATGAAGAATTACGTTTTTGAACTCTTTTGTAAATGTGTATCTTTACACACTATCATAAATATCCAGTAAGTAAGAAAGTTGAGATTCAGTAACTGCGCTTACAAATTCAGTGTGTGTTTCAAACTCTAACTTTTTGTGTGACTTTCAGCATCTTTCAACCACAAAATTTAGCAGTTTCTCCAGAGATAAAAAAAAGCTGATGTAGTGAAGTTAGCACTCAGTCAAAGGCAAGAAAAATCTAAAGAGACAACAAAGAGAAGAAAAGATCTTAAGATAAAAAATGTTTTTCACATTTTGTTTTACTAATGTGGCTACAAACTGCTTAAAGCGCCAATAAAGTTTCCTTCAAATGGTAGTTAGTTACAAATGTCGACAGTTTAACTTTAACCCTGTAAAGCCCAATATATGTAAAATAAACCAAACACATTCTTTTAAATGGAACAATGTATGGATAGTTAAATAAATGAAGTTGCTTTAGTATAGTAAGTGTTCATCTAGAAATTTTACTAACAATACAAGTTAGTTATAGGTCGGCATGAAACAGAAGTTGCAATAGTCTTTTCTTTCCTATTGTGACGTATATCAGAGTGAAACGGCATCTTGTACAAGAAAAAAGTAGAGCGGGACTTGATTTTGTTCATCAGGAATTCACTGGATGGTTGTGGTTTGTTATTGGTCGATCTCACCTCATGTGAGTGACAGGTTGTCCTGCCCTCGCACCAGTAAACACGTTATCACAGAAGAGAAGCGATGTCGCAGCAAGAGGGAGAGGAAGATTAGGAGGGCGCATGAATAAAAACAAAGATGTGCACGGATAAATCGTTTACAATAAATACTACAATATTCCACAAAAAAAAGAGAATTGTCCATTTTGAATTCATGGGGACTTTAGATTGTGCACAACATAGCCAAGTTTTGATCGTGTTGATAATTTGGAGGCCTTAAAAATGTGCATATCAAATATGATACAGTAGGCTTTATAGGATTAAAGTGTCTTCAAACCGTTGATAGCGGTTGACCTGAAAGAGAAAACTGACTGTAAAAGGACAATCTAACGCACGCTTCAGCGCCCCTAATGGCGGCGTTGAAAAGGCAATGCACTCTTGCTTGCGTAGCTTATAAGCGTCTGTGTTCGCATCCTCACAGAGAGTGCATTTGTAGCCAAAGACTGGCAGCTTGCAGAGGTGAACATGCCGCAGCTGAAGAAGATGATTTGCAGGAGGAAGACCCTTCTGAATCATTTCTCTTCCTACTTCACTCTGGCCACATTCTCCCTTTCCCTCCACCAAGCCCCCCCCCCCCCCCCCCCCCACCCCACCCCCCACTTCCTGTCATTAAGCCTCTCACTGCCTGTCCCTAAAATAATCCCAGCAGTTTTTTGTCAATCCACTAATAATTCAATTTAGCAGGCCCGGCACAGAGCTTCGCCATTAGTTTTGAGGACGTGATTTAAGATTGATGACTTGTGCCCCTTGGGAGTCTGTTTCATGAGGTGCTGGGGGGTAGCGGGGGGCGCCACGGCCAAGGTACGGAGGGAGAACAGGCATGGGAGTCGAGCGAATTAAACTTTGGAATTGATTTTCTTAAAATTTGAGTTGACTAATGTGACAAGTCGCAGCTGTGAACGGCAGAGCGCCGGGTTAAAAAACCCGCGGCCTGTCTCCTCCAGGCTTCTCACAGTGACACGCCAGCGAGAGAGAGAAAATGTGTGTTAGGAGGCCTTTTGTGCACACACACACACACACACAAACATATGCTGCCGCTCAGTCATCAACCTGCTGTCACCGACACAAATTACAGCCAGGAGAGAGAGAGAAAGCAAAGAAAGAGAGACAGACCTCACATCACCACAGCCTCAGAGTTGCAGGTACTGCAGGTAGTGCTGACAAGGGACAGGTCACTGCTGTGACATTGTTGAATAATTCAAGAAAAGAAAGAAGGAACGAGGAGGGAAGAGAGAGGGAGTAGATAAGTCAATGACAAAAAGTATAGAACATGTATGGGTGGATACTCTCGGCTTGTCGTAACACTCTGCTGTGCCATCAAAAGCAACATATTGCAGTGTCTACAAGTTACATCACCGCAATACAATACTTCTGGTCTGGGAGGCCACATCTGCTAACATTTGCATCTGTCTACTCTTCTGAGTGCAAATCACAGGCTTCTCAGTCTCTCTGAAATTAAAGTTGACCCTGAAATTAATTTTCTTAAAGGTATACAGACAAAATGTGTTGAATGTAGAAATAATTGAGCATCAGTGGCCAAATAAAAGGAGTTTAATTTTAGTGGATCACCTCATGGAGGCCGCCATTTTGAGATCACATGGTCAATCTCGGTCATCACTCTTTTAGCAGAGACTTTTATTCATAGAATAAATTACTCATGGCCAAGTTCTATTTATATATAATCGTCCTAGATTTTTATCACAAATACATTAAATTGACAAAGCAAAATGTGTTGCGAATGCCGTTTTGTTTAGTTGCGCTCTAGAAAGTAGGCCTTTTAAAGCCTCATAATAATTTGCTCTCCAAAGTTCCATCTACTAGACCACCAAACAGACTAAATTATTTTCTTCATTAACAGCAGCGTGGCTGTAATTCCCCGGCCAATGTGAGTCACAAAGCGGTCCTGCTTGATCCAATGGCGCAATTCAGAAACGATTTAAAGAAGCAGTAAGCAAACAGAACCGAGCGACGTGGCCCCTGATGAGTGAACACTGGAATTGGTTTCACGCTCGAGCGCAGCCTTTAAGACAAAGTACCTCAGGAGATAATTATAGTGTCAAGCATCCGCCAGGCCGGCCGTTGACGATTGGCCAATATTTAGCTTTAATTAAATCAAAGCAGAAATGTAATTTCTCCTGAGTGATCTTTACACAGAAAGTCGACTTTAGAAAAACACAACATAAGTCTTAACGCGTCTCCTTTCGTCCCCTCTGTCGCTGCTGAAGTTTATTTTGCGACCAAACACATCATCCAGCGTATGTGAATCCTGCAAACTGATGAAGTAATGAACTTTGTGAAGTGTTCATTCACCTGAGAGGCATCGATTTAATGAGTTCGCTCTTAACTCTGGGGTCTGTGAGAACTGTATATTATATTTTCATGGCAGAATACCAGCCGGATTTAATACAAATGATATTAAAATGGCAAATTGTGTTAATCTTAAGAATATAACCGAGATGCTACAGAGTTTAGCTTAATACTTTAAAACTAGTGCAGTGGGGTTGCAAACATTTTGGGACCTCAAAAATGGGTCATGGACCAAAAAAAATTCTTGAGAAATTGAAGAGATGGTGTGCGATTTCACAGTAAAATGACCATAAAGTTGAGGAACTCACTTTATCGTAATGACATGAGGCCACAAGCTTTTTGAATGTTGCTGAGAATGTTGTGCAATGTGCACATATCTGCAGTAAGAGTATCCTAAAATAGACATCCCAAACAAAACACTCACTGGAGACATCACAAATATTTAAAATCTATTACTTTCAATGCCTGTGCTTAAAGTGGTGCAATTGATTTCATTTGCTGGCATCCAACAGAAAGGGCTGTACTTTTCCCTGCCGGCTGTTTGGGAATATGGGAATGTTTGGCTGTAATCATAGAGTGGACTATTGATCTTGCTATTTTAATATGTTGTGTGAGCAGCTCTGTTTGACTGCCTTTTTTCATTAGCCGACGGCTCTCTGCCTTCAAGCCGGGGAATTAAAACTGCCTCTTTCTCTGTTTGGACTGCAGGATGAAGCTGGCTAAGAAAGGTCAATACAAAATTAATATGGGCATTAATATTCTTAATGCAAACCTGACGCGTGCAAAGTCTTAGTTCTGACTGAGGTCCGCACAAAGTTAGATATGATCCTCCCGAGGCGGCCTCAGGCGCAGAACACCTGCGGTTACGCATTAATTGCGACTGTCTTGTGCACATCATAAACTCGCAGCTGATGGTGATCAGAGCGCTTCAGCGATGACTGTGAATCTCCTTCATTTTAATTGATTGTAAAACAGCAGGAGAAAAAGTGCTTCAGCAGCGAAAACATTCGGAGGTTGCCTCTGTGTTAAGAGATTTAATTACATTTATAATATGAGGAGGGATTTGGCTATGCAAATGCCTTTAAACTGAAGAGTGTTGTATGTAAACACGCCCAGGAGGGGATGATCTCTCTGAATAAGAGACCCAACATAGTTGCAGAAGAAAAAACGAATACGATCCATAGTTCTTAAATTAGGTTAATTATAATTAGTATAGACTAACTAACTGTTAAAACTAATCTCTACTCTAAACTCTTACTGTCTTTATGTGGACATCTGGAAAGAGAGACATTTGGACCACATAAAAAGCAAAACTTGAAAAAAAAAAAGTTCACACTCACAGGGCATTACACTTCCTCCTCCAGCTTGCTGTCATCCCACAGTGCATCACTTCCCCAGGTAAATGGCGCACACGTACACGGCTGTGGTTTTTTCCTCCTTGGACCACTGTTGGTATATATACACACACACACACACACACACACACATTAGCAGAAGTGGTCACTGGAGACACTTTAAGACTTTTACTCAGCTAACCACTTGTGTCACCGAAGACGAATATTAATACCACGATAAACCATCTTGATTATTGGTAAATAACCAGAAAGTACCCTTATTAAGATTTTAGGCCAAAGATTTTGTCTTGCCTAACAAATAGTACAGTAGTAGCGTGTTTTCCGAGTAAACTGAGGGCTCTGCTGTAGAATTCCCATCTGTGTAGATGTAGATGTACCTGCTGTTATTTATGAGGGCTCTTGTTTATGCATGCACACCACAGATGCTGGTAATTAATCCAGCGCGCAATTAGATATTGTTTCAATTCACAGCTGAGTGTAATTAACTTCTGGAGTCCTTCCTCTCGGAGCGAGCTGGTACTGGGTTGAACTAGATAGTATAAGCATGATTTCTAATCTCTAACCTAAGGCAAGAAGTGCAGGACTAATTTCATGTTTTCTTTCAGAAATAATCAATTTCCTTTGAAAGTGTTTCTGAGGCTGATTAGTTCACAGACTGTTTAAATTGGCATGTTGTTCAGATCATATGAGGACAGAGGTCACATTAGCAAACAATCTAGAAACGAGAAGTTAGTATTACAAAAACTTTGGATACCAAATCCAGGTAGTGATGGGGCGTACTTGTTTCACCAGATTTGCGAGGGCTAAATTTCTAAAATATAATAAAATGACTTCATAAGGTGAAGCGTTAATTTTCTTCAATATTAAAATGTTTTTTTCTCTACCAGCATTAAAACTAAACCACAAATGGTTACAGTATCTTCTGGACAACAAAATAAATTTTTAGGTGGATTTGACCATAAAACGTGAATATATACGGAATCTGGGGTGCTTTTAAACACTGCTCAGAAAGTTATTACTTGTATATACTGTATATGCCAACATAACTTTCAATACATAATAAAATGTCAATAAATAAATCAATGGCCAATTGAATAAATGTGCATTTATTATTTATTGACACATTATTGAAAGACATTTTGGAAGAACTATTTATTAATATAGACAAAAGGCTTAAGGCTGAGATTTAGGTTAGTTTGTTCTGAATGGTAAAAGATAAAGAAAGCTCCTCCTTTTCGGTAGAAAGAAAATTGGTTTACCCAGTAACTTTCAGCTTTAGAGTAACTCTACAGCTGCCTTCCATAAGACCTCTTCTTTGATCCGTGTTAATGGGGGCCGTTAAGGTCTTTTCAGTGTGTAGACGCATGGAGCAGCTCCATTTGTGTTGCTTATGAGCACATCTCGGGTTTTGGGCGAACTGGGAAGCAGACCACCTATGACTCTGACTCTGCTGGGCCGTATTGCCATATCCTTCACTGGGGTGATGCTTCACGGGTTCGCCTTGACCTCCCCACCATTTCCAGCCATCAATCTGAGCCCGATTCTGCCTTCTGCCTTTGTAGATGGGCACATCTTTTTATTCTAAATCCGCTCTTATTACGGTTCCTCTCAGCCGGTCAGTAAGAAGACCTCAACTCAAAGTTGGGGAGGTAATTAAGCGGATCTTTCCCTCCGCTTCAGTACTGAAGCGAAAGCCTGTCCAGCTCCTATTTGCCTAGATTCAGGATGTAGTGGCTACGGCTGAGCTGTCGGCCGGACTTCATCTGAGCGTTCATGTCTGGACAGTGGGTTCGTCGCCTCATTATCAGCTGGTAGAACTGTCAGAAGTGGGGAAAAAACATGGTTGTAATGTAATCTGGTCACTGGACTTTTTCCTCTTCTTAATGACGGCCTTCCTCGATCTCTGCGCCCTTCTACTCTTCCCAGTCACGTCTGATAGACTCACACGGCGAGGAGACTCACATGGCGACGACAAGCCGATTGCATAATATGATATTGATCTTCACCCGGGGGCAAATGCTATTATCCCTGATAACCACGTAGATGAGAAAAACAATATAAAATTAAGAAAAAATAGAAGGAAAGAATGCATTAATTTGCTGTGCAAACCTCCGAACATCTGTTAACTAGTTAGGCTTGGTTAATAAGCAAAATAATTAGGGTTCTATCTTGTTTGATTCCCTCAGCTTCTTCTTCTGTATTCATATCTGGAGAGCAACGAGCGCTGCGACCCTCAGGCAGAGGAAGCAATAATATGAGCCCAGGAGAGCCATTCACAGGCAGGGAGAGAGGAGGCATCCAGAGGAGTCTCCCTGGCTCTCCACCTGGGCGTCTGGGAGGCTAAACGGCGCAGATATCGCTTATTAAACCATCTGCCTCATGCTAATTAGATTATTGCAGATAAAGAGAAGGAGTTTTCTTTGTAAATTTTAATGAGATAATGTGTCAACCAATTGCACAGGGAAGATGGATGTAATTCGGGGACTCCGAATGCAGAATTTCAGGTGAAGGTGTGCAGAGGAACAGATGCGGGTTTGAGGGTGATTAATCGCGTGAATCCAAAAAGAAAACAGCTAAGGGGAATGAAAATAAAAACAGAACCGCACAGAAAAAAAACTTTATCCGAGAGGTGTAAAGTATTTTTTGGTTTCATCAACTACTGACGCTGTAGATTTTACTACTACTAGAACTAACATTTTTATTTTTGCCATTCTGAACATCAAACTGATAATATATACAGTGAAATATACCATTGCAAGTTTTACTGTATGAAAATGATACATTTTAAGTAAATTACAGCTGACACTCAACTGTCATTTCCACCGTGATGTGGTAGAAATTAAATTAGTTTGTATCTCTGTTGATGACTGAAAAGAAGAACATAAACGTATTATGAGTTTATTTTCTAAAAATACATAGGATTAAAATAGCCCCAAGCTAAAGAAGTAATATTATTATTCATACTAAATATAATCTTAAATCTAGCACCAAACAAGGTAAGTATTGATTTACTATTGTACGCCAGTAACAGGACTGACAAAGAACTCCTGGTCTAACAAGCACCTGGTTTCCCCTTTTTGCCATACGTAGATACATTTCAGCTTTGAAGGAGAGAAAACTGAGAGCTCTGCTAACTAATGAAGCAGAGCGTATCGATTAGGGCCGTCACAAGAGGAAGGCATAAAAGTACACATTCAATAAGGGACTTCATATCCCGTCCAGCTAGTGTAAAGGTTAAGTGCTAAGGAATATTACCAGGATCAATACATGACTGCAACTTCACATATAGCGCACCATGTCTTCTCACAGGATAACTTACTTATAAAGAAAGAAAGGAAGTCCTATTTCCGTGGAAAAGGTAGGAAGCTTGCATCACAGTGTGCAAACCAGTTCATTGCTTACTGGTGGTTAGCGCCGTCCTGTAATAAAGCCTTCGCTGTCATCAACAACTCAGCAGTGTAAACTGGAGCTTATTAAAATTTAATAACCGTCACTTTGTCTCTGTTCACAATAAATAACAAACTCAATTTCCTCCCCGTTACGGCAAGAGAGGCTCCTTAAGCAAGACAAATGAATGGTTTGCAGCACAGACTAACAACATTAACTGGCTAATTAAACAACAATAGAGGATGCTGGGGCTTCTTGCGATAATTATGCAATGTAGTTTAATGAAAAGGTTAACTGTGCATGAGGAATACGATGTCTTTGTCTCAGTGCCAGACCATTTGGGGAGCAGAAAAAGAAACACATTTGCTGGATTTTCCTCACTAAACAAGGCAAATTAAATGTGTTGCACGCCTTCTGCTTGGTGTTTTCCACAGACACCAGCCATTAGTATACCAGATAGCTCAAACCTTAAATGAGGTGTAAGTACATCCTCCAATGGCTCCGTGATGAACCATTCTTGAGGGTCATGGCCTTATGTTTAGCACATTGCTATGAGGTGCACATGTGGGAGATGCGGGTTCAAATCAAGTTCACATCTGGTCCCAGGTTTATCCATTTCATCCCATCAACTACTGTCAGATTTACAATCAAAGGCCACAATCAATGGCCACTTTATTAGGTACACCTTTGCTAGTACCAGGTTGGACCCTCTTTTGTCTTCAGAACTACCTTAATTCTTCATAGCACAGATTCAACAAGGTGCTGGAAATATTCCTTAGAGATTTTGGTCCATGTTGACATGATAGCTTCACGCAGTTGCAATTTGTCGACTGCCCATCCATGATAATCTCCTGATCCACCACATCCCAAAGCTGCTCTATTGAACTGAGATCTGTGGAGGCCATTTGAGTTTAGTGAACTCATTGTCATGTTCAAGAAACCAGATTGAGATGATATGAGCTTTGTGACATGGCACGTTATCCTGCTGGAAGTAGCTATCAGAAGATATGTACACTGTTGTCATAAAGGGATGGACATGGTCAGCAACAATAAAAAAATGTTCAATTGGTACTAAGGTGCCCAAAGTGTGCCAAGAAAATTTCCCATTGCACCACCAGTAGCCTGGACGGATCCATGCTTTCATGTTGTTTACGCCCAAATTCTGACCCTAACATTTAAATGTCGCAGCTGAAGTTGAGACTCATCAGAACAGGCAACTTTTTTCCAATCTGCGTCCCAATTCAGAGGCTGCATTCGAAAGGCCGACTGTGTCCCCGTGGCACGACGAAGGCTGTCCCAATTCCAAGGCTACTTCAAATGCGGCCTTCAAATGAGTCCTTCGTTTCCTGTGCAGATGGATCCTTCGCGACCTTGCCTATCCCAGAATTTATTGCGCACCAGTACCGACAGGATGTTTTTTTTTAGTTTTTTTTTTAGAGAAATTGTAGAATTACCCTTACAGAAATACGCAAGTATTTGGTTTTAACTTACTCAAATATCTGATGATAAAAATGTAAATGTTTTAAAAAAGTTTAAAGCAGTTTAAATGTTGACATATCTTGCTAAGATGCAATCGTATGGATAAATGGACCATGGTGAATATTTAGACAGTTTGTGAACCCCGTTTTCTTTTCAGACAGTTTAATAAAAGTCCAGTACAAACATTACTGCCACTCATCAACGGGAGTTGCCACAGTATAAGTGACAAAAACAATCCTACAAAGGCTAGACCGTCCCGATTAACAAAGCTTGTTCCGACCTTTGTGGCCTTTTAAGTCAGCGTCCTTCGAAGGATGCAGCCTCTTAATTGGGACGCAGCTAGTGTGGTCCAAAGTGTTGTGCATTCAGTTCTTCTGCAGACCTCGGTTGTATAGATGAAATCCTCAAACAAGCTCACTTGCTGTGCTCCATATACCTGTATGGCTTGAGAAGCTGGTGACTGCAGTATTATCCAATTGTGAGCTCCAGTGTGACTTCTCAGGGTTGGTCAGGTGACTTACTGAGAGCTCTCTTCCACTGGCCTGCTCTCACTGAAACGTTCTGAAAATGTAATTACAGCCTCTGCTGAGAGGTATGGATAGCCATTTCAGTCAGCCACATTTCCATAAGCTAAGTATTTAAATATTCCATTAATTGATAATGTAAATGCCCTTGAGACGCAGACTATAAGCTGGTAAATCACTACTGGGGCCTCCTTTCCTTTCCATAGCAACACTACCGTCTCAGAAACAAAAGCTCTTCTAAAACAGCCTAACGACCCTCCTGTTTCTACATCTATACAACAAGCTGCTTTTTGCATCAGTATTCCAACACATGGCCTATAGGTTAATGAAGTTTACTAGTGTGAAGGGTTTAGGTGTGGTGTTGACCCTCCCCGCCGTGCCTGTAGAGGTGAAACTCACCTTGAAAAGTGACTTTTTCCTCCATTTTGATGATAAACATTTATGATTCTAGTTAGCTAAACTTCAGTAATAGTACCTTGGGTGATAAGGCCACACTGGCCCTGTTTCTACACTTCAGATGAGATTGATTACGGTCACTCTAGTTTTGTGTACTGACCCTACAGAATGGGTTTTTGGGAAGGCATATCTGAGATATAGCTGAAAGTTACAGGAATGAATGCGATCAGGAGAAATCTAACCTGTATCACCCATATGAGCATCACAACTCACTCTGTCTGCAGCCTCCAAGGCTCTTCCTAATGTTTTCAGCCTTCGATGTTCTGAAAAAATGAGAGAGAGAAAATACAATTAATAAATATATTAATATGCACACCATATATGCATACCATAATTCTTAAAGGTGTGTGTGTGTGTGTGTGTGTGTGTGTGTGTGTGTGTGTGTGTGTGTGTGTGTGTATTCCAACCACAGAGTGTTTATTAATTGAAATAAAAACCCAGAAGTCAAAAACAACCAAGGGATCAATAATGTATGGCTGCGCATTGTGCACACGATGCTGCTGTTAATTATTCAGTAAACGAACTGACATACAAGTCCATTAGTGTTTTTTAAATGCAAAATTACTGTGCAGAAGAGCAGGTAGCTTTTATTTTTTCGTGGCTTACGAGCTTAAAGAATTTATGATAGAAAAATATTTATCTCGTTTTGAAAGCGAAAGCAAATCTCCAATGATGAACCATAATGGATGATGTCTTTTCAAAAATAAATGCGCTGTACAGAGCATTCCCACTGCAGGCATTTGAGAGGCTTTTGTAATGAATTTGTGATGAAGTGTTGGTTGACAAATAGAGAAACATGAATATTGTAAGCATTTACAGCGTTTTACTTACAAGTTGACACATTTAATATGCTCACTAAAAGCTAACAGGTTTAAATGACTTTTCCTTTAGCTGAGTGCAGAAATGTATTTTGTATGCAGGAGTGAATCTGCATTCTTGTTAAGAGATGCATGTGTATTCTTGTATAACATCAAAGCATCTGTTGATAACATTTATACTTAAAAAAATGCAGAATACTACCTTGTTCAGCAAATGGTTACACACTAACAGAAGCATGCACATACATGACAAATCTGGAACAAATAATAATTGTAGCATTTTGGAAGAAAAAATGAAATTATTGGGACTGTAAACTAATAAGAAAAACAATTACATGTGCAGATTAATTAATTATATTAATCAAAGTTAATTGCATATTACCATTTTATTATTGTATATGAAACTGATTGGCCTCTGCTGATCCTGCAGCCAAAAAGATTGCTAGCTCAGCATTTAAATAGTCTGGTTCATTGTTTGATGTAAGCTGGTCCTGCAGCGCTCAGAGTTCCTCTGAGACCCTCCACCTCCCCCAGCTCCACATGCCTAGATCTGCTACAGGATAATACATTGCCATATTTAGAAACATGCTATAACTATTCTGAGGACGGTCATGATTGAAAAAAAAAAAAAAAAAATATATATATATATATATATATATATATAGTATATATATATATATATATATATATATATATATATATATAGTATATATAAAATTATACCATTATAATACGTGAAGCTGCGTCATTAAACGGAATTTAGATGATCTTAGAAGTCAGGAGTTAGTCAGTATCACACTGAGCATCTACAAGCACCTGTAACCCTAGTAGGAGGAAATGTCCATTCTAACACTTTAACCCGATTCTGCTTATCTGTTTGTTGCTCATCAGACCATTTTAAGTCGTAAAACTCTGGGAAAGTTTTCAGTGATCCAGTAATCAAATTCAAACAAACAAACAAACAAACAGTCCAAAACATACAGTAAGCGCGTTATATTGATGCACAAACAACAAACCGTGTATGTGCGCTCTGGATCACTGATCACACGCTGCATTTATGTACATTTCAGTTCATTCACCTTGTTTCCACACACACTCAGGATAATGTTTGATTCGTCATGTGTACGTTGCTGTGTTTATTAATCGTGGGTTTATGCGGTCAGAGTTAAAGCGATTGATTTAGGAGTATTTTTGCTGTTTCCATATGGTCCTGTTCGGTATAACAGCTTGACTCATCTAAAAGGAAAACATGCTCTTTGTTGTTGTTCTTTTTTTTCTGTAAATTTTTTTTTCATGGGTGCTTCGTGTGCATAAATGTATTATATAATAGAATTATATGGACTCCTTATATAATTTGGTTATTTTGTGTCCTTTCAGAGTCTCCAAGGGTCCTTGGTTTTTGAGGATTGCCCTTCAATCTGATTGTTTACTTTACTGGATATAGCAAATGACAACAAAATTAATTTGTTAAACAAAATCAAATGGCAATAAGTGTGTGATCAATCTTGATTAATCACACAACAAAAGTGTGATTAATCTGATTAAAAAAATTGATTGTCAGTACTAATATATATACATGAATTATATATTAATATACATTTTTATTGCATTGTTATTTAAAAAAAAAAATGTTTTATAATATCTGTTTTGTAATGCCAATCTAAGGATCTAAGGCCCAAATGATATCCATCATATCTGTTTGTTACTAGTAACCACACCAAGGCCTTTGATCACTGGTTAGCTGTGTATACATTAAAGATTTATTTTTCCTACACCCCTGGAGGTATGCTTAAAGTATTTTCACACCCTTTCTTTCCATTGCCTCATCTATCCCACAAACATGTCACCTCGTTACGAAAACTGACAGGAGTCAAAAAAAAAGCAGAGACGGTAAACAGCTACACGACTGCGGGACCGAGCATTGCTTTCAGAAGATCACAGAGCAGAAATTGCACCTGACATTTCAAAAGACAAAAAAGTTACGTGCACACACGCTCCGCTGACAGAGTTTCTCCCCCGTTGCCCTCTCTGGGGTGTTTCTTTATTAATGAGCAGCACGCATAAAACGCAACAGTATGACTGAGGGTGTCACTCATCAAAAAAACTCCATTCACAGCCGTCTCCTCGCACGGAGAGGAACGATTCTTTTTTATAAGGACCAGAGACAATCGCTGATTGCCCGGTCTTTCAGATGACCAGACCTTCAAGCCTCATTTTTCAGACACGGCATGAATATTGTATGCAAAGTGAAGCTAGTTTTTGTCAGCACAGGAAGGAGCCGCAGATATAGAGAGGAAGGCTTTTCCTCAAAGACGGCTTTACTCTGTGAATATGTGTGTTTGTGTGTGTGTGTGTGTGTGTGTGCGCGTGTGTGTACATGCAGGAAAAAGTGAAACCAAGAAATTGCTTGAGTGAGTGACACTTTTTTTTACCCAAGAAAGAACTGTTATTTTATTCTTCTAACGCAACACGCCAACCTCTGGATATTGTTTTTTCTCTTAAAGACGCACAGATATAAAACACTAATTTCTTTTCTTAGCAAGAAAACAAAGCAAGAACATTCCCAAAATAGGATCATACTCTCCATTTAATTGTGTGTATAATGAAAGAAGTGTAGCACAACAGAAGTTTTGGTGTGCACAGCAGAGTAACTCATAGCTGTGGGGCTAATAGGGTGGGGGTGGGGAGTCTGGCAGGGACAGGTTTGATGTGGAGCTGTCACTGATGGAGAAGGTAGCTGAGCATGTCCAAAACACCAAACACAGACCTCTGCTCCTCCTCTGCTCCAAAAAACAGAATACAGGAACACAGTTGTTTGAATAATAAATACTTGTGGCACTCGAGTGGCAGGGTGCCTGCAGAGACGCGCGCCCAGAAAACGATGTTGATGTGTAGGGAAAGCCTGGCCCGACATATGTTGCCATGAATAAGGTATACAGGAGACATCAATGCAGCTTCCGGATTTCCAGGTGCATGAGTTTCTCTCTGGCGTAAATTGACACATCCTGAGAGGGAATAAACTTTTGGAGAAAAGCAGCGTCCGTTGGAGAGAGAGAAAAAAAAATCGCCACAATTCATTTCCCGAGATGCTGACCAAGTCTGTGGAACTTTTCGACCTATTTTCTTGGGTGATGGTATCTTATTACCGATTTAAAACCCAAACGAAAAAAGGAAAAATAAATCTCTAGCTGGTCATTAGCTCGACTCCTAGCGGATATGGCCGAGGTGACCTAGAAGACCATCTTGGCAAAGGATGCACTGATATTAAAATTCAAGCTGATCATGATACACTGATTATTGGCTGAAGATATCAATGGCTGATATCAAAATGATATACAGTATTTTCTCCAAATAAATTACAAATAAAACATAAACCTAGTGATGTCAAATCGATTAAATGTGATTAATCGCATCTAACATAAAAGTTTGTTTTAACATAATATTTGTGTACATATATTATTAAATTCACATATATCATGTGTATGTCTGTGTATTTGTACATATACACACGTATACAGTATATGTGTATAAATATATGTGTGTGTATAAAGTCAATATACACAGACATATATACAGTATATATACATTTAATATGTAATAACATATTATGCAAACACAAACTTTTATGTTAGATGTGATTAATCACGATTAATCGATTAGACAGCACTACTAAAAACTAAAATCAACAGCTTCCTAGTCTAGCTTTCTAATACACCTGGCAATGAATATTGCTGGCTTTGTGATGAAATAAAATCTTTTATCTCTTCAATCTTGGTCAGTCTGGTTAGAGTTAGCAGACAGCTAACTGGATAAAGCTGTTTAGTTAATAATATGACAACAAAATGACTCCACTTACTTTCTAAACACACGTTCCTGGTCTTACTGTGTCCAATTTATTCATTTTGAAACTTGCTTCAAATGACTTTTGACTTTCCTTTCTGGGATGGGAAAAATAATGTTAACTAAGGGCTACTAAGTGATGCAGCGGATCTACAATCTTGCCAATAGTTAATGCAGTAGAGCAAATACATTTTTGCATCATTATTGAGACGCTCTTAAGTGAACTTTTCCTTCAGCCTCCACATCCCAGACAAAAAGTCTCTTAAAAAGTGGAAGCCGGTGGCGTTTCAAAATGTGACATTATGAACTCATATTCAGTTCTGGCTCCATTCTGGTGAGGAACGCTTTTCACATTGAATATTCTGTTTCATTCTGAAATATGACACATTACGGAAGTAAAATGGGTTGCAAATGTCATTTCTGACTTTAACTGTGTTCCAAGACACAGTTTGACCACATTAAGTTAGTATAACTTAGTTTTTCCAACAGGGAGTGCACTCTAAAAAAAAGAAAAAAATATTAAAAAGAGCTTGGGAAAAAAAGATCCCTGAGCAGGTGACTAATAAAAATCAAACTGTACGCATGCAGGTGCGGCCGGCAGAATATTTCATCCATTTTGGGACAGCTGTGTCTTTTCATGGCCCTAGGAATGGAGCCATTTTAGTAGTTGATGTGTCCATCCGTCGCCGATATCTAATACGTGGTTACGCCGCGCGCCAAACATGACAGAAAATCATTAGCCACCATTGGCTGCTAACTGTCACATGAATGATTGAAGAAGCAGTGAAGCGTTCAGTTTTGCGTGGCAGTTAAACGTCTGCCCGAACGAGCGAGAGCCCAGCGAGACCCATGATGAAGCATCTTGGAGCGAGGCCACAGTCACCCTCCTACATAAAGACAGAGAGAACGAGAGCGGGAGGGGAAAGAGCACCTGTGTTACAACCAGCTGAGATCTGACACCGGGGTCAATCCAGCCATATGGAGTCTGCTCTATACCAAAGAAATCTAAATGCCATGGCTTTGCACAGCTAGCCGGACACAAAGAGGAAGTCAACACTTCGAGGGCACAGAGGGGAACGGTACCTTCATAATATCTCTGTAATCCTAGTCCCAAGATGCTTTGAGAGGATTTGCCTAGCAGACCAGTGGACGGGTGCGCTGCCTGCAAACTGGAGGAGAGAGTCGCTCTGACACAGTTCCTCTATACTGTAATGAAAGGCTGTTCCCCATACTGGGCTGTGTAGAGATTCTCCAGAGTTCCCCTGAGCCCTATCAGCTCCTCCTGAGAGAGAGAGAGAAATACACACACACACACACACACACACACACAGTGAGATGGAGAACTCCTCAAGGCATTGACCAGTCTGTCTATGCTCAATGACTACAGTCCCTGTTATTCCATCTCAGCAATCCCGTTTCATTAAGGTCATTACTGTAAAATGTTTTTCCTTCATTTCAAAGTGGGAAACACATGAATTAAAATGGTAGAAAATTGTCAAATTACAAATTGAGCCAGCACCTCAATTATTTGCTTCATTTGATAATAATGTGTGGTTAATTATTCAAAGAGGTTAATTAAAACGAGGTTGATGAAACTGGAATAATGCAAGGGCTGCTAAATTTTTCTCGTTTGTGTCCAACTTACATGTCTGAGCTAAATATTTTTGACAATTAAATCCTAATTAATATAAACATCAAGAAATATTAAATCAACACTCATCTGTTCACTCAATCATGGGTCTCAGTGCTAAATGGGTTTACCATAAAATGTACAGGAGTATTTTTTTACGCTTATTAATTTTACCCTACATCTGACTAAGGAATCGCTCAAGACCTTGTTCTTTCAATAGAATTCTTATATTTTAAATACAAAAACAACGACAATGCACAATAATTATCCTCTACTAAAAAAATATGCAAAGACAGGCAGTGTATTGTAGTGATTTTACCATGGTAAACGGGTGTTATGCACACTGTGAAGCAGAGCCAAAAACCCTCTTAAACTGGTAAAATCACTATAATAAGCAACAATGACAAAAGACCCAGAGTTTAATAAATAATTACATTATTATTCACATTATTTTACAATCTAATTATAATTATAACATGTAATTATTAAACATGGAATCTTTTGGTGTCTTATTATTATAATTAGATTGTATAAAAAAAAATCTTAATTAACTGTGATATACTGGTTCATAGTATGAACTAATGGGCAGTTAATAGTGTGGTTATATTGGTTATTTGACAATTGATTTTAAATTGACAATTGATTTTTTATTGGTCATCCAATAAAAAAAAAATCCAGATAAATCCAGAATTATGCATTTTATAAATTTGTTATGTTATCATCCAAGCATACTCCCGTACTGGAAGTACTATTGGTGTACTGCAGTACTATTAAAGTAAATGCAATTTGATTGTTGTGTGAAAATACTGGTTTAGTTGGTGAGTGCCAAACAGGGAGGTAAAATCACTGGCTCAGTCCCACTGGACTGTCTTGACGTGAGCCCTACGGGGCATTATTATGGGACCCGGAGCGATCCCAGTCTAACCGCCCTGCCAGTCAGCTTGTTTTATTTACTCCGAGCACCGTGTCCGTCTCACTGATGTGTCTGCAAGGACTAGGGAAATAAAGCTGTTCGTCTTTTTATGGCTGCCGGTACTGTTTACGGCTGATGTGTCCTAACCGCCAGACGACACTATTTATCTGCCTCCAGACGTCCGGCTCACTCGATACCATTCCCTCGTGCAATATTTCACCTCGAAAGTCCATTCCTCAACTGAAGTGTGTATGCTCGTGTGTGTTGGGGTTTGCCGAATGAAAGATATTCAGGTAATCACTGTTGAAACAAAGGTTAACAGCTTAAAATATGGTTAGTAAAAATTTTAATCTTTCTAGCAGTGCTTGTTAAGGCAAATATTAACCTTAAGTATAAAACTTTGACACGTAACTAATTAGTGCTACAAAGATTAACAATATCTTATGATTCACAATTTATTATTTTTCACTGGCAGAAAAAAAATCTCTTATGCTTGCATCAAAAAAGAATCCGAGCCATATTTAGGGAGGAGAATGTCATAGAAACGTAAGGGTCGGGTCTTTTGACTTGGGCCACCTAACAACCACTTTGAAACCACCTAGCAACGCCTTTATAAACATTCAGAACACCCTAGCAACAATGTCCCAATCTCACAGACAGGTTTGGCACAGGTACATTTTCTTCAAAAAATAATAATAATAATTTAGTTAAAAATTATATAGTAAAATAATAAAAAATTACAAAATAATAATACTATAAATAGCCAAAATATTTTATTAATAATTACCAGTTATTAAAAATAACAAACTATATCAAATAAAGTTTAGAAAGAACTTTTCCTTATTAAGATTTTTTTTTTCATGATCTCTCACTATATGAAAATAAACTTGTTTCCAACAAAAGCATCATGAAAGAGTCTGCTGTTTTTCCATTTCCCCTGCCGTCTCCAGTCAGTAGGAACTGACCGGGTTTTTCGACTTAAAAATATTTTCATCATGGGCTGGCAGCACCCTTTCATGCTTTCTCCTGCGGAGTTCATATAGACATGCTTGGTTTAAACCACCTTATTAAAGAAAATAAAAAAAATAAAAAAAAGGATTGCAGGAGGAGGGTATGCGTGCAGGAGAGAGAAAGAGAGAAAATGAGAAAAAAAAAATGCTGGGGACTGTAGTAAATCCTGACACTTCCACGCACACTTGAATTTCGTTTCAAACACTTGTCTTTCCATACCATAATAGATGTCAGCTCCTCTGATGTCGCACTAGCAGGAGGCAGAGTAAGGTCTCACTCTTGTGCGTTTTGAAGCTATCAGTCGACGCGACTCTGTGTTGTGCCACATCAAAAAGGGAGACACCGCGTCACCTGCCGCGCTCTGAACCAAGTATCTTCAAATCAGTTGTCCAAGACATTTCCCCCTATTAGTGCTCCACTCCCACACAGGCTTAAGACGCAGACGGGCCCCTGTTGGATGTGTTAAGCGGGCCTCTGTTTTACAGCTGATAGATCATACAGCCTCGCTGCTTTTATTACGCCGTGTGACGACATGTCCATCAAAGCTCTGCATGGAGAGGCGAGAAAAGAGGCTGGGGATGTAACGCAGGGATGGAGACGCAAGCTGATACGCAACTAATAAACAAAAGCGTGCTTGTGTTCACCCAGCCGCTGGTGAGAGTGTTTGAAAAAGCCATGTTTACTGCAGAGCTGCTGAAAAGGCCGAGAAGAACAAGAACAAGGCAGAATGCATTATCATAACTGCTAATAAACAGGCAAGCTGGTCAAGATTTCAATAAATTTGTGTTGTTGTTATATATATGTTTTGGGAATCGAAGATATAAGAGTAAAAGTATCATATAACCAGATTCAATTTATAATAATAATAATAATAATAATAATAATAATAATAATATATTTTTAAAAAAGAGTTCCAGTCACAAAGCAGCGCAAACAATTGAAACCTAATTGTTGTTTTACATGCATTTAGATGCAATGAATTTGGGGTTTCACAGTTCAGAAAGACAAGATATGTCAGAGCCATGGCATATAGGTAACATGAAAGCTTTTGAAATGTTGTAGCTCTGGTACTCTCATGGGTGATGCGGGTTCAAGAAGCCTGTGATGTTTTCTGAACTCTTCCCAACAATTTAATGTCTCTTCCTCACAGTATCTCTCTAAAATAGTTTCAAAATGGCCTCAAAAGCCCACTAAAATAAAATTAATAAAGTTAAATTCATAAATTAACAAATTAACTAAAAACTGCAAACAAAAATACCATCTTACGAAAGCCTATAATACATAAATAAAAAAATTAAATAAAATGCAATAAATAAAATTATACATAAAATACCCGAAAAAAAACCTATTAATAATAATAATAATATAAATAACAATAATAAAACCAAGTATGTGTTTTTCTGCAATGGAAGTAGTGTGAGGTGTCTACAGTATGTCCATATACTAGGTATGTATACAGATGCAAGACTCAAGGGTGTCTGTTTGCGTGTGTGTGTGTGTGCGTGTGTGCGTGCGTGTGTGTTTGTGTATTTCCTGAAAGCACGTGGGTACTAGAGCTGTGTGTTTTGGGGGTGAGGGTAATCTGACTAGATCATGTTTTCCAGACCTCAGATGAAGAAAAACAGCTCTGGCAGTCTGCCGTTTCATCTCCTGCACTGGGGTCCAAAACAAAGAGAAGATGATTGATTGGATGATGAATAATTTAGGGGCAGAGAGCTGTGGGACGAGCAGCACAAGCGTGAGGCTGCCCCGTTCCTGGTCTCTCCTTAAAGATCGCATTACAAGAAAAAGTTGCCCCTGATTATGTTAATGCCTCTCACTGTTCATTTGCTAAACGGATATATGGAAAGCGAAGGAAGCCAAAAGATAAGGACACTCTGGGAGGAATGGAAAAGGTGGATCCCTGTGCAGCCCAACTTGAACTTCCAGAGAGAGGATTCAATGTACCTGCTTATACTCAAACAGAATCCGTTCCTACAGATCTTTAGGCTGAGGTGGCCTCCTCATTAAATTATCTCTGTAATGTTTGAACATATTTAATGAACATGCAATACAGCACACTGAATTCCCATAGATGTAAATTAGCACTTCCTTAAAATACAGCAGCTCTCAGTTAGGAAGAGTTCCAGAGACTGGCTCAACACCATCCCCCATTGCAGTTACACCACTGACCACAGGGGGCGCTGATGTGATGCATTTGCAGACACACAAAATCAAGAGGAGGTACACACAGGGCTTTTTTTCCAATATCAACTCTCATGAAATTTCATTTGGATTGTAAATGTACAGTAATTTACTGTCATAAATGTGTAATAGGCCCCTGAATCCACTGACATTGTGCTGGCTAATCAACTCATTTAAAAATGAATGGAGATCTATTAAGAAAGAACTATTTCGCAATTGTTAAAAACTTGACTTTTCAGTGAAAAGCAAGGAACTTTTTTGGGGAGCGTTCTCATTTCGTACAACAGCCTATACTTAGTTTAAATTTATTTCCATTTCAAAACAGACTTTTTCAAAAAGTCCTATTCTCATGTGATTTGAAGATTTAAATTGAAATTTTAAAAAGACTTCGGAATGGGATTGTTCACTACAAACTATTATAAAAATGTGTGTTCGGTTATTTATGTTTATATTTTTATTTTATTTTAATTTAGGTGTATATATTTCCAATCTGCACATATTTTATATATAGAACTAACTTCAATACTAATAAAAAAAATCAAGTCAAAAAAAAAAAAAAAAAGGAAAATGATATAAGTTCACAACACATTGATGAAAAACCACTATGCTAATATCCCAAGAGGCAATCCACTGTAAAAACATGTAATCAAATTGAATTTCAATTTTGTGACCAAGTGGTGTATAATGGAAAGATTGCTGGATGCAAATCACCTGCGCTCCTAGTCAGAAATCAAGTGCCGTGTGCATGCGCGAGTGTGTGTGAGAGCGGGAGTATAATTCACCCCCCGGTAAGAGTAAATTCAGAACGGTGAGGGTAAATCAGTGGCGAGGAGAATGATTGAGTCCCTCTTCCTCAGATCCCACCATCAATGTACAAATGAACAGCTTGGAGGTGAGATACCCGGAGAGTAAGAGGCTCTATCACACCAGTCGTCATTATTCGTCTCCTCTGGTCCCTGAGAATACTGACGGCGAGGGTCCGGGAGGGGGTGGGTCGAGATGGTGTCCTGTTCGAGGCTTATAATGGCCTCCAGGACAGAGAGAGATGGAGTACTGACAGACTGAGGCAGTGTGACAGGCCGCTGCTGCACTCTTTTAATTCTATCACTGTCTCTACTCCGTCGCTCCTGTGCGGGTACGGCGGACGGTGCTGGGAGGGCAGCGGTGTGTGATATGAGGAGGACGAGCATCCACACACTCACATGTGCTAAAAAATTGACTGAAGGCTTAACTATCACAGGAAAAGGGCTGGTTGTTTTATGGTTGTGGGGCGGTAAGAGTTGTAAGGTCATAGTAATTAAGAAAAACCTGCCTTTAAGGTTAGGATATCTCTGCACACCTTCAAAAGTCCTTTTAAACTACATTCTCCGTGCATTTTGTGCATAAAGGGATAGTTCACCCAAAAATGAAAATTCTGTCATTAATTACTCACCCTCATGTTCTCCAAACCCGTAAGACTCTCGTTCATCTTCGGAACCCAAATTAAATCCGAGAGCTTTCTAACCCCCTAATAGACAGCAACGCAATGAAGAATCTCAAGGCCCAGAAAGGTAGTAAAGACATCGTTATAATACAGTCCATGTGACTCCAGTGGTTCAACCTTCATGTTAGAATGTTGACGACGAGAATAATTTTTGTGTGCGCAAAAAACTAACAAAAATAATGACTTTATTGAAGAATTTATTCTCTTCTGTGTTAGTTTCCTATGCTGTTGGCGTGATAAACACACTGCAACGCTTCAGGTTCTACGTCAGAACCAAGCGGCAACCTCCCTGTCTCTCTCTTGAAACCAACACGAAGTGAATTAAACTGCAATTCATCACCTGGCCGCTTGAGGCTGGCAGCAAAAGTGAGTCAAATCTGTATCTCCCCATGTTAAAATGCCCAACTTTACCGCAGAAAAAATGTGTTTACAGCCTGGTGTCTTAAGTTGTTTTGGTCTATACAGCTAGTTGTGACCTTCATGACAACTGTGAGGGGGGTGAATTTTTTTTAGAACTCATCCGTTTAAATTATATTAAGCATTAAAATGCTGTATAATCAAGGGCGTGGCCACTTGAGTGACAGGTGGATTGCCGCTGCTGTCTCTTGCCGTTTGTCTGCTCTCTGTTATCCATCATGTCACCTCAGCTGATTCAAGCTGCTGAACTTGCCATCTCTGCCGTGTTTGTACTTTTTTCGGGATTATTTCATACAATTTAATACACGATACCTCCGCCCACGCCGTTGGATTCGGTCGTTGTCGAGTATCGAGAGAACAACCAGCGCTGTTCTTCAGTTGTTTTCCTCTGTGAACATGCACTCATGGATGTCTGACAATTTCTTTGCTTTTTGGAGTTCAGATTTAAAAACGTCTAAGAGCTAGAGGCCACACTTGTTCTGCGGTACCGTTGATCTTAAGGAACAGATAGTCTATAATATGCTTATTTAACTTTTTTTAGTGTTCAATAAAAAGTACCGTCAGATTAAATCCTGCAGGTGTAAGTGCTTTCTCTTCGTCCCTCTCTTCGTCCCAGAGCAAATATTGTAAGTTACTGCATGAGAATAATAATGCATCACAATACACATAGTCTCACGGTTAGTTATGTCTTTTAACTATTATAGTATTTCAAAGCGCAAAAATATGAACTTTAACTATTGGCTTTAGGCCTAACGTTAATTCTTCAAGTCAGCCGTCACTTTAGCGCGAGGCCAGTAGCACATTAGCTCCTTGGCCTGAGCAAAGTCGATCACGTCGAGCTAGGCGGGTGTAGTTTCAGCATCCAGGCACCTCAACTCCACCCATGTCCCGCCTTTTTCCCATTTTCGTTTATCGGGAGTGACGCGCTTCCAAGATGGCGACGGCCGACACCGCCCACTTTAGGCTTGAAAAACGTTCTTCAGAAACCTACGGGTGACGTCATGGACACTACGTCCATATTTTTTTACAGTCTATGGTCAGAACGCAGATTTTGTATTGGCCAGCTCCTGTGTCAGCATCACATGCATGTGTCGTGGTGCTCTGGTGAACAGCTTCGGCCAATTGGCGTCAGCGTTCTGATGTAGAACCCGGAAGTGCTGCATTGGGTTTACTACGCCAACAGCATAGGAAACTGACACAGAAGAGAAGAAATTCTTCAATAAAGTCGGTACATTTGTTTGTTTTTCTGTGCAAAAAAATAATTCTCGTTGCTGAGTAATTAATAACAGAATTATCACAAATAATCACAAAGTTTACTTCGGGCCTCTGCATTCCAACAGTGCGGTTCACGCAC
Organism: Siphateles boraxobius; assembly: GCF_051911475.1. Taxonomy (NCBI): domain Eukaryota; kingdom Metazoa; phylum Chordata; class Actinopteri; order Cypriniformes; family Leuciscidae; genus Siphateles; species Siphateles boraxobius. The sequence continues at coordinate 32,096,788 of NW_027508799.1, read as the reverse complement.
TGTTCGCATAATTTACCATCAAGAGGCTAAGCCCAATTTTTATGTCTGTGTGGACGGTGTACATACAACGAAGCATTTGAGAGCTTGAAAACAAACGTCAACTAAATAGTTTGATGCGCTGAAAGAGTCTTTCCATGCTCACGGCCAAGGAGTGTACTTTAAAAGGCGGAGCGGAATGCAGAGAGCTTTAACGTGAGCTTGTATTCATTATTGAAATGTACAGGTTCTGATGATCTCAGATGCTAAGAGTTTAAAATAGTTGACCTATAAATGAAAATTGTGAGCATTTACTTACCCTCATGTTGCTCCAAACCTTTATTTCTTTCTTTCTTCTGTGGAACACAAAACAGAAATGTTCCATGTTTAGAAGTTTATGTTTTCGCCAAAAAATGACAAATAGAATAGAAAAAAGAATCATAAAAATCATCTAAACAAATTTGGCACAAAATTCCAAATCTTACAAAGTCTTTGTGTGAGGAAAAAGTAATTTTTTACTAAATTAACATATTGAACCCTTCTACAGGTTGGCTATAAAACACTTGAAAACACATCAAACACAAATGAGATTCGAATGGAAGATTTAAGGCGATTAATGACTTACATTTTGACCTGTTGTGTGTAAAAAGCGTACGGCTTTAGAAGACTCTGAATGTAGTGTATAAGCCATATGGGCCACTTTTATGATAAGTGGTCATACTGTACCAAAAACCCTGTCAACTGAACCTTACCGTTAAAATGATGCCACACAGTTCATGCCAATGAAATGAAGTTTCCAGCGCAGAGGACTCTGAACAATCCCAGCTGCTTCTCTGTGTCACTGATCTCTCAGGTAATTTTGAGGTGAGGTCATTTTAACCTCTGAACACACACAGTTTACAGCTGAAGTCTCTGTAAAAGGAAAAGAGGATGATGGGTAGGCAGTAAATATCAGTGCTAGTGAGGTATAGTATTCTCCTGACAGGAACAAGACTGACATCATTTAAGCAAAGACTGAGGACACCACAAGCTGAAACCAATCCGAGTAATAAAAACATGACTTTTGCCCGTTTATATTGTAAATTGAGCATTGTAAAGTATAACATTATTTAAATTGTCTTAGATATATTACCATATTTAATTTCATTGAAATATAGGTTGTCTTGAATTAAACAGGGATTAAAGTGAAAAAAATTATTCTGACTGAATTTTTTTTCAGGCTAAATCATATACTTTATTTAAATAGTTGAGACCAATAGCGGTTTAAGGGGAGATGTTTTAAACCGCTTTAATATTGCCATTTTGCCTATTTTAAAAGCTATTTTAATCTATGAAAAAAAATACTTCCAAAAATAATCAACCATCTACATAACTTTTCAGTGCATGTTTTTATTTATCTTAATAGACCAAACAATGCTAAACTATATCCCTGATTAAAGGTGCATAGTGTAATATTTAGGAGGATCTATTGACAGAAAAGCAATATCATACATACATCACACCTTACATAATGAACAGTTATGTCTTTACTACCATTTCTATCTAACTTGCATACACCGCTTTTCCCTTACATTGAAATAGCTATTTAGCGCCGACATGTTTCTACAGTAGCCCTAAACGGACAAACATTTTTTGTCACCATGTTGTTCTTCATGCAAAGAGGCTAGCTAAAGTCAGCGAATAAACACTGACACAATGATGAACAAGTAAAAATAATATTCACAATAACATATCGTTTTACTGAAGTTCAAATGTGAATCTGTTACTGTAAATGTAATTTTTACTTGTTTTTAAAAACTGACGGAATAGACAAGAATCATTTTCTAATGAAGAAAAATTACAGCAAGATACACAAATAAACACTTTTCTAATACATTTGCATGTTTCTTGCAGAATCTCTAAGGTGTCTAAGATCAAAAAAATGTTTTTTGTTTAATAATGTCCAGAAAATAAAATCATAATGGAAATTACCCAAATTATCATTTTTTGAAGCTTATCCTTTCGCGTTTCTCAGTTGTTCTGAGAGTGACAAAGCTCGATTTTAACATTGAGTCACAGAGGAACGACCTCAAATGTGCAGAGCATGCTGGGAAACTAAAGAGTATGACCTAGAGGATTTTTAAGAATCGTGTAAGGCTTCTCTGCTCAGGACAAACCAGAGACTCATTCACAATCAACACAAAAGACTGTCACTGGTGTTTGATTACGGACCAAGAGTTTGCAGGAAAGGTAGCAGGAAAGCATCGCTTCTGTTCTTTAAAAAACTATTGTATATCATGTAAGGTGTATAATCACAAAAGTAACTACTATATATATGAAACCCAAATGAATTTAGAACAAAATAATACAGAGACATAACATTAAGACCCTTAAAACACCCAGAGACTCCAAACACCTTTAAAGCGGTGCGGCTGAAATACTTTAACCGTCTTCTCCTCAGTTCTTCACATGCCAGTCAAATCACCTCAGAGACATGGGATGCGTTTGGAGCCTGTTTAAAAGGCCAGACACATAACCATGGTTTACAACACTGTATGAGTAGGCAGAGCGCGAGAGAAAGAGACAAAAACACTGCCGATATTTTTGAAGCCGGCAGACGCTCCACATGGGGATTGTGAGCGCTCATCATCTTGTTTAGAGTGTATTAGCAGGCAGCGCCTCTGCCTCCTTTGCTCTAGTTTTCTTGTTGTCGGGGTGGAGTGTCCTGAGGCGATAACAGGAGCTATCCCTCCCTCTCTTTTCATACGCCAATACGCAGGGGCCTAATTTTCCATCAGCAAAGCATGAAATCAGCAGAGAATGCCACACAACAAGAGTCACTGCAGCTTCACCATGTGAATTTTGGCCTCTTAATAAAGTTGAACTCTTGAGTGGAAGTAAAGTGGTCGTGTCTGCGGTTTGCACGCTTGGTTTTGGTGAGTAAAAGCAACATAATAAACAGACACCATTGTTTTAGAAACTTGCACGTATCTATCATGCTACTATTAGGGATTTGAAAAAACCTTAAGCTGCTGTACAAACATGACTAAAATCAGGCTATTACTTTTCTAAGTGATCATACAATTCTCACCTGACTTGATGATAAAAAGCTATATCCAGGTGTCATAATTTCACAAAGAGTTGGATGTGGGCTCCACCTGAAACCCCACAGAACACTCTAGCAACAACCTAGTAACATCCCCAAATCCTCAGCAACACCTGGCATCCACTCCAAAATGGTACAGACTAATCACTGAAAATGTACCAAAAAAAAGTTTGGGCTAAGTAAGATTTTTTTAATGTTTCTGAAACAAGTCACATATTCGCTCACCAAGACTGCATTTATTTAATCAAAAATACAGTAAAAACTGTTATATTGAGAAATGCTATTACAATTTAAATTAACGTTGGCCATTACTTTTTTACTTCAACTGTCATTAGATTATTATTACAACAGTGTCACTTACATTTAATTTCAGTGTCCTTCCGTACTCATTCTAATATGCTGATTTGGTGCTAAAGAAATATTTATTTTTTTATTATCAATATACTACAAACAGTTGTACTGCTTAATATATTGTGGAAAACACGAGTTAAAATAATAATAATAATATTTTTACAAAAATATTTGCCTATAGGAGAAGTGTGAGGAATGTTTCAGTTTGCTAAGAAAGTGAAAACTCAGAACAGAACTTTTAGTGAACAAATCCAAATCTTTGCTTTTCATTTGAACTTACAGATCTGGTGCTTGTGCCACTTTGCACTCGAGCATCTCAGACTCCAATCACAAATTCTGTCTCTCATTCTGCCACACAAAACAATTTCCTTCATCAGAGGACTGTTACTCAAACAAACACACACCCTAAGAGAGCTAGAACACAAGAGATATTACTCTGTACTGATTGACAAAAAAAAATAGATGACAAGAACGCAAAAAAGGGCACATAACAAACCGGAGCTCAGTTACGATGGTTTTCCCTCTCAATAATGAATCGCCATCAGCGTAGCAACAACATGCAGAGAAGAGGAAAATAAGCTTGGCTCTCTCTGAGAACAAAACTTCTATATTTAATCTGTGAAGAGAGCGCCTTGTGTGCAAAGTACAAAAAAACAAAATGGATCACAAGTTCTGTGGCATGCAAATTGCATCCCGGATACACTCTGAGCTTAGCTGGCCTTGTCTTTGTGATTGACAGTATTTTTTTTTTAAATGTGCAGATTATAAATATTTATAATTGGGTTGATATCAGCGCCGCTGAGTTGCCAACTGCATCTATTGAACTAAGGGAGGCAAGGAGACAGCGCTGTAAATCTTAGAGCACAATATGGCATGCAGATGGCATGGCACGCTGATAAATAAGCCTTGCTTTTGAGCGCTGCCACTTTTTTCCGCGAGTTAATGAGTGGAGCTATTTCAGTTTGGAGCTGTCAGCACTGACGTGCGGTGCGGTGCGGTCCTCTGCGGACTGTGCTCGGCTCCTTGGGTTCAGGGTGAAGTCAACGGGAGCTCTCTGGTTCTCACGTAATGGGAGGTGACAGTGAAACGAAGGGGGGAGATGGTGGGGAAAAATTTGGAACCAAGCGCAAAAGAACCTGATCCAGAACCCGGGAAAGTCACCCGAAAGCATTTAAGAGCACAGGAACTGGCACTGTGTCCGTTTCTGCACGGCTGTCATGCACGTTTTATCCCAGACTGCATCTGTCTTACATAAGACGTATGCTATATATATATATATATATATATTGCCTGACGGGGCGACTCCCTCTTTTCCCCGCCGTACACCCTCAACAGAGCCATCCAACATCAACATCCCCTCTCCGAATAGGAGCTCCGAGCCTCCTCTGGTCCTCTGAGTATTGCGGTGGAGTAAATCTCCACACACTGGGCACTATTCTTCTAGAAAGGGCTTCAGGGTGAGGAATTTGGACACAGCCACAATGGCTTCATTATTCTTCTGTTGCCTGGCCCACTGAGAGTCTAAAACAGCTCTCTCCAGACTGCTGTCAGCCTTCCCCGTCTGCCTCGACAGACACAGAGCGAGCGAGAGAGGAAAAAAGGGAGGGAAAGAGAGCAAGCACACTGATACGACGGCATGTCCGAGACACAAACATTTTGACTTGAAAAAAAAACAAGAATCAAACCAGGAAGTCTCAGCAGAGGGCTAGTGTTTGACAACTAGGTCACCTAAAGGTTCGCTGGCTTAGTGTTTTCCATTAATAAAACCACAGAATATTAAAGCTTCAACAGAAAACTACAGCCTCAACTATCTCTGAGTTTTTTGACGCTATGGGAATTGCTTCGGTTGAGGAGCTGCGGTTGTGATTTCAGCGATACGGTCATGTGTGGTCTCGGCGGTCGTATTGAACTGGAATCTACTGAACCTCGGCGAATCTGAAATAGCCGCCCGTCTTTGATTGCTTTGTGGCGTGTGGTCTCATATCTCACCGTATCATGAGCTCCTACAGCCTAGGATCAAACGTGAAACAGCAGACTAGGCCACAGACTGAGTACTGCATAAACTCATCTGCCTTAAAGGTAGACCTGCACACCCTCTCTTCTATTTCAGTGTGTATATATACAGTATATATATATATATATATATATATATATATATATATATATATATATATATATATATATATATATATACACACACACACATATATATATTTATTTCTTTTTTAATGGCTTGACTGCTGTCACCTTTGACAATAAGCCAGTGTTCAGAGACATTAGCGAACAAGTTGCACCTAAATGTAAATTTGTGCCACCAAATTGCAAACAAACAAAACTAATCAAATTTTTTCCCCTCGTCCTCTCATTCTATGCTATATTAAGTCCCACGGGGTGTTTGAATTTAAAGCATGCATGAAATCCAAACCCTTCAAGGAGATTAAATTCAGAATCAAGCAGCCCATGTAAATGCTGTGACAACAGGGGGCTCCGTGCAATTAGTATGCTGGCTACTGCTAGTGCAATTAGGCAAACCAGACAGCAAGAGCTGCGGGCCGGGGACATCGAGGAAGGCCTGTATTTACATTTTATTTAAGAAAACACAAGCATGTGTATCCGAACGAGAGGAATAAATGTTCCTGCCTTACCTTCATACACAGTAAATTTGTGCATTTTTTTCTTGGTTTATTTTTTGTTGCTATGGGGACATTTGTCAGTAAACAAGCCCAGAGCAGAGAGACTGTTGGGAGAAAGACCCATTTACAGGAATCTCTCAGGTGGATCCATCAAAGTGGCAAGCTGTTGCATGAGGAACACAATGGAAGGACCACCTAGAGGAATAAAATGCTCTTATTTGAGGGTACATTACATAAACAAGCATGACAGGCAAATTCTGTCCCAGTGGAGATGCATGCAAACACTTTAGACTTAAGCAAGAGGTAAAATTAACATCTGTACACAACACCAGAATTCAGTGGGATACAGAACATAAGATGAAAAACACTTAAACTACTAAAAGAAAATGAAATGCAGCGGGAGAAATGCATTACATTTTACAAAAGTGACAGTAAAGACATGTATAATGTTAAAGAAGTTTTCTATTTCAAATAAATGTTGTTCTTAGTTTCTATTCATCGAAGATCCTGAAAAAAATTGATTAATAATAATAATAATAATTTCTTGAGCACCAAATCTGCATATTTCTGAAGAATCGTGTGACTGAAGACTGGCTGCTAAAAATGTATTTATGTGGGGTTTTTGTTTATGTTTATTAAGTTATATGTATGTGATTGTTGATATCTTTGTACATTAACATTGAGAGATATTAATATACATAAAGTTTGTTTTTTTCTTTTGTCAACCTTTTATTTTGTTGATGAACATGTTGATTAGAAATTTACCATAAGAACAGAGGCTATGGGCCTGTTATATGATCACTCACTTGACATTTTATGTGTTTGGGGTGTCATACCATCTGATTTTTTCATTGGATATTCACAAGTCTGAAATTAAATGAGCTTTTGTACACCTGTGATCTTTAAGCCCTGATGAAGGCATGTGTGCCGAAACGTGATGGCAAAATAAATAGCAATATCTTTTCAGCTCTATTTTCAGACTATTTTGATCTCTCCATTTTGCAAGTGTTGCTGGTATTGTCCCAACATTCGAAAATGGACTTTGCCATCATATATATATATATATTAATATAAAAACAGTTATTTTAAATTACTGTTTTTAATGTATTTTTGATCAAATAAATGCAGCCTTGTTGAGCAGAAGAGACTTTTAAAAATGACATCGACCCTAAACTTTTGACCGGTTTGGTGAGACATAAGGGCGAGTGACAAATTTCATTTTTAGGGTGAACTAACACTTTCAAAGCATACAATTGTGTGGAGATTCGAATCTGGAATGGAGAACAAGACTTTTTTTTTTCCTGGGTTGTCGGTTGATTGATCCCTGATAGGTCAAAACTCTTGGCTCCGTTTTGTTATCACATTCATGCATCTTGCCAGTGTGTTTACGTGTCATATTGATGTGGACAGCTGCCACGAGCGATAGTTCCAGTACGATGTGCCAAACCCAGACTGCTGATTTTGGAGAGCTCTGTGATCTCCCATTGGGTTGAGTGTCTTTAGCCCAAGGGCTTAAACTCATCTCACACTCCCAAAGCCCAACTCTGGACACATGACTACCTGTCAGGGGAGAGGCAATTGGGCTGCTCGACTGCAGATGGGGTCCAGTACACACACACACACACAGTCATTTAATGGAGCATGGCAAGGTGATGGCAGACTTCTCCTGCATGTCTAACCCTCGCTGCTCATTTTCCCCCTCAGTTAGTCTGGTGGGACTTATTGGACATCTATTAAAATGTGGTATAGATGCCACCATAGTACCAACAACATAGCGAGACCGGAGAGATTCAAACACTGTGGTGAATATTATGCTTAGACTTTAGTCAGAGCAGATGCCATATTCAATTTGACAAATGAAAATGAGACTTTAGGATAAAAGTACAGCTTGTTCAATATGACGTACCGTTCAGCCAAAAACACTGAAAAAACTTTGCACAAATTTCCAGTGGTCATAAACTCTGGAAAATAGGTTGTGTGAATTAAACAGGATCTAAGACCTTAAGGCAACATGACAAAATGAACAGACCATACATCTGTCCATTACAACCTCCTTTTCATTTATAAATTGATATGACATCTACTGGAAGGAAAATATTTAATATACATATAGTTTGATCAAGATAAAGGATGACAACTTTCAAGAAACTAAAGTAAGAGTTTTGATTAATCTAATATGTTTTTAGTTACTTCATAATATTTACTACCATCCACTTTGCTATTATTTCAAACAAGGACAATAGCAATAGTGTGTAGATGCGGTAGTGAAAAAGAGACTAAATTCAAATATTTCTCCAATTACAGTGCAAACACATTACTCATCCACAGCTCCTCTAGTCTACAAACAGCCGTTGCAGAGAGAAAAAGTAAAGCTGGTATTATGTCAGAGATGCACAGAAAGAGGATGAACGCATGTCTTCTTTCCTGTTGCATGTGGTTCTCTCTTCCCCTTTAGGCTATTGGTACTTCCTCATGTTTAGGAGCACATGGGTGGCAGCAGAGAAAACCACAATAACCTACAGGCATCCATTTTAAACTTTGGTACAATAGACATCTTATTAGCAGCAACATGCTTTAGTAATGGTATCAGATAATACTTTTGCTTTTATGGTAATACCATGGTACTTTTTAGCCAGGATACATGCATTAAACTACAATTCTCACTCTACAATAACAGGGCTATTTTCTCTTCAAGTTAGATAAAATATGCACAATGACTCGTGTGGCTCATAATCATGTTTTTCTTGGCAGTTATTCTAGTTCACTGAAAATGCACTGATCACAATGGGAAAAATACAGGAAGTGCTGGAATGGGTCCAATTTGCACATGTGCAAATGCAAAGAATGAATCACAGAGTTGGTCTATAGAAGTCTTAAGATTGAGGAGTCACTGACCTTTGCAGGACGTACTTCTGAGATTTAATGCAGCATGTGTCCTGAAGAGCTGGTTTATGCTATTGTGCTCAGGTGGTGGTTTAACAGAGATGGAACTTCATTTCTGTATAATAATAATGCTGCACTTAAAAACAAGTGACGTTAAAGACATGATTATTGTCGAGGTGGATCATTCTATAGCAGCACAGTTTAGAGCCACTGCTGCTGAAGACACATTACAATCTAGAAATATTTTAGAATTATAAAATGGATCATATTGTGAAACTTTCAGATAGATTTGTTTGAAAAAAATATATACAGAATAAATAAATAATATAAAATGACTAGGTTATATTTCACACCAAAATACATTTCAAACATTATTTTCAGGACAATTAAGAATTATTAATTATGTATTATAAATTCTTATAAATTCTCAATACCTTAATACAGACTAAGTAAAAAAAAGAATAAAGTAGTAAAATTATATATATAATAAATTATTAATATTACACATAAATACATACATACATGCATATGTATGTGTGTATATATATACACACACACGACTAATGCACAAATTTTAGCACACGTCCGTCCGTCTGTCCGTCCGTCCGTCCGTGTGTGTGAGTGTGTGTCAATATAATATAAGGAATTCCATGCCTAATTGTGAAAATAAATCAAATAAATAGATATATTTAAATCTAAATATATATATATATATATATATATACAGGTCCTTCTCAAAAAATTAGCATATTGTGATAAAGTTCATTATTTTCCATAATGTAATAATAAAAATTAAACTTTCATATATTTTAGATTCATTGCACACCAACTGAAATATTTCAGGTCTTTAATTGTTTTAATACTGATGATTTGGGCATACAGCTCATGAAAACCCAAAATTCCTATCTCAAAAAATTAGCATATTTCATCCGACTAATAAAAGAAGTGTTTTTAATACAAAAAAAGTCAACCTTCAAATAATTATGTTCAGTTATGCACTCAATACTTGGTCGGGAATCCTTTTGCAGAAATGACTGCTTCAATGCGGCGTGGCATGGAGGCAATCAGCCTGTGGCACTGCTGAGGTGTTATGGAGGCCCAGGATGCTTCGATGGCGGCCTTAAGCTCATCCAGAGTGTTCGGTCTTGCGTCTCTCAACTTTCTCTTCACAATTTCCCACAGATTCTCTATGGGGTTCAGGTCAGGAGAGTTGGCAGGCCAATTGAGCACAGTAATACCATGGTCAGTAAACCATTTACCAGTGGTTTTGGCACTGTGAGCAGGTGCCAGGTCGAGCTGAAAAATGAAATCTTCATCTCCATAAAGCTTTTCAGCAGATGGAAGCATGAAGTGCTCCAAAATCTCCTGATAGCTAGCTGCATTGACCCTGCCCTTGATAAAACACAGTGGACCAACACCAGCAGCTGACATGGCACCCCAGACCATCACTGACTGTGGGTACTTGACACTGGACTTCAGGCATTTCCTTCTCCCCAGTCTTCCTCCAGACTCTGGCACCTTGATTTCCGAATGACATGCAAAATTTGCTTTCATCCGAAAAAAGTACTTTGGACCACTGAGCAACAGTCCAGTGCTGCTTCTCTGTAGGCCAGGTCAGGCGCTTCTGCCGCTGTTTCTGGTTCAAAAGTGGCTTGACCTGGGGAATGCGGTACCTGTAGCCCATTTCCTGCACACGCCTGTGCACGGTGGCTCTGGATGTTTCTACTCCTGACTCAGTCCACTGCTTCCGCAGGTCGCCCAAGGTCTGGAATCGGTCCTTCTCCACAATCTTCCTCAGGGTCCGGTCACCTCTTCTCGTTGTGCAGCGTTTTTTGCCACACTTTTTCCTTCCCACAGACTTCCCACTGAGGTGCCTTGATACAGCACTCTGGGAACAGCCTATTTGTTCAGAAATTTCTTTCTGTGTCTTACCCTCTTGCTTGAGGGTGTCAATGATGGCCTTCTGGACAGCAGTCAGGTCGGCAGTCTTACCCATGATTGCAGTTGAGTAATGAAACAGGCTGGGAGTTTTTAAAAGCCTCAGGAATCTTTCGCAGGTGTATATATATATATATATATATATATAAATATAATGAACTTTATGTATATACCAATATGCATATACATAATATAGACATACATTAAATATTATGGGTTCAAATATAGCAAAAGTGGCTGGAAAACCAAGGTTTTTTTCAGGACCTGGAGGATTTTCTGAATAACAGTGGGCAGTTTATGTACTGTAACTCATCAGAACAAACAAGGGACTCATGAACAACTATCGCCAAAAATAAAATAAAAAAATGAATAGTCATTGATTATCCAGGTAAGGACACACACTATTAAGAATCAAGCTTATGCAAAATTTGGGTCATTTTGATAAATGCAGCTATTATTTTGTATAGTGGACATAATGTGAAATAGATTGTTCAGGACAGTACTAATTAAAAATTAATTTGTTATGATCCCTCTTATTTTGTTAAAATAACATTATTCAGATTCTGCATTTGTTCAGTACCATGTAACTAAATCTAATATTACATTACATTAACATCCGATACCATTCACGGTACCTCCTTGACATTGTTCTCGACTGCAAATTTCAATAGAGCTACATGACAGATCTAGAAAAAAAACAGATGAATGAAGACAGCAAGAGAATGGTAGAGATGGAGCTTGTGCCATGAAACTCTCATGTGGGTACATAAACATTAAGGCCATGGAATGGAAAAGAGCATATTTGAGTGTAAACTGATGATCATATTAAAGCTCTGTGGGCTCACTCAGCGGCCCGTTACTGCTTTAAAACACGGACTTCCACGTTTTACAGAGGGGGTTTTCTACTCAAGGTTTGGCTGCTCAGAGTGGTCTTTGGACAACGGCCCCTCGCTGGCATGGACAGACACTCGGCACAGACCAGAATATTTCAATTACAGTCCACGTGAGCGAGGGAATTCAGTACCTCTGCCAAAAATGACAGAACAGATGCAAAATCGAAGCAAAGAATGTGGCAAACTGCAAAACCTGTAGACATATTGCTCGAAAGCAAAGAGGCAAAAGCTATTTTCATCTGCAATATCACAGAAAGCAGTGAAACAAAAGGCTTCACTAACAAAGCTTTCCATAGAGACTTGACACTGGTGTTAGTATCTATTTACATACTGAGAATGCGCTTGCAGCAATTTGCATAATGTTTTTCTGTAGCCGAGTGCTCTGGGGAGCTGCATTGTAACATATTGGTGCTTAATGAACTCTGAAAAAATTGATTTTCCACAGAGTAAATTAAGAAATGCATTATCGCTGTTAAAGCAATCTTGGGGGAAATCTGAGACTTCCACGGCAAAAGTATGCTTAGAAAGTAATAAATTACACGTTACACTTATTTGCTTTAATTCATGCTAATTTCACCCAATTAATGTATCACAGAATCTTTGTGCGCTGTCACAAGAGATTTAATTATTTATCCAGGGATTTTGTTTTTTTTCTAGTATGTTTGGTGCATACCGTGTAAAAGCGTCTACCTCATAGCACGCATTATTCGTTGAAGTGTTTATGCTAATAAATGTCTGATGTATTTGCACTGCTGTCTTAATGACTGTGTTTACTTTATACCCTGATACGTTGTTATATTTATTGAAGCTTTAAGCGTGGCTGTGTTCCAAATCAAACTAATAGTATGTACTTCACTGATGATGAAGTGCATACTTTTGAATATAGTAAGACAATGCAACAGTAGTGAGACATAATAAGTCCCTAGTCACATTCTGTTTGAGTTCAAGCATTCAAATTTAGCTAATCCAAGTCATTTAACTTTTAGGTTTAGAAGTCAACACTAAAGCAGTTATCCCGCTTTGCTTCCATTATATGACATATTTCAGACAAAATAGGACATTCAACAAGAAAAAAACAAAACAGTGAATTCATCTGAAAGAATCGAAACAGAACAATTAAGCTACAAACTTCTCTTTTATAGCATAAAGAGCTGTGAGTAACATAAGAAAAATAGAAAATGCACATACAGAAAAAGTATGAATCTGGTTACTTTTGACATAATATGATTATGAGATGCACTAAGTCTTATTTTGCATAATGGATACCACGTGAACTGGGATGCATCGTATCTCATGCACTACAGAAAATGTCTTTGTGTGCTGAAAACGAAAGAGAGAACGCAAAATTGAGTAGGGAAACCCCTTCTGAAAATCACACAAAACAGCATGTCTGGCCTACGGACGGCTCCTGAATCTCTGTATTTGGCTATGATTTTCAGAGTGCATGTCTAAACAGAGGTCTGAGTGTGTCTGTGTCCAGGCCACAGTGCACTTCCCGTGAACGACATGGACAGGAGATCGGCCTTCCTTCCTTTTCTCCCTGGCACATGCCGATGAGTCACTGTTTACAGTCTTTTCAGATCTGCTGCCCTCAAAGCAACCTTCCTGACAGGACTTTTCCATTCACTCAGAATCCGAGCATGTCGAAGCCTGACACTGTGAAGCCGAACAAACCCTTTTTCCAATCTAAGGTTAAACTCTTCTTCTTCTGGGGCATGTCACCATGAAATCAAAGCTAGCTGTCCATAAACACTCACACAAAAACACAATCTGCTTGTGACTCACTAAAAGTCCTAAATTAGGCATCTGTGGACAGTTTCAAACACTATACAAGCCAGTTTTGATGTCCTAAAGGTATTGATACACATCATTTAATGCCACAAATTCTGTTGCACATGCTAGAAAACATTTCTTTGGAATTAGATCTTCATTACATTACATTGTTTACAGTCTGCATTTTTGCACTACTTAGGGAGTCTTAGGGGTGCATGCAAACCAAACCATTCCTGCATCCGAAATCGCATACTGTATAGTAGGATACTACATTTGATTTGAAACTTACTTTGCGACCGTTAACAAGAATGTTTTATATAGACAGTATAAAGCCCCGCTCCTTTTCAGCGCTGCGCTCGTTGTCTTTTGTCTACCGGTTTGTATTTTCACTGCGATCTTACGTCTTTATGAATGAACGGCCCGTTTTAAAATCCCGGTCTACTGACATTTGCTCTGCTTTAAACATTACAATGCTTAAGATAACTTTCTTTAATTGTACAATAAGTAAATCCACTTCACTAGCCAATTACTCCTCGACAGCGATTCCATAGAAATAAACAGAGCGACCGCAAAAACAGAAGTTCCAAGACAGTATTCTAAAGATGGCTGCGGGCTTGTTTATCTGGTGCATAAGGTCTATAGTATGAATGAAATTCAGAAGTACTACATCCGTCATGGTGATGTGACCCAAGGCGTTCACTATACACAAACTCACCGGATGGTAGTGTCCATCGTATACACATCCTCAGAATCTTGCCGGAAGTATAGGTCATCCAAGCATTTTATGAATACTATGAGTTCGAACACACTGCTCGGCTCACATACTGTATATTCGGACGCAGTGCATGTGTTGGGTTTTTGATGTATTTTTAATGCATTTTTTAATACATTTGGGACATTGGCATGTTTTTTTACCAATGAAAATTTTGTTTTCTTGAACGCATGGGATAAAAATGCTGCTTTATTTGGAAATTGTTTTGCAATATTTTTTTTGATATTTGTATTTAATATTTTTTTAAATACTTTTTTATTTTTTTGGCCAAATTACAATTTTTCTTGAATTACATGGGATGGAAATGCTGCTTTATTTGATAATAGTTGGATTTTGGAACATTTATTTATTATTTGATATACATTTAATTAACTAAAATATTTTTTGGATACATTTTTTTGGAAAACATTGGATATAAAATCCTGCTTTATTCAAAAATTGTTGCATACATAACATTCAGAACATGGAAACAAAGCTAACTCCTGATGGATATAAGCAAGCAAGTTCCTACTTTTTGTCATGGCATAAAAAAAGCCCTGCCCAACATCCCCCTTCCCTAGCGACAACTTCAATTTCTGCGGCAGCTGTGACTGTCCCATTCTCCTAGTATTGATATTAAAAAGCTTATGTGCTGCTGGTTTCTCCAGTAAATTAGAGAAAACAAAATCTCCTGATTAGTCAATTAAGTGGCACATTAGTCTGGGACTTCATTAAAAGATAGGGCAGCCTCTTTAAGGATATGCTACAATGTGTACAGAATGTTTAAACAGGAAATTGAACAAATGGAGCTTGTTAAAACTCGCTTGAGTCACTTGACATCTTACACGACTGCAACTAGGGCATCACAAATAGAATGTCAGGTTGCGGCGCTCTCCAGATCTCGCTATGCTAATCTGGGATGGGCGAGAAGTAGTGCCACGCAACACCAGCTGGCACAACAAGATGTAAATACTCATAAAATCACAGGCTTAGCGGCCCGAAGAGCTGACGCAAGCACACGTGGGTGCAGATGCGCACGGATACACTCCCGTATGGTCAGGCACATAGGTAACCCTGCTTGGATTGCACTTTGAAAGACTGAGGGAACCTAAAGACATAATATAGGGAAGAAGAAGAAAGAAAAAAAAAATCACAAATGAGATTTGTTTATCTTAGACAGTAATGAAAGCAAAAGATGATTCTCCTCTCGGTTGTAGCCTAATGGTTAGAGCAGTGTTACTCATTGCGCGGCTCGCGAGCCGCATGCGGCTCGCCAAGCTTTCATTTGTGGCTCGCATGGCCGTAAATAATACAGTGATATGATCAAGCAGTCACTACAGATATTTCATAAAAACATTTAAAAAGAAGTTGGACTATAACATAACCCATTAAAAACTCAAAGTGTCAGCTCTATTTTCAAACAATTTTGATCGGATTGAAAGGGGTGGTTTATCGAGAGAACATGTTCACTTGATCGATTGAAAACCAAAACTGAAAGGACGCCGTCCGTCGCGCTGAACGCGCTGTTCTTCTGATGAATAAAGTGTCGTATAAACGAGTGTCACGTCATTCTATAATTCTCCTTTCACTCCGTATCTGTGAAGTGAAGCAGGACAACGGCTCACCAGTCCTTGTTTCAGATTCTCATCCACAGACGACTGATTTTGGGCATTTTTACTGCGTGATCAATACAAACAGCACGGCATAACGGTTCATCATAGTCTCCAAATTATGACCAGAATTTGATATTAAGTCTGCTGTTTAAAACAAATAAAGAACCAATGTAGGAAAATGGTTATTACGAGACAACAGCGGGAAACTTTGTATATTTGTGCAGTGTGCGAATGTCAAAAAACCTATTCCAAATTTGAATCTTTTGACTTATAAATGTGCACATCACCCTGATCATGCATCATATCACGATGTTAAGCATTCATGTAAACTACAATACATTCAGATTAATCAATCACAATGAATTCAGACCGATTGAAACAAAAGTTGTGCATCTAAACATATCCTGTCCCTGCGGAGTTGCCAGTTATGTTATTTCCAGCTCTTAACGCCGCATGTGCTCTTGGATGATTAGATACATGAGGGGCTAATGTAGAAAAAAATAACTTAATGTCATTCTTGGATGAATCTATTCTGGAAATCCTGCTTTTTTTGTCATTAAGGGAAATCATCTTGTCTCAGTTACAAATTTGACTGGTAAATCATTAAAAAAAATTATTTATTGCATTGCATATTGAATGTTGAATGTTCAGGGGTGACATATTAATAAACAGACATGGTATTTATGACTGGATGTAACTTTTTATACTTTCCTGTAAAAATGGCTCTCCTACTGACTTTGTCTCTATCAGTGCGGCTCTCATGAAAAAAATAGTGAAGACCACTGGGTTAGAGAGTCGGACTTGTAATCCGAAGGTCGCAGATTCGATTCTCAATACCAGCAGAAAATGACTTGAGGTGCTCTTGAGAAATGCAACTAACCTCCAATCGCTCCCACAACAACGTTTGCAGTGTGTGTTTGTGTGTGTGTGTGTGTGTGTGTGTGTGTGTGTGTGTGTGTGTGTGAACTAACTTGGATGGGTTAAATACAGAAGACAAATTCAGGGTATGGGTTACCGCTTGGCATTCATGTCACTTCACTTCTTAACAATGGTCTGAAACTGTAGTTAAATTTGCTAAGACACAAAAGTGTGCAATCAAAATTCAGATCTCAATTTAAACAAACATTTCTCAAATTTTCTCGCCATCCACAATAAATGCTATAGGTATTAACTTTTTCTATATGTCAATAAATGTCTCATTTAGCTAATTTCTATTCAGAAACATCTGAGAAGCAGCAGACTGACAGTAAGTCTCTGTTTGCTCTGCATTTACACTAATTTCTCTCCAGGAAAAACAATAAAAATACTTAAGTTGTTACTTAAAAAGTTTCCTGTAAGCAATACTGTGGCGAGCTGGACGGGGCCGGTGGCGTGACTGATAATGAGTCACACATGCGTGACGCACCGGTCTCGTATCTCTCACGAGGAGCGACGGCAGTGAAGATCGAGATAGGCCAGGCCTGGATGTGTGTTGTTTTTATATGTGACAGCAGTCGTCCGTGAGGGGCTGCTGTCTTTTACTTTACTTTCGTTTTGTATTTGTTTCATTTATTGTATTAAAGTCTTTGAATGTTCGCCGGTCCTTGCCTCCTTCTTCCCACAACATCGAACATTGCTACAAATAGAAACATCTAAGACCAATTTGATATTAAAACATAACTAAAATCCTATGACAAAGCAACCACTGAATAATACAATTTCCCTCTGGGTAGACGTATAACTGCTCATTGACTTCCTAGGCAGTTACAAAAATAATAATAGCAATCAGGTATATCGCATCATTTTCAGGAAATGGCGACAGTAAATTCACAGAAGATGGTCCAGTCGCGGCGCTACCAAATTCATATCCGTAATTTAAGAGATGAGAAAAAGGCGGATATTTCCTTTTGAGATGGAATAAATTATGCATCATTTCATTCCAAAGAGATGTAATATTATACTGGCTTTGTCTGTCCTACTTCATAAATCCTGAGCTTTAAAACACTCACGAATGCACGCACACCAACACGATCCCTTTCACGCTAACACACACACACACACACACAAAAGACACAATTTTTGCCAGTGCCCTGAGATTTAGGAGCCGGTACACTAAAACATCACAGTTCACTGGCTGCGTTGCTGTCTCAGCGTCACATTCTATCCAGAACAATGCGACAGCTGACAGCTTGCACAGAGATTCATCTCGCTAAGCAGAATTATTTCTGCCACGTGCTAATTTATTAACAACCTGTGCATGCTCTAATGTAGTAAATTTGCATATACATTTTTAACCTGGAAGCAAGATCATGAATATTCCTCAGGCAGTGGAGTATTTCTCTTTGTTAGTCACTTTCGATTCTTAGAAGAGGAACTGAGATGGGGAAAGAGAAGCTACAATCGCTCCAATATTGTGCAAGGCACGTTTTCTTCCAGGGCAGTATTCCAGTCCTTCCTTAACCTTTTGCTCAGAACATAGCAGAATCTGACATTAAACCTTTTATTCTGCAATTTACTGCATCCACATAAGTTTGACCTGAAATAACATAATAATGCAAGAAATAGATCATATTCAGTAATGCAGAAGTACTGAGAGCACAGTGGAATGAAGATGGAGATTATTTGAATGAATGAACAAGTCTAGGTCGGGGTGGCAGATTTACAAGAAAGACCACAGGATGTGCAGCTATTATAAGAGGTGGTTACGGCGTCGGGGCACAAGCAGTTATCCCTGCGAGAGAAGGCTGCAGGTGCACATTTCACACACCTGTGATGTTTCCCTGTATTCCCTTGCGTTACCCAGGGATGCAACGATCAGATTCAGGCATAAACACCACGCTGCTACTTCAATGCAACAAATCCTACCTGTCAGACTGACAGGTTGCCTCTATATTGTGAATAAACAAGTATAACAGAGACATAAACAGGTGTAGCTATTGTCTGAGGAGCCTGACAAACAAATCAAGAGTATATGTAATGGTGTAATTACAGCAGCAAACAGATTTAATCGCTTTCATAATCTAACCTTGTTCTGACTGATGATGTATAGCGCTCCCGGGAAAAAAAAAATTAGATGAATTAGTTTTGGTGCTTTAGTTGCTCATCATAGATGTAATTAAGCTGGTCAAAGATTGGAAGATGTTTTGTTGGTTTATTTAAAGAATACCATTGAAAAATATGAAATGTTTGTTTGCTATTCTACAAATGAAGCCTCTTATGTCATTCAAACAAACTCAATGAGAAGAGGCTTCTAATATTAGGGTGGATCGCATGAAAACATGTCCAGGCCCCAGGTTCACTCCTAAGCAAAAAATAACAATAACAATAATAAATAAACAATGTATTTTTAAGAAATTATTTATTTATTACATTTTTTAAACAAAGTTATAATATATGTGTATATATATATATATATATATATATATATATATATATATATATATATATATTCATTTATATATATATATATATATATATATATATATATATATATATATTCATTCTATATATATATATATATATATATATATTCATTTATATATATATATATATATATATATATATATATATATATATATATATATTCATTCTACTCTTAATTTTAGTTAAAATATTAGTAATTTAGTTGTGTTTTGTAATTGTTTTGGTTTTCAGTTGTTTTTTTAATGTCTATATAGTTTGTATTAATTTTTAGTTTTAGTTGTTTTAGACCATATACAAATTAGTACAAGTTAAACTAAAAGAAAATGAGAAATGTTATTTTAAACCAACAAAAAGGTTTTTCTATATGGTTTTAGTTTTACTTTCTGTTAACTATAATAAACCTGATATAGGTAATTATAGCAATGAGAACCTTGGAGAAACCTTCATGAAAATACATTTCACAATGTAAAATTTTTAATGGTTGTAAAATAGGCTTTTTTTTTTTTTAAACAAAATATACAATTTATTTTCTCAGTTGATTTGGGGGTTAAATAGAGGTTTCGTGAGATTCATACTTGCATACTCTAATCATCAATTTTTAATTTCAGTGCCAAAATAGCATCAGAACTTCACACTGAAAGGCTTCAGTAAATATGCTAACCAGATTTGACATGCCACTGACTCTTACCACAAGATATCAGACTGAAAAAACAAAGTGATTAAACTGTTTATCTTTCATAAACCATGCCTGCCACGGCTGATTGACAAAACCATAAATAGCAAAGTATGCAGCAAGTTCAGACATGCATTTTAAAAGGCCAGAAGAAAACCGATAGCATGTTTTTTCTTAACCTAATTACCGCCAAACCCTGTGGATTGTAGCAGCGGTTGAATCGCAATACACAAGCTCAAAGCATCATGGTAAACAAAACAGCCAATCATGGAGAATGGCTACAAGCTACTAAGGCCTTTCATTTAAGTGATGTTAAGAGCAAACAATCAACTCCCTGCTTTGGTTCCCACAACACATCCATATCAAAGAATGACAAGTAGCAAAGGTGACATCCAATTTATAACTCAAGGACTGCGGACAAGCAAGTAAACAGGCATTTCCGGACCACGCGTCAAACTCAATTTGCCTCTCCCATGGTTCAATGCATTTAGGGGGCGCAGAAAAAAAGTTGAAGGTGCAGAACTTTAATGCCTCACTAATAGGCAAGACAAGCCCAGTCATTTACGTTCACAGGGAACCCACAGGCAATCCCATAGTCTTGATACACGGTTGAAAAAGTTGAAAAAATGCTTATGAAAAGTTAAGACATTTGTTCAAAATATGTCTCAATGTGTCTCTTTCATTTTAAATCCAAAGCCGGTGTTGTCAGCGTTCGACTTCAAAAAGACAAACCGTAGAAACTTTGAACCACTTCATGCCGGTCTGTGGCTAGGGGCTTGTTTTCCTGATCTCGCTAACTACCGCTTGCTGTCGTTACATTGCTGTTGCTTCGCCTGCAGGTAAAGCGAGATTAAACAGCATGCGGTGCCCTTGTAAAGCAGCAAAGGTTTTATGGAGGGGGTCTTTAAATATTTAAGGTGTGAGTACAATGAGGCAGAGCTGAAATACAAAATACAAACCTGCAAATCATTTACATTTCATTCACCGTGTCTATTTTACACATAATACGATTTTTTAAGAACAAAATTCCAAAAAGGAAGACAAATGCACAATATGACAAGCTGTTTGCCGTGAGGTGATTGTCGTAGGTTAGAAAATAGATGCTTTTTCCACATCATCCCTGAAATAATACACAAAAGACTTAGAATAAACTATCTCCCGCTACATAAAATAGTAGCTTTTCATATTGCCATTCATTTTTTGCCAGTTCTCAACTGTATTTCAGTAAACAACCATTTTGATCAGCAAATTCAAGATCTAAATCTTGAGCAAAATTATAAGAAAACAAAAATATTGAATGCAAAACATCCCCAGCCATTGTCACAGTCAATTAAGTGTGGCTAGGTAATGAGGCCATTTGCATTGTAAAGCATCCCCCATGTGTTAGGGTTTTAATGGGGACAGGACCTGAGGAGATTAATTGAGAGTGACAATTCTTGAACTCTATTTGTCCCCGTCCGTGTCTTCCACGTCTTGCCTTTACTTACCTGACTGACAGATATACCTTTCAAACTCAAATATCTGAAAGACTGTCCACTCAAACCCCTCATTGACTCTGATGTTTAAAAAGGGCAGGAAGGCACATTATGCATATGGCTCTAGCGATGAACGGAAGTGCTTGACTTCAAGACAAGGGGTGGATTTGGTCCACAAAGTGCCTGTGAACGTTAAAGAAATGGAAAACATCAGAAGAATGATGCACTGCCTTGGATCTACAGTCCTCATGTCATTATTAGCACTTAAGAAGCCATAATGTTGGGTTAGCTGAGGGCCAGGTGCCAGTAATTATCATCTTCAAAGGGGATAAACTTCATATTATACTGGTGTACATTTTCAACTTTCTTTAGTGTGTAATGTTGCTGTTTGAGCATGAAAAATGTCTGCAAAGTTACAAAGCACAAAGTCACCTCAAAGAGAGTTATTCTCTATATCAGTGCACACCGTTTCTGAACTTCCTGAAACGCCTCGATTGTAGTCTTGAGTTTTTTTCTGGCAACAAACACGTCACAATATTACACATTCAAATAATTCCCGCCCACGGCATACACTGAGAAAAGGGACGAGGCCTAGTTGAGGTAATAGTGTGTTAAAACTCGCGGTTATGGAAAGGGGAGTGACATTTCCCAAGCACACTCAAAACTGTTGACCAATCACAACACACTCATCCAGCCGACCAATCAGAGCACGCTGTGCTTTTCAGAAGGAGGGGATTCATAGAAACAGAAACTAAACAGAGATGCTGCAATGTAAAATATGTGAAAAA
Source organism: Siphateles boraxobius (assembly GCF_051911475.1). NCBI lineage: Eukaryota > Metazoa > Chordata > Actinopteri > Cypriniformes > Leuciscidae > Siphateles > Siphateles boraxobius. Next base: position 32,074,554 of record NW_027508799.1, on the reverse strand, counting down.
TAGTGTTTTTGGAACATTCAAGCATGAAAACTTATTATAGTAAACCCTAAAAACAAAATCAAGACTGTAAAAAAGGGCACAATATGTCCCCTTTATCTTTGTTCTTTATCATTCAGTATCATAATACACACTTGCACAAATCAAACCGCATATTTGTGTCCTCTTATGATGCAAGCCCGATGCAACTCGAACTTTGAATATGTGCTACATAAGGTGGCGGGTAACAGCAGATAGTCATTTTCCACAATCTAAGGTGGGGGTGGTGGTCACGGGTCTCTAATGACTTATTTAATATTGCAAGAGAAATGACCCAGGGTCCAAGAAGCGCTACGTCTCTCCAGCCTGAAAACAGAAACAATGGAGCCACCTTAATTGTGACATTACAAGCAGTGGCACAGCGAGGAACAGAGGGGGTTTGATTAAAAGGAGAAGAGGTGGGTGACTTTGTGAAAAGGTCACTGCACACTTACCTGGACTTCTCAACTCCCCCTCTTTCTGAACAAGAAAAAAAGTGGAAGAATATGGAGAAAGAAAAGAAAAAAAAATCTCCCATGTGATTAGAGACGACTTCCAATATTTCCAGCAATGCCATTAGTGAAATAAGATGGTAATTTTCTGGCAGGCGGTATCTGGGCAGAAACGACAGAAGGAAGTGAGGGGGAGGCAGCAGGTTGTGGGGGGGGGAACAGAAGGCAGCACAGGTGGGGTGGTGTCGAGGTTAATTGAGAGGTTAACAGGGACAAAGGTTTGTCAAAGGTCAGGGAAGACCACCATCCAGAGGGAAAGGCACAGGTTCCTCCTGACTTATGCATGTTCCTGATGTATCCCTATGTGAGATTGTTTAGAGAATGAGTTTTATCAAAGGCAGATTTCAATATCTAGAAAGCAAGGTGGCTGATGGCTAATATAATAATAAAATGTCCAGTATATACACTACTGCTCAAAAGTTTGGGGCCAGTAAGATTTAATTCAAGAAAGAAATACTTTCATTCAGAAAAGTCAAATTAAATTGATCTAAATATAAAATCTAACTAAAATAAATGATGTTCTTTTGAACTTTCTATTCATCAAATAATCATGAAAAAATTATCACGTTTTTCCCAGAAATATTAGTTTTCAACATTGATAATAAAAAGAAATATTGTTGACCACCAAATCAGCATCAGAATGATTTCTGGATGACATTGAAAACTGGAGTAATGGCTGCTGAAAATTCAGCTTTTCCATCACTTGAATAAATTATTTTTTTAAACCCATTAAACCCAACTGTAATATTAGTGTGCCACTGTAATATACTGTAATATTATGGTTTACCTGAATTTTTGATCAAAGAAAGACAGAGACTTCTTTCAAAAACATAAAAAAAATCTTACCAGAATTAACAGTAGCGTAAATATAAACATAAATATGCACACAAATTAAATGTTAGCAAAAGCGAAGGTTATTTTTACCCAGGGCCAATACTACTTATTTAAAATGATCCAAGAAAAGTTTAATTGCAAATAATTATGGTATATTATATAACTGACGAAAGGGAAACAATTCTGTAAATTGACAAAAGGGGACAAAGTCACGTCTTTTGGAAGCATTATCAGTCACCTTCCAAAACTCCTCAGCCAATTTAATATAACGTACAAATCCTCCAACCTTTAATTCAGTGTGAAATACCGTCCTGAATCTATCACAAATCTTCAAAATCTCTCTGGAGACGTTACAATTTGATACGCCGACTATGATGCTAACGATTTACATTATATCCATCTCTGAACCTTGTACAGGTGAGTCAATTACCGCATGCCTGAATGCGATGGGAAACAGCCCAGCTGCACTGATGCATGACATGCACCTGATAAACATTCAGACCACGGGCGGCTTTCTGAGGGGAAAAAAAACACCCATGTAGACGATTTTCAGTTAATAATCACACAATTCTGCATCACAAAACAGGTACAGATGTCTTAGTCTTCAGTTTAAGATTTTATTTTTAGAAAATTGTAATGTTGATGGTCCATTAACAAAACAACGCTTGGTACATAATGCAGATATTTAAAAAGTGATTTGAGGACAAAGAAGAAACATAAAAACATCAAACTGTGCTGGTTAAAGTATGCTGGACAGATAAAAATACTAATTTGCTAAGCTCTATTCACATTCCTTTTTTCAATGTTTCATAATCATGGAACCTGCATTTTTGAATGTGGAAAGCATGATTTTTTTATAGACTATTACATCTTTGTCTGGTCCTCTGACATTGCAAATAGCTACAGATTTGCAATTAAATTTAAACACCGGTCTCTAAAACGGTCTAATTTTTAATTAGTTTATTTTTCTCAGTTTGTACCTCATTGTATTTGTCAATGTATATATTTTGTATCAATGTATTTATGTGCATTTTCATTCAAATTAATTTGAAAATCTCAAGAAAATGACTTGAGTTTTAGTTTGTTTACTTTTAAAATGCGTTTGATTCATTTAATAAGCTTTTACAGTAACAACAAACTTCTATAGTATCTTAAATCAACTACACTTTTTTCCAGATTTTCAGTGTTAGAGAGTCAGTCCTAGTCAGTTTGGTCTTAAAGTGGGTCTCGTCAAAAGACACACACTTTCTGGAGAGGTAAAGTCTGTAGAGGTAAAGTTGTTTGTTTTGAACCGGGTTCAGTTGAATGTTTCAGGTCAGTTCTGTCACACTGTGTTTCTGAAGTCCAGTTTGGCAAGTATGCCGTAAGCAGTTTTGACGAGATGAGTCAGACGAATCACATACACACGATGTACCGAAGGCTTTACGCACTTTGAACAAAAAACAACTGTGTTAATGTTATGATGCTAACATAAGCTTACGTAATGCCGACAAATGCCAGCTTTGTACAATTCACAAGAAGGTCTCAGACAATGCAATCTGAACTACATATAACAATGTAACTAAAGCAAAAAGATGCTTTTATAGAGTATATTTAGCAGAGGCTTAATAAAAGAAAAACAAAGTCAAGTTTACACGTAATTCGCAAGATGCATAAAGTGAATTTCTGCATCTGTATTCTACACTATTCTGTGTATCCAGTTCTTTTGTGTATCTTTAAATCACCAGCAAGCTAACTGCTAATGTCGTTTCAAGAACTTCGGGACATTTAATTAAATGAGCTACAGTAGACAGTTTAAATAAAGACTTACAAAATTGGCTATCATTTAAACAGCCCTCTCTGTTTTCAGAAACAGTTCAAAATAACAATTCCACTTAACACCCACAAAGACTTGACCTCTGACAGTGTGAAAGCGGTTTCCACTCAAATTACAGTGATGTGCAGTGCGACATCAAGTCATGTGACGTCTACTGTTTTAATTCCACCATCTGCAAGTTTTAAAATTATAAAGAGTGAAATGTCTTTGGAAACAAAAGAAACAATGTACAAAACCTCTGCAAAGAGATGAAATTTAGTTAAAACAGTCAATAGAACAAGCTCTGATACATTAAAGCATTGAATATAAAGCGCTGAACATGCTTTTGTGCACTTTTAGTCTACGAGGATATGTGAAGTACATAATGTATTTTTGTCCTTTTGTATGACCTTTATGATCATTTTGAGCTCAGGAACAGATTTTTCACAAGTGTGAAAAGAACACAGTAGCTCTCACTCTCTCTCTCTCTCACTCACACTCACTCTCTCTCACTCACACTCTCTCACTCACACTCACACTCACACTCTCACTCTCACTCTCACTCTCACTCTCACTCTCACTCTCACTCACTCACTCACTCACTCACTCACTCACTCACTCACTCACTCACTCACTCACTCACTCTCTCACACTCACTCTCTCTCTCACACTCACTCTCTCTCTCACTCTCTCTCACTCACTCTCTCTCTCACTCACTCACTCTCTCTCACTCACTCTCTCTCTCACACTCACTCTCTCATACCCCTTTTCCACCAAAGCGTTTTGAGAGCCGGTTCGGAGCCGGTGCCTGCGCGCGAACCAGTTCTTTGTGTTTCGACAGCCAAAGAACCGGTTCTCGGCCAGGAAAACTGGTTCCAAAGCGGCACCAACTCTTTGCTGGACTAGAACCAGAGAACCGTTCTTTTACCACGTCATGCTTACGTCGGGGGCTGGGGGCGGGTTTAGATGTGTCCTAAACATCTTTTCTGACCGCAAAGCCAGGAGAAACATTTGCAGAAACACGATGTAGTCCGCCATTGTAATTGTTATGCTTGAAGTTGGCGCAAGCGTTTCTAGCTTTTTTTTAAAAAAATTTATTGAAAACATTATGTAAGCAAAGAAGAAAACAGTCACAAAATAGAACAAATAAACGGAGAGAAAAAAGACAAGACAGGTGTACATAACTAATCAGAAAAGATTACATATCAAAGGAAAAGATTAAAAGACTTACATATTTCAATTGTTTTTAAAGCCTTCTTGGTTCACGAGTTAGAGATAATCCCAAAGTAATGTTGTACTTGCAAGCGTTTCTAGCTGAGACGTAAAGCGACGTACACAGTGACGTAACGACGTCGTTCGCTGGGCGCTCTAGAAGTGGAAAAACAAACAGGTTCTGAGGAGGTTCGCAAGTTGAACCAACTCCGAACCAACTTTGAACCAGCACCAGTTCCGAACCCGTTCTTTTTTGGTGGAAAAGGGGTAACACTCACTCACTCACTCACTCACTCACTCACTCACTCACTCACTCACTCACTCACTCACTCACTCACTCACTCACTCACTCACTCACTCACTCACTCACTCACTCACTCACTCACTCACTCACTCACTCACTCACTCACTCACTCACTCACTCACTCACTCACTCACTCACTCACTCACTCACTCACTCACTCACTCACTCACTCACTCACTCACTCACTCACTCACTCACTCACTCACTCACTCACTCACTCACTCACTCACTCACTCACTCACTCACTCACTCACTCACTCACTCACTCACTCACTCACTCACTCACTCACTCACTCACTCACTCACTCACTCACTCACTCACTCACTCACTCACTCACTCACTCACTCACTCACTCACTCACTCACTCACTCACTCACTCACTCACTCACTCACTCACTCACTCACTCACTCACTCACTCACTCACTCACTCACTCACTCACTCACTCACTCACTCACTCACTCACTCACTCACTCACTCACTCACTCACTCACTCACTCACTCACTCACTCACTCACTCACTCACTCACTCACTCACTCACTCACTCACTCACTCACTCACTCACTCACTCACTCACTCACTCACTCACTCACTCACTCACTCACTCACTCACTCACTCACTCACTCACTCACTCACTCACTCACTCACTCACTCACTCACTCACTCACTCACTCACTCACTCACTCACTCTCTCTCTCTCTCACTCACTCTCTCTCTCACTCACTCTCTCACTCTCTCACTCTCTCACTCTCTCACTCCTGCTCAACATTGATCCTGGCTGTCGCCTGCATGCATCTGGGCTTTTATGTTGGGAAACAGATCCCGCAGCACTCCATGCAGATCTCCAGGCAGTCCGAGGACTCACAGCACGCATCCATAATGCCACAGTCCATGTCACAGGGGCAGTTGCAGTCATCTCCCAGGTCGTCTGTGCAGCAGCAGCAGCAGCAGGCTTCAGACGTGCAGGTGCCGCACGAGGCCTGAGCCACCACCATATTGCACAGAGTGACAAATTCACAAAACAGGCAGGCCAGGATGCAGTGGACACAGCAGTCTGCTCTCAGAGAATTGCAGCAGGCAGAACAAAACAAAACAAAAACATTGAATAAACATACAAAATGATTTTGAAGTATAAAAAGTAGTGTCACTTTTTTTGTGTGATCATTTTTGCTATTTTGTTTGATGTTGCCAGTGGCTCAAACATTACGCACTTCACCTTTAAAATCAAATTTAGGCTTAAAAACAAAATTTAGCTTAATATGAAATATATAAAAATAATAGAAACAAACTTTTAAATATTTATATAGTCTATGTGTTTTACAACATTTTATTTGTTTGTTTTGATCATACTGGCTGACAAGATAGCGTACGTTTGTCTATATGAGCGCGCGTCCGTGCGTGTGTGTGTGTGTGTGTGTGTGTGTGTGTGTGTGTGTGTGTGTGTGTGTGTGTGTGTGTGTGTGTGTGTGTGTGGGTTAGACGGTGGTTCAGCAGCGGTGAGAGTAAAAGAGGAATCAGAGAAATTCAAAAGGAACAAATTCCACTTTTGGGTTGATTAGTAGCTTTGTGAATAATGGGGTTATTATCATGCAAAAGCACAGGGTCGGTCACGTAAAGCTGATTAACAGCGTCCAACATTTTCACCAGCAAATTGGCGTGTTAATGCTGTCGTTTCTCTTATCTCTGATTAACATTTAACCTTCCTCTCGCAGGTACGCCACATACGATGCCAAATTACAGTTGTTTAAGGTGACATGGATACACAGTTTTACAATAGCATTGACAGGACAACAGGTAATCTGTTATCTACATTGATATCTTTCTCTCTCTCTCTATTTATATATATATATATATATATATATATATATATATATATATATATATATGTATATACAGGTCCTTCTCAAAAAATTAGCATATTGTGATAAAGTTCATTATTTTGTAATGATAAAAATTAAACTTTCATATATTTTAGATTCATTGCACACCAACTGAAATATTTCAGGTATTTTATTGTTTTAATACTGATGATTTTGGCATATAGCTCATGAATCTCAAAAAATTAGCATATTTCATCCGACCAATAAAAGAAGTGTTTTTAATACAAAAAAAAGTCAACCTTCAAATAATTATGTTCAGTTATGCACTCAATACTTGGTCGGGAATCCTTTTGCAGAAATGACTGCTTCAATGCGGCGTGGCATGGAGGCAATCAGCCTGTGGCACTGCTGAGGTGTTATGGAGGCCCAGGATGCTTCGATAGCGGCCCTTAAGCTCATCCAGAGTGTTGGGTCTTGCGTCTCTCAACTTTCTCTTCACAATATCCCACAGATTCTCTATGGGGTTCAGGTCAGGAGAGTTGGCAGGCCAATTGAGCACAGTAATACCATGGTCACTAAACCATTTACCAGTGGTTTTGGCACTGTGAGCAGGTGCCAGGTCGTGCTGAAAAATGAAATCTTCAACTCCATAAAGCTTTTCAGCAGATGGAAGCATGAAGTGCTCCAAAATCTCCTGATAGCTAGCTGCATTGACCCTGCCCTTGATAAAACACAGTGGACCAACACCAGCAGCTGACATGGCACCCCAGACCATCACTGACTGTGGGTACTTGACACTGGACTTCAGGCATTTTGGCATTTCCTTCTCCCCAGTCTTCCTCCAGACTCTGGCACCTTGATTTCTGAATGACACGTAAAATTTGCTTTCATCCGAAAAAAGTACTTTGGACCACTGAGCAACAGTCCAGTGCTGCTTCTCTGTAGGCCAGGTCAGGCGCTTCTGCCGCTGTTTCTGGTTCAAAAGTGGCTTGACCTGGGGAATGCGGCACCTGTAGCCCATTTCCTGCACACGCCTGTGCACGGTGGCTCTGGATGTTTCTACTCCAGACTCAGTCCACTGCTTCCGCAGATCCCCCAAGGTCTGGAATCGGTCCTTCTCCACAATCTTCCTCAGGGTCCGGTCACCTCTTCTCGTTGTGCAGCGTTTTTTGCCACACTTTTTCCTTCCCACAGACTTCCCACTGAGGTGCCTTGATACAGCACTCTGGGAACAGCTTATTTGTTCAGAAATTTCTTTCTGTGTCTTACCCTCTTGCTTGAGGGTGTCAATGATGGCCTTCTGGACAGCAGTCAGGTCGGCAGTCTTACCCATGATTGCGGTTTTGAGTTATGAAACAGGCTGGGAGTTTTTAAAAGCCTCAGGAATCTTTCGCAGGTGTTTAGAGTTAATTAGTTGATTTTGATGATTAGGTTAATAGCTCGTTTAGAGACCCTTTTCATGATATGCTAATTTTTTGAGATAGGAATTTTGGGTTTTCATGAGCTGTATGCCAAAAGCATCAGTATTAAAACAATAAAAGACCTGAAATTATAGCGAAATAAATTATTAAAATAAAATTATTTGTCAGACTACTGTTCAGCCATCGGTTGAGATATTTAAATGCAAATAAATCAATCAAATAAATCAAATTAATATTAGCATAACCAAACCAAAAGTAACCTGTTTGTGCATGGAAATATTACATCAAGCTAAATTCTGGTAGATAATTGACTTATCAAGAGCTGAATCCTCAAATCGCTCAGTAAAGTGCAATATGATACATACAACTCATATTTAATTAATAGAATACAACCAGACTGCAGTGTGCTAATAGATACAAGGATTACAAAATCTATTACAGAAAGAAATGCAACTATAACAAACATGACCATCGTGAAAAGAGGACATTTTTCACTCAAACTAAGCTTCAATAATCGGCATGGCGCTCACACTGTGCTCCTGCATAAACAGTGCCGTAGAGAATAACAGTGAACCCCTTCCAGCCGGACGTGCCGCTCGGACCTCTAATCAACTGTAGAACCCAAACCGCGGTGCATTGGAGAAATCACTGCAATGTGGTGTGTATCGTTATCAGTTTAAAATGTAAATTTGCATGGCTTTCATCAGTCCAGGGTGAGCTGTCAGAGGGATTGCTGGGTTTGATTGGGGCTCTGGTGGTGGGGAAGGGGGGGGGGGGGGGGGGACCCAAGGACGAGGCCTGAAGACCACTGGATGTTCATGTTTGTTTGATCAAAGTGATTTTTTTGTAGGCGGTGAAGCTGACCAGCGGTGGTGCTGTGCAGCCTGGACAGTGTTTGAACATGAAACAAGTTTGCATGCAGGCCCACCAAAGGCTTAAAACATCAGCTTTCTGAAAGGTCAAACGGGCGTACTTTTAGATTTCGCCTGTACCGACTACATCAGCTACATCAACTGTTTGCTTAATTCATCTGCTTAAAGTACTCATATATAATACATGCTAATCAAAAACGCATACTTGCTACATGATTACCAATTCATTTAATAATGATTTGTTTTCGGTCATCCTTTTAAACAAGTGTAAAAAATTACACGTGTCCACACACCGATTCTTTCGCTCTATTTTTCTTGCCCTTTTTTTAACTAACAATTTCTTTCTAGAAACGGATTTAAAAGCAACAGTACATAATGAATTCCCTTGGATGTATAATTTATCAGCAGCGATTAGTGTGAATCTTAAGGAATGAGAGTCTGTGTAATGTGCACAGGAGAAAGGCTGCCTTATCTCAGCCACAAAAACCGGCATCGCCCAAATGAGAGGGTTCATGTTTAATGTCAGCCCGGGCGGAGTATGCCCAGATTCTGCGAGGCCAAAAACAGCCCCAACGCCTTGGAGGAAATAGTTTGAGACATCCGGAAAACTCCAAAGGCTAACATCAAAAAGAAAGGCAGCGTGACATAAAACAAGTGAGCGGTGCAGGAACGTTCAAATGAAGAAAGACTGACTGGTGCGCATGGGTTGTTCATTGCAGCTTTAGAGACCAAATGAGAGGGAGATAAAATAAAATAAAAAAAAGTTGGCATTGAGCAGTTAATTTGCAGTCAATAAGGAAGTGAGTGCTGTAAACTTTCTGAAAGAGAACTCTGGATACGCTGGGGTATCTGCAAAGATGGGAAAAACATGCCATTACGATGCAACGCTAATGACCGCGCTAGCTTTCACCGTACATCCCGCAGCCTTAATTGAATTTGTCAGAGGGATTTTAGACTACTGCGTACTTGCAACACAACACAATCACAAACACGCCATCACTCAAGGTCCTAACCCACCCGCACCGGAACAAAAGATCTCTCAATTAGTTGGTTTTCTGCTGGGGTTGCTGTTATCGCAGCTTGCGACGGCAGCCAAGAACACGAGGAATCACAATCCCCTGAGCAGAGATCTTGTAAAGCTTTATTCTTCAGCTTCCCAGGCTGTTTAGAGGCTAATTTCACAGGCAAACAGATTATGGTAATCCGTGTAAACATTAAAACACAACAGCTTGCTGTTTTCCAGGGGGAAATTACTACTTGAGAGAGAACATATTGATTCAAAACACAGTTCTACAAATAACACACGCACGCACACAAGCTGTAATGAGACAGACTTATTGAACTGTTCACGCAACCCCCCCCTCTCCAATTAAGATGTGAAAACTATGACGCCTTTTAAGATACACATTTCCGTTAAATCCGTAGGGAGATGATAGTGTTTGTTACATCCACCTCATAGTAGGCTCCTACTCGCAAATCACCTGAGTGATAAATCTGATTAAAACTTTCCAGTGTTGGAAAATGTTCACATTCTTTCACACACAGTATCAAGTGTCCCTAATAAGTGCCGGCCTATGGTTACCTTTGTGCAAATTAATCTTAAAATAAAACTAACCAACAAACCAAGCAACTAAATAAATCCTGCATGCAAGGCTGTATTATTCAAATGATTATTTATAAATGCATAAAAACGTTTCCAATTAATATAGTACAAGAAAATCCCCTCTTACTTAAGGGATAGTTCGGCCAAAAATGATATTTAACCCATGCATTACTCACCCTCAAGCCGTTCGAGATGCATATGTCAATCTTGTTTCAGACGAACACATTTTCAGTTATTTTAGAAAATGTCCATCCGGCTCCAGGGGGATAAACGAAGGCCTTCTGAGGGTAATCCGTGCGGTTTTGTTGTAAAAATATACATATATAAAACTTTATAAATGAAAATATCTGACTTCCGGAAACGATCGATGCGCGTTCACGGGTGATGGAAGTCGGCGTATGAGGTATGACGTAGCGTAGGAACCGTCGTGACGTAGAACGAACGCGCCTGCGCAGCCAGAGAGCAGAGCAAAACAAAACTACGTCATACCTCGTACCCCGGCTTCCTTCACCCGTGGCGCGCGTCGATCGTTGCCGGAAGTCAGATATTTTCATTTATAAAGTTTTAAATATGTATATTTTTACGACAAAACCGCACGGATTACCCTCAGAAGGCCTTCGTTTATCCCCCTGGAGCCGGATGGATTACTTTTGTGAAGGATGTATGCACATTTTGGGACTTGAAGGAGGTGGACCCCGTTGCTTCACATTATATCCACTGAAGGGTCTAAGACATTTTCTAAAATAACTGGAAATGTGTTCGCCTGAAACAAGATTGACATATGCATCTCGAACGGCTTGAGGGTGAGTAATGCATGGGTTAAATATCATTTTTGGCCGAACTATCCCTTTAAACCAACAATTGTAGCAACTGCAAACACCAATGATGTTTTCTGTATAGAGCATTACATTTTTAACAAATAAATGAATAAAATAAAAATAAAATTTAAAAAATTATACATACATATACATATATATTATATATATATATATATATACACACACACACACATATATATCTATCAAGTTCTAACTTCCTGTTTCCAAACTTCCTGAAGCTATTTCATGAAAACACATTTGGGCCAAGTCACTTGTGGAATCCCATGAATTTGAGAATTATAATTCCCAAATTATCCTTTCTAATTTAGCTAAATGCCCGGGCATTTTGTATGAAACATACAAAACATACAAACTGCTTTATAGAGAATCTGAAGTTCTCAGCGAGTGCAAGACTCTGCTTGATTTAAAGGGTTATGGTATCAGACAAGCATGATTGAACATCACGCAGTAAAGAAAACGCAATACGTGAGCCAGGAAAGTGGCGCTGGTACACAGAAGCAAGGCAGAGAGCCGGTCTTAATGAGAGGACACTGTGAGAGAGGCTAGCGATACCCTGCTGAGGTGGGGTTGACACATGGCAGACCCCCGCTCTCCACAGTCTTGTTAAAAGGTCACACCTTGGTGACCATTACTAATGCACCAGCGATCTCCTTCATTACTGCCCTCTCCTTACCATCACACCTGACAATGTGTAAGCTGCTTTTTTCAGATCGGCCTTCTGTTTTTCCTACCCATTTGCGAGACAATACAACACCACAGAAATAAAGAGATCAATCTAGTTAGGAGTTATGAAAGATTAAATAAAGCAGTGCATTTACAGGACAGAGAACAGAAAAGTCACAGATTAGTTGCTGTTAAGCGGAGGGAGGGGAAGACCAGAGATTCACAACAGAGGAAATCTGCAAGCACATACGAGTTTGTGTGCGAGTGTATATTTGCGTGTGTGAAGTCATGTACCCTCTGGAGTAGAGCCGGGTTTATGGGAACTCGTCGAGCTGCTTTTGCTCCTTCTGCTGCTGTTGCTGTTCACCGACAGGCTAGAGCGAAGCTTTCTCTGCACACGGTGTGAGACAGGCGATGGGTGCTTCTTGGGCTCGGAGGTGTGGCAGGCGGAGGGAGGTTGTGTGACCCCGCGGGGCGTGCCATGGCCATTACTTAGCACTGTGTGCACACCGTTCTGCTGCCTGCCAGGCTCTCCATCAATGGCATTCTGCAGGGACGTTGCTGGATGGGGCAGAGGCTGAGGTTGAGCTACACAGAGAGAGAGAGAGAGAGAGAGAGAGAGAGAGAGAGAGAGAGAGAGAGAGAGAGAGACGGACAGAATTTCAATCAGAATAATCAACTGTTTTCGACCAGAAAGACTTCAAGGTGTCTGGACGTTATTACTAACCTGGACGAAATGAATAAAATTTATAGCATTTATTTAAATATAAAATGCAAAACAGGAAAAGTTTTATTTTAGTACATTTTCAAACCAAGAAAAATGTGTGTTTAGCAAATATTCACCACATTTTAAACGTCAAGTTTACACAACGGTACGAGTGACACATGTTGTTACATCATGCCCTGTAAAAATTGAAAAAAAGATTCTGGCTCCTATTCCAATTCCAGTTAACGATTATGGTTTATTAATCATCCAATTATCAATATTTTTAAGTCATTTTAAGGAAGAAAGAATTGGGGAGGGGATTGGGGGACATGCAATTACCCATTCACATTTAAGCTGGCTCAGACTACTAAAGGCGTTTTATCCGAATTTACCCCTACCGACAATCTGAGAAAAAAAAAATTCTTCTCCAGGACCTTGGTTGGCTACGATGTTTGGCCCTAATGTGAGGCACTTCCAGACCAAATCTTAAGCCCGGGACACACCAAACCGACGGCTAAGAACTAGTGCTGATGAAAGCCGACTGTGTTGTCGCCTCGAGTCGCCTGCGTCGGGGGGGAAAGCTGCACTTGAACACACGAGAGAACTACAGGCGACTGTAAGCTAGAATGCGCGTTCTGCGCCTGCGTGTAAATGAGACAACTGTCTATTTCTGCAGATATATTCATCTAGATTCGTCATTCAAAAAGGGAAACCGACGCTGCAGGCTGCAGATACACAAACCATAAACAAAAGCAGTGAGTGCTTACCGTTTTGAATATCAATCCTGCTAACCACTTTCTTTATTCCACTCCGCTCACGTTAAAATTGAGATATTCGCCAAGGAACACTCCGGTAAGATGACGTAACAGAGCCTTCTATCTGTACCGTTTTGACTTCTTTGCTCGCTGTTTTGCTATTTTTCTCGTGCACTGACTCTATCACTAAGCTGAACAGCCCATCAGAGTTCCCTCTTTCACAGACGGCCAGACGCCGATTCAACATGTTGAGCCGACGCTCAAAAACGGTCCGATGTTGCCCAACAGCCGATCATCGGCTTGGTGTGTCCCAGGCTTTAAACCTCCCAATCTGCTCACAGACACATCTCGGGCTGCCCCGAAAATATCAAACATGTTTGATATTTAGGATTTTAAACCAGGATGATTATGACTACGATTACATCAGTACTTTTACAATAGCCAATGAGAAACAAGTTTGCAAGGAGATGGAGGTGAATGCGAGAAAAGGCGACTGTGAAACAAGCTGCTTTATGGTTCTGTTGGACAGAAGAGATGGCTTGTGGAAGAGTGGCAACGAAACGACTGCCTGTATAATGTGTCTTCTATGGACAAAGAGAAGAGCTGGGAAATCGTGTCCGATTTGAACATACTGTGTAAGTGTAGAAAACTGATAGCGCTATAAGCTAACATGCTGACGGTGTTGCCAAACAACGGTAAACATGTTATCCCTTGAGGCTGTGCGTAATGCAACTAGTTCTCTCTAGAGAGTAACTCTCGTACTGCGTAATATCTTACGCTATGGGGAAAACGTATATCTTTTCCACAAGATATTGAACCCAAAAATTATCCTTAATTTTGAATCAATGTAAAACGCGTTGCGGCAGCATGCAGACATAGGCAAGACGGCTCTTGTGCCTATTGGCTGACCAGCGGCAACAGCAGCAACATCGAGAGAGGCCCTGCGTGACGCCATATCCAATGGGGGCGCTTTGCCCCCATTACGTCACGCCCTGCCAGGATAGGCGTGGCCTTGGCCTATAAATATAGCTCGATAGGCTGATACAAACTGATTTTCATCTCTTCAGCGAAGCTCACGCATCGCTTGATCCGGAGCGAGAAGCCGCGCCGTTGAGACAAGCCTTCTGCGGGACGAGCCTTGAACCTGAAGGCGGTGGCCTTCACCTCGCCGGCTTCAGTCGCCGTACCTGCTACGCTTTCCAGCATATATATCCTTTTACCTATGCTGAGCAAGCGTCTTTTTAAAAATGGCAAGTTTCTGCGGCTCGTGTCGAGCCACACTCAGCGACGGGAACCGCCACATGATCTGCGTTTCCTGCCTGGGTGAGGATCATGTGGCTCTCGCGCTCGTTGACGGCGGATGCCCTCACTGTGACATGATGCCTATGGTGATTCTGAGGACTCGCCTGGCATCCTGGGGAGCCCGCACTTCTGCCCGCTGTAGTGACGCGCCGTAAGAAGCGCCGTGCGCACCCCCGAGCCTTCTCCTGCCCACCAAAGCTAAACCGGTTCGCCCGCCAGCTTCGCCGGCATAGCTCGAGTCGCTCACCGACGGACAACGGCCGCTGTCTGCTGCCGCTTCCGCCATTGAGATCGACGAAGCAGCCGAGGCCTGTTCTATCCTGGCATCAGACAGTGAGGATTGGGCGAGCTCCGTGGACCTCCCCCCCCACTGCCCGCAAGCCTTCTAGGAGATGGGCTGGCATTGAATCAGAGTTGATGCGTCTGCTCTCTCAAGCCGTCGACAACCTCGGCCTCGACTGCAAACCGCCCGCATGCAACCGGCTGGACGGATGCTTCCTCAAGAAGGACCACGCCCCGTCACAGTCTAGACCCGCACCTTTCCTTCCTGAGCTTCACGAGGAAGTCGCGAAGTCTTGGAACGCCCCCTTCTCAGCCAGGATGCGTACCTCTGTCTCTGCAACATTCTCCACTGTGGACGGTCCGAAAGCTAGAGGGTACCTTTCTCTTCCTCCAGTGGAAGCAGCGGCAGCATCCCATCTCTGCCCGCCCTCTGCTGGACGGCGTGCTCAGACGGTGCTGCCCTCGAAAGCCTGCCGAGTGACGTCAGCCATGCACGGTCGCGCTTACACCGCTGCCGGGCATGCTGTGTCAGTGCTGCACACAATGGCTATACTGCAGATCTTCCAAGCCGACCTTCTCCGTAAAATGGACGAGGAAGGACCGGAAGCGATCAGCGTGGCAGATGAGGAGCGCAACAGATCTGGCTCTACGCGCTGCGAAATCTGCTGCACAGGCCGTTGGGCAGAACATGGCTTCTCTCACCGTGGCTGAGAGACACCTATGGCTAACGTTGTCTGAGATGATGGAATCGGAGCGCTCTGTGTTCCTCGACGCGCCCATCTCCTCAGCTGGCCTCTTCAGATCTGCCGTCAAAGATTTTGCGGACAGATTCCTCAAGGTTCAGAAGATATTACAGTCAATGAAGCACTACCTACCGAAGCGCTCTATCTCCGCAGCAGGTCGCTCAAAACAGCCGTCGGCCCGCAGCCTGCATCCCCCGCCGCCGCTTTTCAGTGCCGCCAGGCCCGAGACCAGAGACCGTGCTCTCGCTCTGCTGGACCCCGCCCCCCTCAGCACGGGCCCCGGCTAAGGATCGAGATTAAGCCCAAGGTCTCAAAGTCTTCCTAGCCTCCCTTGCAAAACGACGGTGTTCAAATCCCGCTGCGGCCGGATTTTCACTCGTTCAGTTCCAAGCAATGTGACTGTTCCAGTGTATTTCGCAGTAAACAAGCCGGTTCTACAGCCCGCTTGCCTGCACACAAAAGCCGTTTTCACGGCTACCCAGATAAATCCAATAAAGAGTGTATTTTCTGGTGTTCCGGCCATGGCCGATGGTGTTATGAGTGTTGTAAGAATGCCCACGTCTCAGTGTCCATTCCTACACACAGACACAGCCCGCCACAGTACAGGGCTAGCACGAATACAATCGACTCATGTCGACTGTGCAATAAATGTAGTGAATGTGCCCACGACACAGTGCCCACAAACACTACACAATGCGTGTCCCACGGTTTCTGCAAAAACGAAACCAGCACACATTCAGTCAGTGCAAGCCGACGGTGTTCTCAGTGCAGTGAGTGTGCCCACTGTCCGCTGCCCACATTCCCTCACAGACATGCTGAACCCCACGGGGTTCGTCCCGCTCGCCCTCTCTCCACAATCTGTCATAGAGAAGTCGAGCACGGCCAGGCTGCCCGCCGTGATCGGCGCGCCCCCGCCTCGTACACTGCAAACACAGTGTTTATTTCTCAGCACACCGGAGCTCTCCGGCCGCCGCTATGCCGCGGCCAGAGCCCAGATTTCATTCTAACTCTAGCTATTCATGCAGATGCGTGGGCAAAGCTTCCCGGGGTATCAAAATGGGTGCTGAACACTATAAAAAGAGGCTATTCGCTGCAGTTCACTCGAACGTTACACGGCGCGAGTCGAAACTACGGTAAAAAACGAAGTATCTCATCTACTTCGAACCGAAATAGCGAAACTACTGAGCAAAGGGGCCATAGAACCTTTATCTCAGACTCAGAGCGAAGGGGGTCTATACAGCAGATATTTTTTGGTACCGAAAAAGACGGGTACATTCTAGATCTGCGACAGGTGAACAGAGTGCTTGTGAAGCGCCAGTTCAGAATGCTAACAACCAGGAAAATCCTCGCGCAAGTTCGCCAGGAGGACTGGGTTATGTCAATAGATCTGAAAGACGCCTATTTCCAAATACAAATAGCGTCACGTCACAGGCGATTCTTGAGATTTGCCTTCGAGGGCCAGGCATATCAATACACAGTCCTACCGTTCGGCCTGTCCCTGGCACCCCGTACATTTACGACGTGCATGGATGCGGCTCTCGCACCTCTGAGACTTTGGGGCATGCGAGTTTTGAACTACTTGGACGATTGGCTGATTCTAGCTTGATCACACTCAGAGCTCATAGAACACAGGATCAAATTACTCGAGCATCTCGAGAATCTGGGTCTCACAGTCAATTGGGCGAAGGTTTCGCTGTCTCCCAGTCAGAAAATTTCTTTTCTGGGAACAGTGCTGGACTCACTGTCCATGACAGCACGTCTGTCGCCGGAGCGTGGTCTTGACATTCAGCGTGCCGCGAAATCCTTCCGCCGCGGCTCTATAGTCCCGCTCAAAAGGTTTCAGAAAATGCTGGGCCTCATGGCCTCAGCATCTTCGGTACTCCAGCTGGGTCTGATTCGCATGCGCCCACTGCAGTTGTGGCTGAATGCGCGAGTTCCACCCCGGGCATGGACCTCTGGTCTGTTTCGCCTCAAGGTCGATCTAAAATGCGTCTCAGCTCTGGAACCTTGGAAAGTAACCGACTGGTATCAGTCAGGTGTGAGTCTGGGGACTTCCTCGAGTGTGAAGGTGGTTGGAACGAATCAGGGAAAACGGATGCCCAGTGCTGCTCGTGACTCCGCTCTGGACAAACCAGACTTGGTTCCCAGTCCTGATGCAGCTGACCATCACTGCCCCGTGGCCTATACCGTTGTGGAAAGACCTCCTCTCTCAGGCAAAGGGCTTGATCTGGCATCCTCGCCCGGATCTAAGGTCCCTACATGCATGGGCCATCAACGGGTACTCGCTAACCTGCCGGAGGGAGTGTTAAACACGATCACGCAGGCTAAGGCCCCGTCTACTAGACGGCTCTATTCCTCGAAATGGTCTGTGTTCTCTGCCTGGTGTCAAGCTCAGGGCTTTTCACCCGTAGACTGTGGGGTTACAAAAGTACTCTCCTTCCTTCAAGAGCTGCTGGATAAGGGCAGAACCCCATCCACGCTCAAAGTATATGTGGCGGCCATAGCGGCGTTTACAAAACCGACATCTGGACAGTCACTGGGGAAAAACGACCTGGTCGTGCGATTCCTCAGGGGAGCTCAGAGGCTGAACCCTCCCAGACCCCCCTCAGTCCCTGTGTGGGACCTTTCTACGGTTTTGGAAGCCATGAAAGGTGCCCCATTCGAGCCAATTCATTTGTCAGACATGAAACATCTGTCTTTCAAAACAGTGTTTCTTATGGCTCTCGCTTCAGTGAAGCGCATAGGGGACTTACAAGCGCGTTCGTAAGCGCGTTGTGTATGGAGTTTGGGCCTAAAGACTCAAAAGTCATACTCAAACCAAGACATTGGTACGTGCCTAAATCCCTCAACACAACATTCAGGGCCCAGGTTATTACCCTGTCCGCCCTTCCGGTTCACAATGAGGAGAAGGACGCGAGTCTCCTTTGCCCCGTCAGGGCACTAAGAGCTCATGTGTCATGTGTGTTTTTTAGACAGACTGAGCAGCTCTTTGTTTTGTTTGGCGGACATTCTAAAAACAGGGGACTGGCCGCATCAAAACAGAGCCTATCCAGATGGATAGTCGATGCCATAGCGCTGGCGTACACTTCTAAGGGCCTGCAATGTCCTTTGGGTGTCAGAGCGCACTCCACGAGAGGCGTGGCCTCATCGTGGGCGTGGTCTAGCGGGATTACCTTGCAAGATATCTGATCGATAGAACAGCTCCATGGGTGTTAAAAACCCGTACTGCCACCCAGTTCAGGCTGAAAGCTTTCACCCTGGCTGCGTGGTGCACTATTAATATGGTTAGCTCCCGTGGGATGCCATTTATAGGGAATGACGCTTCTAGCCTCTCTTCCTTGACTCTCTGTGAGTCTATGGTGATTATGCACTATATGAGCCCCGGACTTCTGCCCTTGGGACTTTGGTGTTGGATCCCGGTACGCATGGCTTGTTACACTGTGTTCCCCATGGTGTAAGATATTACGCAGTACGAGAGATACTCTCGTAAGAGAACGTACTCGGTTACTAACGTAACCTCGGTTCTCTCTACAGAGGGAACGAGTACTGTGTATCTTGCCGTGCGAACAACACGCTCTGGTTTGCTTCGGCGATGAAAACCAGTTTGTATCAGCCTATCGAGCTATATTTATACGCCAAGGCCACGGCTATCCTGGCGGGGCCTCTCTCGATAGGCTGCTGATGTTGCCGCTGGTCAGCCAATCAAACGTGAGGAGTTGGTCATGGCCTGAACCGAGAGGCTCTATATGATGCAACAGTAGTGATGGCAAAGTGAGAAAGTGACACTAGTGTGCATTCAGCTCTGCTGGGAGTCTTATTGTACTCTCTTTCAGGATATGCATTTCATGTTTATTGGGCTCCTTTGAATTATTCATCATTTTCCTGCATTTTTTGAAAAGATTTTTTTTCAAATTATTCTTGTTTTTTGCAGAGATCCCTGCATTTTGTCTGGTGTATTGTAAGGTAGAGAGCCTGAATTTCCCAATGAAATCTCAATGAAATTAGTTCTCTTAATTACTTTGTTCTTTTGGTGAACAAAAGACCTCTTTATAACATCATATCACCCTGGGAGGATGCTGACACAAATATAAAATTACAACAATTAATAACAGGTCATGGCCAATTGTCAAACACATGTAAGGAGTCAAGAGGATACTCTATTGGCTACCTTTGTTTAATTATGATTAAATTATTTTGAGCAAATTTTACAATATCGTATATCCCACAAATTGTAGTTGTCAGCAAAGCTCAGGGCTGGTGACTAGAAGCTTGTTGGTCAGTGATGTTATTATTGTTAAGTAAAACCAATTAAAAAACGTTTTTGGTTAATTGAAATGAAGCTGAAATAAAGTGGAATATAAATGTTAGATGAAAAACTTATTTTAGTTAGTTAGGCAACATTTCTAGTTTTCGTTAAGTACTAAAGCTGATATAAAAATAAATATACGCTAAGAAAAAAAGCGCATAAAACTACTAAAACCAGCTAAAATTAAAATACAAACTTAAAGTAAAAATGTTGATACAATAATCTGAGCGCAAGTAGTGGAAGTTCAAAACAAGTAGTTTTTGCAGCTCAGTTTCAATAATGTTCTGATGTTACTCCCGGAGTCGCCACTCCATGAATTTTCAGTAAGATTAAAAATTATTCAACTTTTTAAATTTTTTTGCACAACAGCCTTCAAAGTCACAAAATCCTCAATACAATAGCTTTGCATTGTCACTGCCTGCTTAGTAACTACCTTACGCACAGCTCTAGGGCACAACGGTGATGGTTTAGATCCCCCCCCCCCCTTGAAGTGTTTTGAACCAGACCTGATCTTTAACCACATCACTCCACTTGCCTTCTGCTTCGCTGGACCGCCTCAAAAGTGGCCCAGTCAAGGAACACGTTGCACATGCATCTTGCAATACATTGCCAGAACAACAGAACAGAGAATGTTGCGGGGATTTGGTACACATTGACGAAAGCCCAAAGGCCAACGCAACCCAAAAGAAAAGTTACCCCTCCATAAAATATAAATGTGCCTTTCAACACAAGGCATGATAGGTGATAAAAATTGAATACCCACACTAAGCGTAAAAACAAGCATTGTCTTGCAAATGGTGATTGTACACAAGCTGACAGGTCGCATTAAAACACCATGTTATGGTGCAGAATGGAAGGAGGGGGGAAACGAAAACAGTTCAAATTGGTCTTCTAACCGCTCTGCTTCCAACATATCAACAACTGTTGAGAGTGTACATTTGTAGTTGAATAATACATGGTATTCCTCTACACACGCTGTCAAACACATCACAGGCAAACAGGGGGTGAGTGCTTCTTGACTGTCTAAGCAGCATCCCAATTTGGTCCCCTAGATCTGACAGCCTCAAATATCCTGGGAGCATTTTTAAAAGGCCAGTGTTTGATGGATTCATGAAGAACACACAAATATAATTGCCATTTGTCACCGCACGTTTGGCGCACGCCCCACGCGGGGACGGCGGGCTGGGACGCCCAGGAGAGACGCCGTGCCACCGTGGAGTCGCTCTCTATGTAAAACTGTGGATAAACACCCCTTTGCCTCGGTGTCACAGAAAATAGCTCCGCTGGAAGAATTCGAAATTGTACCCCAAAGACATGGAAGCAGAGCATGGCGGACCTCCCAAGAACGAATATGTATGAACGTCAATGGCATGGAGCGGCATAAACAAGACGGCGAAAATTCGGTCAAGCAGGAGAGATGTCGGAGAGAGAGAGAGAGAGAGAGAGAGAGAGAGAGAGAGAGAGAGAGAGAGAGAGAGAGAGAGAAAGAAAGAAAGACAGAAAAGTAGGTCCCTGTATTTTTGCGGCTCGAGGCCTTTTAATATTTCATCCTGAGAGTGGAGCTGTTTGCTGTGCCCCATTAGGACGCCCATCAAACGGAACATGCATTAATTCACTTGTCAACTCATGTCATCCAGCTAAACAGCCCCCATCCATTTCTTATCATCATCTGCTAATGGCTAACAATCATTACCTGTACAAAAGAGTTGCCCGGTGAAAATATGCAAAGTACTGTGATGGTGAAAAACCGCTATTTTAAGTTAAAATGGTCAGGTTAGTGGAAATTTCTCTTTAAACGGCTTGATCTTTTGTAGGTTTACTTGACGTAGGGGAAAAGTTACATGGATACCGTTTTATTACAAATTATAAAATCTGTGGACAGCTCATTTTGAACCTCATACTGAACCTACACAGTATACACACAGTACGAGTAATTTTATATATATATGTGTGTGTGTGTGTGTGTGTGTGTGTGTGTGTGTGTGTGTGTGTGTGTGTGTGTGTGTGTGTGTGTGTGTGTGTGTGTGTGTATGGACATCAATATACGAATAAAGGATGTCTTTCAAAAGTACATTTTGAAAATGATAAATTACATTTATATTTTAATTTACTTTTTAAATTTTTCAATAATATTACTATGAATAAAAGACTAAGCAAAAAATAACAGAAAAATAAAAACATTCTTTGAAAACCCCTAATAAAAAAGATTTTAAAATAATCCAGGCTAGGGCTGCAGAATTTGAATTTGTTTAGCTTTGTGAATATAATATGAATGCAACACAAATAACTGTTTAATGCTCCGTGGGCCAGTCTCTCTGATTGAAATGCTAATTTGCAAATGTGCACTGACCTACCAGGAGAGTTCCCACCATCTCCCAAAACAGCCCGGGGTGGCATTTCTCCTAACAAACACCTATGGCAAGCTTACACCTTTCAATGCAAAGCAATATACTCTTTCAGTTGAAATGATGTCCCCATATTTATAGAAACAAAACCATGGGAATTTGGTTGGAGGGAAGGAAGTAGAATGAATATTATTAAAAAGGGGGCCGTGACAGAAAAAAAAACCTTCAGCATTTTAGAAATCGTTTACTGCTTGACCTTCCGACTCTGTGGCAAGGTCTTACTTCCCGAGAAGAGAAGTAAAGAATTAAAATTTTCACTTAGGTGATCTATTGCCTGAGCTGGATCCATTATGTACATAAAATGAATCTGAACCTACCAAATAAAGTGTAAATCGAAAGGTGCAAATTGCACAAAGGTGTCTGGTACACCCAGAACTTTCTTGATATTGTCTTAATATACATAGCTGTTGTGCATTTTTTAGTTAGCTTATTTAAACTTTTACCCAATTGTGTCTTTAATACATTTATTTGAGACTACTGTGTCTCTTGATCACAGTAATTGCCCTGTTCTTTCAAGCCGCCCCAAATGTCACATGCCAGAACTATTTTAACTCCATTACAGCACCTCCTCCGGTTTGCTGGCACCCTACAATATCTAATTTCTGAGAGACACCGTAGCTCACATCTTATTTTATACTCATTTCTAGCAGAAGATGAATAGGTAGTCACTATTATTCAGCTTTTTTTGTGCTACAGCACACTTTTAATTCTTTCTGACAATCATTTAAATTCGGCTGTTCGAATGAAACCTGCCGTAGAGATGTGACACCTGAGAAGGCGTTTAATATTCCAGGGCTACCCTCTTTCGCAGTCATTCACTGTCTGTCCCGCTCTCACTCGGCTATTCTTTTACTCCATCTCTCTGTAACAATGACAAGCCGAGCCAGGCGTCTAGGATTTACTAATTTCAAATTTAGTAATTTGGCTGCTGATTGAGTGGGAAAAAAAATAACCCCTTCGGACCTTGTTCTGCTTAATTACATTTTATAAGGCAGCCGGCAACTCCAAAGACAAGGAGAGAGATTGTAAAGGCTTAAGCTTTTCATCTATTATACTCCTATTTCAAATCTGCATTTGCAGTATGTGGCATGCTAGCCATCAAAATCATTAAAACTCACCAGAAAACCTTATGATAGTGTGGAGCAGACACAATCCATCTGAAGTGGGGATATGCCAAACTACATTTTTTTTTAAATTGATCCTAATCGATTAAGTAATATTAAGGATGTTTCGCATTAAAGGGATAGTTCACCCAAAAATTAAAGTTCTGTCAGTATTTACTCACCCTCATGTTGTTCCAACCCCGCAAGACCTTCGTTCATCTTCGGAACACGAATTAAGATATTTTTGATTAAATCTGAGAGCTGGATCACTCCTCCATAGGCTTCTAAGGGATTGACACTTGCCAGCCCCAAAAAGTTATTTAAGACATCGTTAAAATTGTCCACTACAATGTGCACATACACTTAATAGTGACTACAGTGGCTCAATCCTAAGTTTATCAAATGACGAGAATACTTTTTGTGCGCAAAAACAAACAAAAATAACAACTTTGTTTCAACTATTAATTTCCTTCTCTGTGGGCTTCTAGTCAGTTCACGTAGTGTGATTGCGTAGAGCTACGTCACACGTAGGCTCACTATTGGCCGACGCTGGTCATGTGGGTGATGCGTTTGACGTACAACACAGAAGCTTACGCTATTATACTAGTAAACTGACTCGAGGCCCACAGAGAAGGAAATTAATAGTTAAAATAAAGTCGTTATTTTTGCGCACAAAAAGTATTCTCGTCGCTTGATAAACTTAAGATTAAGCCACTGTAGTCACTTGGACTATGCTAACAATGTCTTTAATAACTTTTCGGGTCTGGCAAGTGTCAATCTCTTAGAAGCCTATGGAGGAGTGATCCAGCTCTCAGATTTAATCAAAAATATCTTAATTCGTGTTCCGAAGATGAACGAAGGTCTTACGGGGTTGGAGAACATGAGGGTGAGTAAATACTGACAGAATTTTCATTTTTGGGTGAACTATCCCTTTAAGTTGGCTTTTGGATTACACTGACTAATTAGAAATTTCACCATACACTTCAAATGGATTTCCAACATTAGGCACATTTTGTGCTCAAACACAACATAGAAACATATCAAGATGCACTTTTTAAGAGTTTGATCTACATAACCTGGATAAACTATTCAAAATGATCAATTAGTCAACCACTGTGACCATCCCTAGAATGAAGGTATTTTTTGTTTCCATTTATATGCATGAATTTGGCAGACGTTTTTATCCAAAACAACTTATCTCTGAAAATAGGACCCATGAAGTTGCCGTTGCAAGCACAATGCTCTACTGATTGAGCTACAGGAGCTTGCGGTTGTTGCTTTCATACTTTTACCTTGTTTCGAAACCTGAAACAACATTCAAGCAATCCATATCTGCACCTCCTTCCCTTCCATCCGTTTCCATCACGCTGGAATGGAAGAATCCCATAAACGCAGAAGTTCTACTCAAACGCGGTTATAAAACGCACATCTTGCACAGATTTAGCCGTTTTACACAGCTACCACATTTTCTCAAAAGATCAATTATGACGTGACTCAGACCGAGCCTGAGGGAGCTGCCAGACTTTATACGTCGAGTGCTCCACCCTCCCTCCCTCCCTCCCGACAACTGCAAACAAAAAAAAACCCCAGTAACACAGATGTGAGGAGGCTGGGGGTGCATTTTCTGTTTCAGTTACATCGATGACTCAATGATTCCACCAATCTCAAAAAAAAAAAAATACATCAAGCACAGAAAAATAATCCTTGCATAAGGATCAAGAGGCAGCAGGCATCTCTTGGAGGAGGCCTTAAAGAACGAGGCCTTACAGAGGGACTCCAGGGGCAACTACAGCCAGCCAGAAGAGTTTATTAAAAAATATATATCTATGGACAAGGTTCCTTTATTTGCTCCGTTTCAATCTCAGCATTAACTGCACTAATGTGACAGCTGTGGGTCACTGGACTCTGTCTTCGGGGTGCCAATCAAGACCTTAAGCCCGGGAATCAGGCTTAAGGACAGGGGTGCTCGCTTGTTTCTGAGAGGCTTTTTAAAGGGAGATGGCCATATTGATTTTAGCCGTGGCAGGGAGCACTGTCTGAATGGAGTCAATCGGTTGCTCCCCGGTCACCCCCCAGTGATCAGAGGCCTGACGGAATGACCTAGCAGAGGTGCGGTGAACCTGCAAACATGCAGGGCAGGATGGGAGCACATCACGAGAGATCACTGTAATAGAAAAGGGGTTTAACCTTAATGTTGAAGCCAAAACCCTGTTAGAGGGCCAGTAATCCCTCCCGCTCAACTCTAATTTCAAGTGCTTTTCTGGCTGGAAAAGGCAGCGTTGTGTTGGGGTTGCTGCAGCGGGAGCTTTCACGCTCTCGAAGATGCAGCGCTGTGCTGTTAATCAAAGCGTGGGCCTCAAATCTACATCTTATTAACAGACAGACTCCACTTTCCAATCTATTATTCCTTGCATAGTTCAAACCCCAAGCGCCGTTTCACACAATGCCCACCCTGCGAAAGAAATAACACCGAGCTGATGGTCAATGAGTACAATCAGAAATGCTAATGGTTTGCTAAACCTATAGCTCACAGATGTGTAGATCACCTCTTATCTGAGGTAATTTAAATCAATTTTACACTCATAAATCTGCAGAGCTCTAAAAGGGCTTCGGCACTTTGCGAGGACGCTAATTGAAATGCTGGGAATTTTTACATATGAAATATGTCTACACCAAGACAATGAGGAAATAATTAGCACAGAGGTAGAATCACAATGGCCATTTTAATCAACCCCTGCGCTAGCATTTCACCCTATTTATTCAAGTTTTGATTCGATGACCCATGGCTAAGTAATCACTTGAAAATTACTCCTGAGTTCTAATGGGCTCTTGCTTCGGAGGAACACGTGCTCTGAAAAATTAGCATCTTGAATCAATCAACTCTTTCCGGCCAAAATGATCGAAATAAAGGCACTGATTTGATTTTGAGGATTAAAAGCAAAGCTAAATTATGAACGTCAACAATAAATACCTGATCCTGAACCCCTAAGTGAGAGCACAAAAATTCCAGACATAACGCAGAGGCGTTGTCATCGTACAGAATGATATACATAAAACCTGACTAACATTCAAGTGAAATATTCAGGAGAAATATTAAACACCTCTTGATCATTACATCATTACCCTGAAATTCTTACAGGCCAGAACAAGTTATTCTGTCGTTCAGCTGTGAGACTTGCCACATCCCACACATATGAGACTGAATGTGCAATGCGTTTGTTCTTTGTGTCTCTACTGGACTCTTTTTGCAGCCTAATAGAGAAGTATGTGATTAAAAATGACACCGATAACTCAAGCAGAGTATATTCAACCATAGTCCATTTTTATCTGCCCATGTAAGTCAACGGACAGTGCTGAATAAGTGCGATTCATCTTTAGACAGTGAATTCTGCTAGCAAATTAAAATGGAAATATGATAAAAAATAATAAAAAAGAGAAACTGTAGTAAAGTGGCCAGTCAAGTTGATTTCCTATCGATTTCCCTCTCTAGACTCTAAATATCACATCATACTTCCCAATCCAATTAGTGCACTGCCTTACAGCCCTGCTCTATCCATACTTGTCCAGACAGCCCCTTATACTGTACATGGTATAGTCGCATATTCTAGAGCCGTATGTAGATATCCTAGTATCACTTATAATTATTTGAGATTTAAAACAAGTCAAATATGGACCAAACTACTCCGGTTCGGTAAAATTTTTTAAGCCTATTATACTCACCAAGGCTGCATTTATTTGAACAAAAAGTACTGTGGTGAAATATTAATAGAGTTTAAAATAACCTTTTTCTATTTTAATATATTTTAAAATAGAACTTATTCATGTGCTGGTAAATCAGATATTTCAGCTTTCTCTGACGAGGTTAATTTTGTAAACACAGTCCAGCGCTTCCCGGTTCTACGTCAGAACGCGGACTCCGTATTGGCCGGCTCCTGCGTAAGCACCACAGACGTCATAGTGCTCACGTGAACAGCGTTGGAGACTCACAAGGAAGAGAAGAAATTGTTGAATAAAGTCGTTATTTTTGTGCACAAAAAGTATTCTCGTCGCTTCGTAACATTAAGGTTGAACAACAGTAGTCACGTGGACTAACAATGTCTTTACTAACTTTCTGGGTCTTGAAAGTGGTTATGACGTTGCAGTCAGAAAGCTCTCGGATTTTATCAAATATATCTTAATTTGTGTTCCGAAGACGAACGAAGGTCTTAAGGGTTTGGAAAGACATGAGGGTGAGTAAATAGAATTTTCATTTTTGGGTGAACTAACCCTTTAATTTGAAATAGAAATGTAACATTATAAATGTCTTTACTGTTACTTTTGATCAATTGAATGTGTTTTCTAGCTGAATAAATGTATTAAATAAAAAGTTGATAGGGGAGAATTATTTTGTGGCAAACTTGCATCTTCAGAGTTTCTTGCACAGTCCACCAGATTTCTACACAAACAGACTGTGGGAAGTGGGTGTGTCAGGACTTTTTCCCCCTCCAAAAACAAGTGGTGAGAATTTTCCAAACACATCCTTTGTTTCAAATCTTTGTTTCCCTAATTATTTCCAACCGACCTAGTAGTGATGAGTGAGATTTTCCATCACTCCTCATTCATTTGACATAACTTGCCTAAAACAATGCCCTGACTTAGTTCAACAACTGAGCTGATCCAGCATTGATTTTACATGCGGAGGAACAACCTCCAAGATGTTATCAAGCTCAACATTTTTAGGGTACATAAACCCATATGAGCAGAACAAGAAAAGTCTCTATGATGCAACTCCATGCTTTACCAGGTAAGAGAGATACTATTTCAGTACATTCTAGTGCTCAGCCGTGTTTTCCAGATCCAGGCCAACCAAGGCCAAACCTCAATGGGATATCCTTGCTCACTAAGCTTTCAAGACTTTGGCAGGAGAATAACTGAAAGTAACAACTTCACTGCAACAGAAAGACGCTGGTTCAAATCCAGTACTTTTTCTTTTAATCAACACTTCACTAAACCTAATGCTTAAGACTCCGTGCTACTGCACCTATAGCATTATCTTACCAAAAAAATAACAGAGCAAAGCGCTTACATACTGTACATATAGATTACGCATTATCATAATCTCAAATCAAAGCTACACCCAAAGGCAAAGATTATAGCGCACCAGTAAATAATGAAATCAATTATCCTCTCAGTAAACGTTTTAAAATCACATCAGTGTTTTCCAGATCTAAGCTTCAGTTTTCCGTATGGCAGAATTGTAGAAAATGCTGACAAAGGTTGATGTCAGTTGATAATCCAAATGAG
The DNA here is from genome assembly GCF_051911475.1 of Siphateles boraxobius. Taxonomy (NCBI): domain Eukaryota; kingdom Metazoa; phylum Chordata; class Actinopteri; order Cypriniformes; family Leuciscidae; genus Siphateles; species Siphateles boraxobius. Next base: position 32,045,777 of record NW_027508799.1, on the reverse strand, counting down.
ATTGGATCTTTGAAGTTTATGGTAAAGTATAGACTGGTAACAAATGAAATGCTTTATATGGAAACAGATCAATTTCACATATACATCACTGACTGAAAAAAAAAAAAAAATTCTGATTGGATAAAACAGTTAAGAGAACCGTTTTTTCTGTCGACATGGTATCTGCTACACTGCATTAGTTATAGAAAGTGAAAGCTATGTCTCATACTCAGTCGAGTGAAGATGAAACTTGCGGGCAACATTTGCCAAAAATATGCACAAAAAAAAAAGTTACTGGAGTCTAGCCAATTATGTCAAGCGTGTTTGTAGACATGATTAACATATTTGTCAGGACTTACTTCTAACAAGACCATCATGGGTGTGGTTCTCCCCTGTCATGTGTCCCTGCTCGTCTGAAGTGTGATCTCCTGGTCTCGGAGTTTGGGATGTTTCCGTAGCATCTGAGGATTCATCAGAGCAGCTGTTGCATTTATCTGGACAAAAGAAAAAAAATGAACAAAAAAAAGAGTCGTATTTTAAATCTCTGAGTTTTGCGTTACTTCGTAGCTGCCAGAAGCCAAGCATGCAAAAGGCCAATATTGACTCGCCTAAGCCTCAAGAACAGAAAGACGAGCTCTAATTTGCCAGATAAAACAGATTCCTTTGGTGAACAGTTGCAGAACCGTGTGGGCGGATCAGGTAGGCCCAGGCCAGAACTCTGGATCTCATTTTCTCGATTTTGCTCCCGGGTACACAACACCTGCCAAGGTTTTTACAGCTATAAAGAGCGCATTCATCTAAATTGGAAAATGGATGTGGGCAAAACCTGCCTGATAGGCATACAAAGAGATAGGCAACATTTAAACGCTGCACTTAAACTTATTCAGCTCCCAATTCCATAGAGTAAACGAGACGGTACGCTTCTCAGATTCATGCTATTTGTGGCGGCCCTCGATGTGGCCACACACGTACAGAGGCAGCAGGCAACTGCTCATTTATTTAGTATTGTCAAAGCAGTTCTGTTGCACAAACCTGTACTTTTCCATCACTCAAGTGCATTCTGGGAAAAAAGCATGTGACTCAGCAAACAGAAGCTTGTTTTCACTTTTGGCGAGCATAGAGTGTTTGGTTTAGTTAGGTTTTTTTTTCCTACAGCCCTCGTTACAGCGTATTATGGGACAAGATCAATACAATACAGTAGCTCTAGATACAGAGATTGATATCACTTCATCTGGGCTTGAGGCTGATGAATGGAAACCCTTTATTCCAGCCATGACTCCTCAAATGCACATACAGTACCAGCAGCCTTGTGATGCATCGCTGTATTTAGTGATTACAGTTTGAAATAAATTGCTCTATTCTCTAAGCATACACAGTCCCCGGGGAGGGAAATCCAGTCTTAACGGAGAGACTTTGAAGGCCCTACAAAAATCCATTTGTCACCGGAGCCTGTGATTGCTTACTTTGTCCTACTTTGCCATTTTTTGACAGTGCTATAATGATGCTTGGTATAAATAGGATGGCTAACGGTTCAGTGGCTAAGAAAAAAAAAGAAGAAGAGGGGGGCCAAGCTTATTTTACATGTGATAATCTCACAAGCAACTAGAAAGTTAATTAAAAACTATAATTGGCAGTGGTTCCTGCTAATAGTTACCAAGGCGCTCCTTCAATCTTTATTGGAAAATAATGAAAACATTATCATGCCTACTGGCGCAACATACATATGGGTAATCTGTTTGCAAGTTGCCATTTATGCAAGTCAGTTACTGGTGGGACACCAGGTAAAAATCAGGAGATAAATCAAAAAAGTCAACATTATTAATGATTGCCAATAAGGTCATTCAGCAAATATTTTCAATTGCCTGAAATAATCACAGTGGATTTGGTCAAGAGATTTAACATGTTAAAAAAGAATTAAAAAATCCCTGCTTTCCTGCTCTAAAGATTTTAAATGCAGCAAACATATTTGCTATACATTCAAAATCAGTGTCAAATTTTTGCAGATGATATGTCACAGTTTTAAGTCAAGCGCAATGACTAACTGTTTTCAAAGACCTAAAATTATCAAACTGAGCTATATTATTAATTGTTCAGAGGCACACACAAGCAATACTGTCAGTCATGGCATTAATATAAATAAAAACTCAAGAGTGAAGAGCCTCTATGTTGCTTTATTGTGCAAAAAATCCCACTTTTTTCATAGACCATCCGACTACTAGCCAATACAAACATACAAATAACTATTTTATGCTACAAAATATGCATTAAACACATATTAGTCAGTGCATCCAAGGTACAACTGAATCCGAATCTCACATATAGAAAATCAATCTCTTACCTCTTTTTGACAGAAGTTGGGTTGTCTCCTCACGAAGCTGCTTTTTTGGCCCTTCAGGCCCCTCCGGAGGTAAAATAGTCTCCGAGGACATGAGCCAGATGTTTAGATACTAAACACACCCAAAAACAACACTGCCCCACGCAATTAGCCCTCAAACCTGTAAGATAATAACAAAATATTATTATAATATCAATCGCTGATTCACTGCGTCAAAGTAAACAAACGCGACCAATATCTTTCCTATGTAGTGACGTCATCCAGCGAAATGTCTTAAAACTCAGTGGAAAGTTTTTCTTAGGTTTGTTCTTCTCTAACGGAACTCAAAATGTCGCAAACACACTCCTAAATGTCTTATCAACTTGTTAAATCAATATTATTTGTTTGCCAACCATGTAACAGATCATTTCAAAGTTGTTTGATTACCTTTCAAACATGTCAACTGAGCAACTCCTTTATTCGCATCTTTTCTTCGGGCAAAACCGGCGTGCCGTTAGGAAAAGTTTCCTTAATACCCTGCTTAGAATCAAAACTCCGTAAAAACTATCAGATACCTCCCCCAAAATAGTACAAAAAATCCCTGTCAAGTAGACGTTGGATAATGAGTTTGTGCGCGAGAGTCCCGCGCGCTCGAGCTCCTGCTCCTGGAGAAACTTTGAGCTGAAACATTTTCATCACATCCGGATTCCGATGATCACAACCAGCTGCATGCACACATTCAGCTGTTCCAGCGGAGACTGTGTGAATTGTTCGTGAAGTGAGACTGTTTATAAAAGAGTATGTCTGTCTCTCAGACATGCAGGGGTGTTGTTTACCTAGCGATCTGAAGGACCACGTCAGATTGACTTCTGTTGTTCCCAAAAATGTGCTTTTGAAAGCGTCAGTTGTTGATGTAGCTAGACTAAATATTTATAACATTGAAACTTCTTGATTTCGTTTTTTTTTTTTTTTGCTATGAAAAATATTACCAGCCTCGGCAATTGCCTGCTATCAAATTAATAAATAGGGCCTATGCCTACATAGCGTGCCTACATGCATAAATCGCTTCTTGTATTGGAAAGTTTTCTATTGGGTCGAATCATTTATGAAAATGACTCCTTATTTATGATAAATATATGGTAAATATTAACAGTAGCCTATTTTTAATAAATCAACACTCAAAGAAAAGTTCACACAGAAAATACACAGTGTGCCATTTTTTATTATTATGCATTACATTGCCTTGTGTTTTATGGTTAAGGGAAATGTCTGTAAACTTAAAGGGATAGTTCACCCAAAAATAAAAAAATAAAATGCTGTCATTAATTACTCACCCTCATGTCGTTCCAAACCCTAAGACTTTCGTTCATCTTCAGAACACAAATGAAGATCTTTTTGATGAAATCTAAGAGCTTTCTGTCCCGCATTGACAGCTACGCAACAACCACTTTGACTCTTCAAAACGTTCATAAAGAGACTGTGAAACTAACCCACATGAATTGAGCAGTTTAGTATAAATTTTCTGAAGAGACCATGTGATGAACATGATTTTATTCATCAACTTACCAATCAGTTAAACAGAAGTAAATGTTTGCTTTAAGTGCGACAATGAGGTTCATTCTCGTGTTACACAGCATATTTACGCTTCCGCAAGAACCAATGACGTTCATTCCCATGTTACGCAGCACTTTGAGCTTCAGCAAGAGGTTTGTTCTCGTGCTCAACTTCGGTTGAATTTCTGTTTATGTTCTCTGATCAGTGTTTATATGTGGATAAAAGCCTTAATTCAATCTGATCATCATATAAAGAAGTGATCATGTCTCTTCAGAACATTTGTACTTAACCGCCCAATTCATATGAATTAGTTATATATATACTTTCTTCTGCGATTGCATCAATGCTTACTCAGTGTCTTTAAACTCTTTACATTTTCAGCTGTCTGAAATCTGCACGCATACATACACAAAGAGTGCTCAACTGATTCAGTCCATTCTCGTGGTGGCCTTGCTGGTGGATAAAGCCTATGAGCATGGAAGTGATTGATGTGAAATATGCCCTCCTCATTGACTGGGTGAACTCCATTTTCTGCTCCTAATACAGAAATCACTCTAGGTCTGTGGCATAATGATTTACGATGAATCTGTGTCAATGTTGAACTCACAAACCCCACCTAATCCATCTTGCAAAGACCCTCCTCGCTGTGAAGAAATGCTGCATTCTCCATTTATAAGTGTTGAATCTATTACCCCACTGATTGGTAATAACTTTCGGCCTTTGCGCCCCTTAGACAGTGATTACTCTGATACTGGTGCTCTTTGAGACCCGGCACTAAAGGTAAAACTCGGTATCAGCAGGGCTTAGTTGACCCTTGCTTTCAAAGTTATTACTTTAAAAGTTGCAACTATTTTTAAGGAATAGTTGACTGTAAAATAATGTCATTATGTAAACCAAGAAAGTATTCAATTTGACTTAAGCATATAATCGTCTGAGAAACAGAAGATGAATGTGAAATCGTTATTTCCTTACAATATTCTCCAAATCTAAGTTATAAGGACTACTTTCATAATCTTTCATGATGGAAAGATGCACCGTACTGCCTTGAGACATGATAAAATAATGGCAGAATTTTATTTTTTGGGTGCGAACAATTCATTTAATATATCAAAAGAAAGTAAAACACTCTATGTTTCCATGAATAACCTTTAACATCCATGGAGGCTTTCCATCGCACAAAAGGTTCTTTATAGAAGAAAAGGTTCTTTAGATTATTAAAATGTTCTTCACACTTAGAAAAAGAAGTTCTTTTGGAACCAAGAATGATTCTTCTGTGGCATTTACTGTGAAAACTACCTTTTGGAACCTGTGTAGTTCCTGAAAGGCAAAACCAGACATTACCATTTAAATATTTCATTGTGTTTTGTTCACACGGGACAGTGGTTCTATGATTTCCTGTGTATTCCATGGTGACACCGCTGACAAACATTTATCTTGTGGTAAATCATGCGCTTCTGAGCCGGAATAAGTAACTGAAGTCACAGAGAGTGCGTGAAGCCGTCATGTCGTGTCACTGTTGTGTCAGCAAAGCATCTGTCAGAGTCACATTTCAGAGGAAAGGGGAAACGTCTCTATTGACTTCATCTGTTTGTGTGGCAGGATGCCTGATGCTGAAACACTGCCAAATCACCCTGGGTAATCCCGCTCGATGGAGTCCCACCGAACGCTGGGGTTCACAGTGCATGCATGCAAGAAAACCGCCTGTCACCACAACAACATTGCTGACAAAAAGCCACCTACCGTGATGTAGTAAATATTTGGGCTATCACAGCAGGCGTAGAGGAGGAACAATCAGCAAGGAAAAACAAACAAGAATTCTAAACTTGACCATTTTTTAGGAAGCTACACTGACCCAAGCCAACTTAAAATTGTTCTTTGAGTAATTCTCACACTGCAAAGTAATTAGCATATGAATAACTCAGAGATCCTACGAGTACGAGAAGTGATATGCATTCGCTCAGAGATCCGCCTACTGAAGTCTCTTCAGTGTCGATGTAAGGTACCCACTTTGAAGTTGGCGATTTCCTCAACTTCTAGATTGGCTTTGCAGAGAAAACTGTGCCACTCAATTATACCTGTTATTCATCAAGGAGAACAAATTGCTGGAAGCAGGCGAGCGGGCAGGGAGGGAGGGTTACCTGTAGCTAACAAAAAGGCGCAGAAGGCCCCTTGTGGAGCGCCGCGACTCGGCTCTCTGTGTTCTTACCATTTGGTTTTTGTTATGGAATTAAAATTTCACACCAAATGGGTAGAAGGAAACGTGGTGGAATAGGAAACCTGTAATTAGCACTAATGAGCTTATTCTTGGGGTCTGTGATTGGAATAAAAATGGGAGACTTACTGATTCTTTTCCCATCTCGACTTTAATGGCCAGCAAAAGAAAGGTGTCACTTTGAACCACGGCGCAGCCACAATGCACATCAGTAACTGATCAAATCTTCAAAGAAAGCTTGCAGCAGTCTCAGCTGAATATAAAAAACTTAATAAGTCCCTCTTTGAAGCCGAGAGAAAGCCCCCCTACTTCTCAAGCGGACCATGAAAACTGGACGAACCCTGGCGACCTGGATGATTAATGGCGTTTGGGTTATTTTTGACGATTTCTTTTCAGATTCATACTTCTTTTTTAGCTCACTCTCTGATCAACATGCTAACGGCACTTGTCGTCTGTTTTATCAGCAGGGAGAAGTTGTTTCAGTCGTGCTAAGTCAAGGGACATTATCAGGGCAGCGCGAAGGTGGCACGGATAAATAAACTCATTAAAACAACAGGCCTCGTGATTAACGATGTGTAATTGCTTTGATAGAAATGAAAACAAACATCATTTATAGCACGGTGAGAGAAAGAGAGAGAGAGTCAGAGGCCGAGAACAGTGGGGCGGCTTATATACACTAATGCACATCTGGAAGGAACTGTTCAACCTCTGAAATATGCAGGTATAATCAGTAGCAAATGTCCACACTGACATGTTTCACGTTCATAAATATGTATCTTTCAAATAAAAGGAATGTTGTTTTCTCTGGGCCTGGGAGTTATTAGATAACTAATAACATATTGTGAAGTAAAAGGCCATCGCAGTGTCTGCTGGGAAGACCGGAGCGTGCAGTCGCGCAGCCGTACACGTGAACAGCTGCAAAATAACTTGTGATCAAAGTATGAACTAACAACCTAAAATATATGTCAAATTATCCAGTCTGTCGCAATACCGCAGGTTTACTTTTAAGGACGTGGGTGTTCATGTATATTTAAAGAGAGAAATCTTGGAAAGGAAGATACACTTTCTGTAAAGTCTGTAAAGAAATCTAAAACCATCCCATTTACTTTCTTAATACACATTCCTGACCTTACTGGACCAGATTTATCAGTACACATTATCCCATTTAACATTTATACTTTAAGTAATTTATTTTAGCAAGTTCATGCAGAATCAAATCCTAATAAAACTCTATACTTCAAAATGTGAATCAAAAACACTCTCAACTTGCACACATGCAGCTTTACTTCACAATGACTTCATAATGATATTTTGCACTGCTTTTCCATTGCTTTTCTGTGTAAGCATCTCACGTCTTTTGCAGTGTCTCACTCAAGATATAGAATTCAAAAAATGCAGCGCTCAAGTTAAAAGAACATAAAAAAACACCCACTGCCCTGTGATCGTGTTTTTAAATGCAAAAATGTGTTCTGTGAATAGTCCCTACGAGTAGAAAAATGCTCTATGCACATAAGCAAATGTGAATGCTTGGCGAACACATCACAAGCGTGCTGTCACTTTGCACATATTTAGTGCAATAAACTATGCATTATGCATAGTTATGCATAATTATATTAATTATGGTAGTAACAAACCTTGTTTATCAATCATTTATTAAACACCACAATTCACATACCAAATGCAAAAATAAATCTTTAAAGAAAAACAGTAATTAGAGATGTAAACATGTTTATACATGGGGGTATTTAAACACAGAGTATAAAATATGTCAATAATTCCAAAGCTACGAGTACAGAAGTCTCTAGGATGTATAAATATTTTACTTTGTTTGTTTTTGCTTCTGACATCATCCCTGCGCCACTCTTTGTGCTATAGCAATGTAAATGCCTTTTATGTGTTCTGATTCACCTGAATATCTCTACATTATTATTATAATCTATAAGTCACTTGTTTATTGGTATGATAATATTATTGTTCTAATCTCAGTTGTTTATTGTGTCTCACAGATGTGGATTTAACGTAAACATGTTATCACGGGTCGCGTACAGGCAGGGGGTGGGCGAGATTTATTCCAGGCATACGTGACGCCCCATATACACACTGTTCTGTAAGTAAGCCACCTCACGCTGAGCATACATACCCTTGAGTCCTGTTAACCCACCCCTGGGTAACCGCAGATCAGTCGGGACACACACGCTCATGCACGCGCGCTCCGGAGAAGCCTCCATGCATTATTGAAATACAGAGAGAGAACACTAGCATTTCCACCCACTCTGATTAATTTAATGCTCTCCCTAAGTCCAAGATTAGGCTCTGGCATAGGTCGTTATTAAATATTGAAAATACGAAAGTGCAGGAATATTCAATTCTTTTTTTTTTAATCTGAGTTTTAATTTACCTCATGTGGCAGCAGCCTCGGTCACCTGCCGAGAGAGAATCCACACCACATCACCACATGCATGAAGCCGGGTTTGGCGAGGCCGTTCCAATTTATGGAAAGGGAGTCAAATATTTGTCCAGTTGATGAGGCAAACGCAGCATGCCGCACTGACAATAATTAAAATCCGGCCCAGACAAAGGTGAACACCTGATAATTTCTAATAGTGTGTATTCGTGTGGTCAGGCCTGGCACTACTTATTTCAGTAGCTGCCTACAAGTGTGAAGGAGTCTGAAGTGTATTTACAATACGGTAAACATAGCATGTTGGGCCTGACGTTTGTCAGAGCGAATGTTTCTGTGTGGTTCGCCATTATTAAACTGTTTAAATCACATCGTACAGGCTATTTTAAATACTCAAGTCACCCACTTCAGAGCAGAGCTCTATAGCAACTCTGAGTAAGAAGAGGACAGCTCTTTCATTTTATTGCTCTTTTAATTTCCTCTCCTCCTCTACAGAATGTGAAGAACAGCTTTGACTTCAGGTGGACTGGTGCTATATGTGTGAAGAGAGAAAACCTGTAGGACATTAGGCAAGGTTTTGTAGCTTTGTAACTTCATAATCTGCCAACTGTCTCACAAAATAGAAGAGGATAATACGTAAGCTAATTTCTCTACTCATGTTTTGTTCACTACGTGCCCTTAAAAAGAAATCAATCAATCAATCAATCAATCAATCAATCAATCAATCAATCAATCAATCAATCAATCAATCAATCAATCAATCAATCAATCAATCAAGTCTCTTGAAAGACAGACAGACCGACACATATGTCTGTTCTGCATGTGTGTGGTACTTACCTAAGTCCTGCTGAGAGACCCTGCTTTCTTTGACCGAGAATCACAGTCTGACGCTTGTGTCTGCTACTCAAACCCTCTGAGAACAAAAAAATAAAAAAATCAATGAGACACCACATTGCTGTCACTCATATCATATACATCATATATGATACTGTATTGTTCTTCGAATTTCAGTGATGAGAATTAGATTTATTATGTTATTTTATTTTAATAATGGAAAATCTTAATAGGTTCTAAAATAGATATGAAATTAGAATTGACTTTGATTTCTGAAATATTCCTCAATCTGGATGGATAATTGTGAGTGTTTCCTCTTCACATAAACATTTGAAGCATCAGGCTGTGTGTCTTAAATATATTTCTGAACTTTTTGGTGTCATACAGTTAAACATGTCCTTCTAAATGTCATATCTAAGCCAGGGACTAGCCGCATCATGGCATGGAACGAGAGATGCGTGTTAAAATGAGGATACAACAAATCACAGATCAAAGTTGTCTAATTATGTAAATCATGAATTCTCCAAATGTCAGCATTAGGAAAGAGGATTAGGATTTGCAATGGTAAATGATAAATTACCTATCAAGCAGACGAATCAACAAAAAATGCAGCTATTTGGTCTCCACAGTTGAGTGAGGTTGGTAACTTATCAAATAAACACAATGAAATATATTTAATCACAGTTTAATGGTGGAAAAGCAAATACCATCAGTCAGATTAAAGGGGTTCTGTTAGCATATGAGAAATATACCAACAAAACACTGAGAAAAGCTGTGAAACCTTAACCACAAAAAGATCCCAGAAATAAATGCTGTATACCTTCAAATAGAAACTACACATGACAGTACAGCTGTTGAGATTTTATCAGATTGTGCGCGGTCATGATGATAGCGGGATGTAGGAGACACATTCACCACAGATGGGATCAGTAGCCAAGAATCTGACTCATTTTCCCAGTTTCTCTGAGAGACACGCGAGCCTGCTGCAGACACGGAGAGCTGGGCTTATGAGACCATACTCCATGTTCATTGAGTTCTTGTATTGATGTCCAGCCAACAACAAATAAAACACAATCACATAACACAATCATGACTGCTTACCATGACACTAAGGGTCTGTCAAATTTATAAGGGCATAATACCACTCTTTTAGAATGTGTGTGTGTGTGTGTGTGTGTGTGTGTGTGTGTGTGTGTGTGTGTGTGTGTGTGTGTGTGTGTGTGTGTGTGTGTGTGTGTGTGTGTGTGTGTGTGTGTGTGTTATGGTTTTAGAGTCAATTAATCATGTTTATGAAATCTATTAAGAAAAATACTGATGTCAATGATGTTGTTTCGGTTACTAATGTAACCTTGGTTACCTGAGAGTAGGGAACGAGTATTGCATAAGATAGCTTAAGCTATGGGAAAACTCCTTTTCTCGAGAATATTGAAAGCAAATTGTTAAAACACAAGGCAGATGCACAGCAGACATATAGCTGAGCGTCTAGCGCGCTCATTGGCTGTGCAGTGGTAACTGCACGAACTGATGGCGAGTTGGCTTGGATATCTTGTATAAGCCCCCATTTTAGCTATAGTATTCAGGTTAAATCGACTGAAGCGATCCTCTGATCGAAGCACAGTAGCACGCCCGAGGCTCATAGAAGAGTAAAGTTATGAGTCCTAATATAGGCCAGATCAGTAATGAGCCTCATATAGGGAAAATATAGGAATGGGCCTTATAAAGGGCCAGGCTCCTTCTTATATGGTATATAGAACTGTAGTTCATCCAGGACCAGACGGACGTCGGGCCTTATAGTTGTGGAAAATGTGCGTAAACACTTTATTCATACGGAAAGAACCCTCGCTTGTAAATCGGGAACTTCCATGTTATAAAACCTCATAAATATGGACGGTGAGGCCCAGCCGGCCGCCGCACAAATATCTTCAATTGGAATTCACTGACCATTTTAGAGCATAAAGACGCCTGGTTGAAGGCGCTCTTGCTTCAGTAATGGTATTTAGCATATCCCGGAAGGTTCCCGGATACCCATTGAGGGGCCATACATGGAGGGCCCACAAGTCGGGAAGGGGATGCCAAATCGTCTCGTTCGCCTGCCTGCATGAGGAGGTCTCTCCTCAGCTGTATCGGTCATGGCGCTGATTTCAGCAGCCAAGTCAACTCGGAGAACCATAGCTGGTTCCTCCAGAGCGGGGCTATCAAGAGCACTGCACAGTTGCTCTCCCTGATCCGTTTGATGATCTGAGGAAGCATTGTGACTGGCGGGAATGCATTCAACGGGACCAGCGCGTCCCTGTCTTTGGAGAAAAATGCTTGGCAACGAGCGTTGTCTTCTGAGGTGAAGAGATCGCCTTCTGCCTTGCCGAAGATGCTCCATATCAGCTGAACCGTTTGCAGGTGAAGAGACCATTCCCCGGGAGGACATTGTCTCTGGATAGCATATCCGCACATATCCGCAGCCAATGGTCGAGGTAGTTCAACACTCGCACTCCCTGTTGTCTCAGGGAGGTGAGAGCTGTGTCCATGCATTTCGTAAACGTAGGGGGTGCTAGGGATAGACCGAATGGTAGGACTGTGTACTGATAAGTCTGCCCCTCGAAGGCGAATCTCAAGAATGGTCTGTGATGGGGTGTTATCTGAATGTGAAAATAAGCATCTTTCAGATTCACCATCTTTCAGAAAAACCAATCCCCTGGACGAATCTGCGCGAGGATTTGTTTGGTTGTCAGCATTCTGATAGGGCGCGACATAAGTGCTTTGTTCAGGTGTCTGAGATCTAAGATGGGCCTGAGGCCGTCATCTTTCTTTGGAACGAGGAAATAGCGACTGTAACAACCTGACTTGCTTAGTGCGAAAGGGCCCCTTTCATCACTGCCTCTACAGCCCCTTTCACTAACAGTTTTGACACTTTGGTGTCTCGACCACAGCTAGAAAGTGCGGGGCTCTGCGAGCAAACTGTAGCGAGTACCTCGTTTTATTATGTTCAACACCCATTCTGATATTTCGGGGATGGCTTCCCAGGCCTTGGCCTGCATAGGGGTTGAATGAAGTCTGGGGACGGGCCGCTTTGTGATAGGGACCCGGCCGCCCAGCTGTTTTGTGTTTGTGATACTGTGTGAACAGTGCTTATGTGCAGGGGTGCGTACTTCATAGTGGGCACACAACCTACATTCATTAAACCTTCAGCGCAAGTCGGAGGAAGAACAGACAGAAAAGTGCTCTTTTCGTGCTTTATTTTGGTCACCGTAAAAACGGCATTTGTTTGCAGGTGTGCATGTTTCAAAACAGACTTGTTTACTGCAATATTACCATTCCTAGCCGCCTGACCTAAAAAGGGGACTGGGAGAAGAGTAAAAGGCTTTTTGGAGGTTGGTCCATTCTCGGTGGAACTCAAACACTCTCTTTTCCTTCCTGTCACCGTGGCTAGGAAGGCTTCCGAGGCTCTGGGTCCAACACAATATTGGGTCGGGTTCCCAGTCGCTCCAGAAACTGCTTCACTTCGTTGAGCGGTGACGGACTTCAGCTGCTGGGCGGGGCTGAGAGACCGGCAGCGCAGGCTTTGCAATAGCAGGCTAACTGAGGAAGCGGCGCCTTCTTGTGGTGGCCCAAAGCAGAGCTGGATCGTTTAGGGAGGAAGTGACGCATAGCCTGCGACGCCGCCGACGGTCAAGAGCGTTGAGCAGATGGAAGGCTTTAGACGAGCTGAATGTGGCGTACTTCGGGAAAGAAGGGAGCAGGTCTCTGCTGAGAAGCCTGCCTGCGCCCCTACAGGAACCATTTGTCTAGCCTGCTGCGCGTGGGCTCTTCAACGGCCTTAGTCAACACACGGAGAAGCTCTGCGTCAAGGCTGGTTCTCATGTCGTTCACGCTGGTTTGTGTTGAGGGTGCGGGGTCGGCCACGGAGCCCGCCCACTCCTCGCATTCGGATGCAGCGAGAGAAATGCTGTCATCCTTCTTGTCTTCCTCGTCTGATCCCCCAAAAGAGACGAGACCGGCCGCTCGCTGAGAGGTGCGCTGGTCTGCCTGTGTGAACAGGACCGGCGAGGGGGTTTCTCTGGGAGAGAGTGAGGCACGCGGGGACTGGGTCAGCGTGTGCTCGCTCGTATTCATCCGCTCTGGCATCCTCTGTGCGCGGTAATATCATATACCGCGGGGTCTTAAAACAGCAAATGTATCAGTTTCATTACCATCATTACCGGCACTTATATATAATATATAAATATAATTTATTCAATGCCTAAAAATGCTTATGTAGTTGTCATCATGTGACAGTGTGGAGGAGAAAGAGAGAGAGAGAAGGGAGAGGCGGTAAATACTGACGAGGCAATTTGTAAATGTTGCAATAAAAAAGGTGACCACGAGAGATGGAAACACCTCTAACCTAATGTTGCATCCCCGAAACAACCACCCACTCACTGCTGCGAGGATGCATTTTGCCCCGAGTTGATTAAATAAGCGCATTATTTTATATTTGTTAAAATATTATAATGTTTTTTTTTTTTACGTTGATAATGAAAACTGAACAGCACGAGTAAGATGGGATGCATCGGGAGTCAGACATTGACCACTTAATTAAGTTTCATTTTGTAAAAGGGCTTTCTTTAAAGTGAATTTCGTTTTGTATACTTTTAATAATTAATTTTTTTATAAACCAATTACCTAAACCAATAAATTAATTAATTAATTTTAATAATTTTTTTATCAACCAATTGCCTGGATTTAATAAATAAGAATCAAATATAGCAGACAACATAATCATGACATGATCGTGCGCTGGCGCGCCGCGGTCACTTGCATTGAAATCTCATCATAAATTAACCGAAACTCAGTGTATGTCTCACAGACATGACAGATAGGCCTATATCTAAATAAAGCTTGAAATTTCATTAAACGAAACAATTCAAAACGAAAAGAAATAGGCCACACGCTGATTATTTAATCCATGATGTGCATTTCTGTCTATGCGCGTTCATACGGAAATGGCGATCATCAAATTCATTAAACGAAACTATTCAAAACGAAAAGAAATAGGCTAGCCTACTCTCTGATTATGTAATCCGTGATGTGCATTTCTCTCTATCGTTCACTATGGAGATGGCGATTCGTCAATTTCTTTAAACGAAACAATTCAAAAGGAAAAGAAAAAGGCTAGCATATACCTTCTGATTATGTAATCCATGATTTGCATTTCTCTCTATATATGCGCGTTCACTAGGAGATGGCGATCGTCAACTTAATCTTTGCAGCACTGACAGAAAAGTTGTAGGCCTATTAATAAAAATCAATGGACGCGTGTCACCGGATTTACAAATGCACTTGTTGCTTGTTGCTTGTTAATTTAATTTAAATTAATTAATAAAATGAATACTTTAATTGTCATAATTAAAATAATTAAATATTATTAAGTGTCCCATTTATAAATAGTATTTATATCTACCACCCCCTCAGCACCTGGGTTAAAAAATTATTTGGCACCACCATATTATAACGGCCAACGTATTAAAAATAGCCGAGTCTAAATAGGGCTCCGGCTCATAATTACATTTAATGCCGTCACCCGGGATCAGACACAACGTGCACGGGTTGGCCTTGATTTTTTTTTGTTTTTTTTTTGCCCGATCTGGTATTCAGTTTCTGAACGGTGTAGGCACAAGCCAACAGTTTGGTGACGCTGCCTGAGCCTTATGTCATAATTTTTAATTAGTCACGGTAATACTGTATACCCCGGTAAAATAGGGAGGAGGTTTGACGGTATAAATATTTGGATACCGCCCAAGCCTAGTGCGGGGCGCTTTTTCTTTCACGCCCCGAGCAAAGGAAAAGGGGGAGCGGGAGGTGAGGGGTCGTCGTCGGCGAAGGTAGCCAGTTGAGCCCGCAGTGTGGAGAGCGCCATCTCATCACACTCCGGGCAGCCGCCATTAGAGAGTGCAGTTTCCGCGTGGTCATGGCCCAAACAGGAAGCGCAAAGGATGTGACGATCTCCACCGAAGAGAGGGCCTCTGCATGAGGCGCAGGTGACCCCAGGCATTTGAAACAATGCCTAGAATTTGCTCTCTTAGAAAGTGAGTCGCAGCGGCAAACACACTAGCTTTAAAAGGATATAATGCGCTGGATGGCACAGAAGAACAGCGGGCTGAAGGTGGCGTCCAGTTGAAAATCAGGAAGCCGGCGTTCTCAGAGCTACTTAGCAGGTGGCTTGTTCCACTGAAGGCTTTTTGACGCCGGCGAAGAAGGCTTCTCAATCCGGAGGTCGGCGAAGTGAAACTTGCTGAAGGGGCTTAAAATGGGGGTGGGGCTCTGACGGGCTCTGGCGTGAAGCGACCTGATTGGTTCGCGCATCCTAGCAAACTCGCCATACGTCGTGCATTTGCCGCAGCACAGCCAATGAGCGCGCTAGCCGCTCAGCTATATGTCTGCTGTGCAGCTGCACTGCGTTTTAAAAATTTGGCTTCAATATTCTCGAGATAAGCAGTTTTCCCATAGCGTAAGCTAACTTAAGCAATACAGGAGACCTCTCGAAAGAGAATTACTTTACTGATGTCAGCTACTGTTTTGAAAGCAAGTTACTTCAGGGGTCAATAGGCATAAATAAATGTAATTATCAAATGTTATACTGTCTGTATTTTGGCACAAACACGTGAGTTTTGGATGAATGAATAAATGAGGTTACAATATCAAACTTGAACAGGTAAATTAATACAAAACACAACAACTAATTAATGAATAAAAAACAGTGGACACCGTCTGAATGAGCTGATTTGGAATGAATTTGACTTTTCAATGCCACATAAAGGATATATTGTCCAATATCTCTACAGAAGTCTGTACTTTAGTGTTAGCAAACCCGGGCCTGTGTGATTGCACCTGGTCCGTCTGTTGTAAAATTCTTGAGATCCACTGTAGCATCATAAAAAAACATCCCTGTTGCCTGCAGGTCTGTGGTGTTACTCACCTCCATGCAAAACACACCGGAATAAACTTGAGACAGAACAAAACATTTGATATTACACCCCATTTGCATATCATTAGCAGAGCAGGGACCACCACCCCCTATGGGTTACTCGCTTATAAATATATTTAAATATATAAATATCATGAATACATTAATTGATATTGCCCCCACATCCTAGAAAATGTATTGCCATCATTGTATAGCTATTTCTCCCGGGAATAAAATGACATATTTGCAGAATCTCAGTCAGTCAGACACACACACACACACACACACACACACACACACACACACACACACACACACACACACACACACACACACACACACACACACACACACACACACACACACACACACACACACACAAAAAGCACTGAAAAAGATGTTGTTGGTGTGTTTTTCTACTTTTATCATCCTCATGTTGGAGTCGGACTTAAAGCACACTACTTTTTCTATTTTTGCGGTTCGTAGGACAGAGCGATTACATCAGCGTCTTCAAGCCTGAAGACGTGAGCATGGCTCGGGGCGAACACCTGGCTGTGGTTACAGCGGTGTTTGAAGGGCAAAGCCTGTATGTGTGTGTAGCGGAGAGATACACAGCCACTCTGATGAACTCCCTCACAACCTCAGAGAAGCCCTCAGAAACTCTTATCACATTCGATTAATATTACAACCCTTCAGTTATGAGACAAGAGGCCACCCAAGTTTCCCATAAGGCCTCTGGTTTAGCGCTGCTGGCCTGTGTCTCACTTTGTGTGTGTCTGAGAAGGAGAGTGTGATGTGTTAGTTACCCTTCCTGTTTCAGATTCAACCGCTTGCTGCACAATATTGTGGAGATTTAACAACGTCAACAGTGACCTTTATAAATAAAAATTAATAAAATACTTTTTCTTTTAAGTACAGGATTCGTCGGTGAACATTATTATTGCAAAACATTTTTAAATAATAATATTAATCAATATTGTACAATATTTTCATAAAATATGATTGCTTAAAGATTTAACGAAACACAATGGTTTTATGTTCATGTTTTCATGTCTTTTATTTTTAAGTTCTCAAAGTCATGTTTCCCGTCATGTGATTCCCTTGGCCCTCATGTGATCTAGTCATGTGCTCCCTTTTTTGCTGATTGGTTCATTGTTTGATTACTCACAGTTGCATCTTATTAATCATTATTAGTCCGTGTGTATTTAGCTCTCTTGCTTCCTTCGTCTTTTGTCCAGCTTTGTTTATTGTAAACCACTTATGCTGAGTCGTGGACTGTTTATGGTGGCTTTTTTTTTTTTTTTTTTAAAGACATTTTTGGATGTGAGCTGCCCCTGGTTGCTATATGCATTTATTGTATGAAAAATAGCATTGTTACTTGCATTTGGAAGTAAACAAGTTTCAATTTTTGGGCAAACTTCTCCTTTAAGGACAGGGGTGCCCAATCCTGCTCCTGCCGATGGACTGTCCTGCTCAGTTAATCTCCAACTTTAATCAAACACACATGAAGCAACCAATTAAGGTCTTTAGGATCACTTGAAAATGAAAGGCAGGTGTGCTTGATTAGGGTTGGAGATTCACTGTGCAGGACAGTCGATAACAACCCTTTTTCGTTGTTACTTGTTGCTAGCGCATTGCTGCCGTGCTCCACTTAGCCAATTAACAGTAAAATAAAGCCAAACAGATTTGAGCTGATAAATCTTTAATGCTACGAGAGATTTTACACAAATGCACACTTGACAGTGCTAATTTAAAATAAATACTGAGCTTGATTAAAAATTCCCCCGGCTGATGGAAGATAAATGTTTAAATAATTTATCAGATTTAATTGAGATGACTGTGATGATGTAAACAGAAATGTTTTGATGTTCTTAATGTATTTTGACACCATGGCTTCTTGGGCTGAATCCAAGAGAGAGAAACAGCTAAAAAAGTGAGAAAGCCAGGAAAATGGTGAGGGGACGTTTGTGTATGTATGCATGCAAATGTGTGTGTGTGTGTCTAGCTGTCTGTTCATAAGATGGCTATGCACTGTGTAAATTAACTTTTTCTCATCAGTATTTACATATGACAGAGTTTGAGTATAAGCTGTACCGTTGGGCATTTTATAATGAGTAATTATGAGAAAAAAGATGAAAGGATAGGGAGAAGATAAACGAGGAAAGGAGGGTAAATGAGATGAAATGAGAAGAGAAGAGAATTGCATTCCTGTAGCTCAAAGAGTAAAGCATGGTGCTTGCAATGCCAAGGTTATAGGTTCGATTTCCAGGGAACATGTAAGCTGATCAAATTTAAACCTTAAATGCACTATAAGTTTCTTTCGATAAAAGTGCCTGCTAAATGCATAAATGTAAAAAATGATGATGATGTCACTCAGATGATATCGAAACCATTCATAATAAGGTTCTCATGCTGTTCTATACAGGCCCAAGGCAGTCTGGGCCGGATCTGGGCCGACACTATGTTGCTGTCTGGGGCATGATCATTTTATTAGCAAAATATTTCACCACTCACTGGTGCATCCAAGATTCACTCAAAATAAATCTAAAACACAATTGCCCTCATGTTTTGATGCAGGACAGAAATTTTCTCTCATCTTTACATTAATGTAAAATGAAGATTGTACAAAACACAACACTAAGAACACTAATATGAAAATGAATAGTATACGCGCAAAAATGGCGGTATTGCCATTGATATCTATGGATACTATGTGTGTCATGACTAAGCATGAATCATTCATTTCGAATGCCTTCATTTTCTCAGTTCACACAACAGCGTGAAAATTGTATTTTCAAATTTACCAAATTAGGAGAACTTCAAAAAGCATAAAACCACCATCTCAGAATGGGCTGAAGGCCGAGGCATAGAGAAAAAGATGCATTTTCAAAAGTATTAATGTTGATGTAGCCTTAAACACCCAAATTAACAAAAATATGTTCTAAGAATGTTCTGCTTATGAAGTTATGAAAACGTTCTGAATGTTCTCTGAATGATCAAAACGTCCAGTGTTTTAAATGGGTTTTTTTTCTTGGTTATGCGAACGTTCTGCAAACATTATGGGAACGTAATTTTTGAATGTTCATTGAACATTTTGAAACAAGTTTTAACATTTAAAATGTTAGACGAACATACAATTAAAACATTTCAGAAAGAAAAATGTTTCACACAGTAAAAAATTATTTACATGTTTTGTTAGATAATTAATGTGGTCCAGATAACAATTTGAGTTTCTATTTATCAAACCAATCTCCATTGTATTTTAATTTCATTGAACTTAAAATTAAGGCAACTAGGTAACTTACTTTTTTAAGTTAAACCAACATTAACTTTTAACAGTGCAAGAACATGATTAAAGACCAGATAACTTTTATTAATGCAAGAACGTTTATTCGTAACTTTGAGAGAACGTTCTGAGAAGGTTCCCTGTTAGCTGGGACAACACAAACTCTGAGTGTGCTTCATGCAGGCAAACGGTCTTCAGATTGAACCCTGGACAACCGACACTAAACAAACATGTAAATACAGTGAGATGTTCATTGTCAGCATGAGCACATCTACTCACAGTCATCAGCAGGGCAGGCCACGGGGGACACGAAACTTCCTGAGACGCTGTGGCATGTCAACTAGCTTCCATCCCAGATAAGACTCATCAGAATGCCGGTGGAATGGCTGCCGATATCCGCCAAGCAAACATCTCATCTATAAACAAACACTCTCACTCACCACTATAAATGAATACATCAAAATTTGATGGAGCGGCCATGTTGCAGATCCACGACCCACAGCGAGACATGCCATGATACTATGTATACCAGCATACATGAATAGCAAACAAGAGAGTTGCGTTCGCCAGACTCTGTTGACTGAATTTTTAAAGATGTTTTTTGGGATTTAACACATGCAGGTGTGACAGGGAAGCACGAAAGCATACATACCAACCCAAGCGTTCTGACCTGGTAAACAGAGAAGATTTGAGGGGTGGAGCACAAAATCTCACTTTCAAAGCCATGCGAATCACACTGAGTTTACTGAAAACGCAGCGTTTTCGTACACAGTACCTGCGCAAAACAGGGCCTGCTTTGTGCTGACATTACAACGCGAGATAGTTTATTGTGCCCCGTCGTCCCACACATCAAAGGCAGACGATGCCTTTAAATGAAGTCGCCCAAGTGGTGGAGCGTTTTATTAACTTCCAATCAATAAACATGCAGTCGGGGCGAGAGGTAATCAGGAAACACTGCCAAATAAGATGACAATGAATCAAAGCCTCCGCTCGCAGGCAACAGCTAAATCCTAACAAGCAGTTTATTACCGGTAGCTGTTACTGACATTAGTCAAAACCAAGAAAGATAAAATAGAATAAGGAATGTGATGCTGGGAAAGTGCCCACGGGCTGCGGGCTCCTCGCATGCTTTTGATAACTGCACGCATCCTCTTTGATATGATAACAAATATAAATTGTTTAAAAACATCAAATGCGTGGGGAGTCGAGGCCCTGAAACTCAAGGTGCTGAAACTGCTATATGGGTCTATTAGCTGCTTATCTGCTAAAGTTTCCTTTTGTTTACCAATGCAACTGCAATCTCTCTCTCTCTCTTAAACCATGTTGCAGCTAAAGAGAGTTGTATGGTATTCTGGTCAATTGCTAGGGCAGGTGGTTTAATGCTTAAGTTTCAGGGGTCCAGAGTGTCTCTGTACTGGTGCGTCAGACAGTGTGAAGAGCTGGTAAAACTCACTCCAGCTTTAACCTCAGGCGAAGGGCAGCGTGAAATACAGCCTGCTCTTGTTCAGAGGTGTGTTGTTTCAATCCTGGGATCAACTCAAGCAGGAGTTATTAAAGGCTTGTATGGCGTGTGTGTGTGTGTGTGTGTGTGAGTGAGAGAGAGAGATAGAGAGAGAGAGAGAGAGAGAGAGAGATCCATATGCCTCTGGTACACTAAGAGGATGCTACTGAGAAGAAGAAAAATCTCATCCAAATAATTTTCTTGCCCCACAGGCAGTTACATGCAAATAAGAGATCAAAAGCGTGTTGGATGAAAAAAGGTACATTGGTGTGAATATCATCAGGCAGTGGACTACATGAACTGGAGAAAAATGATGCTGATGCTCACTGACCAGGTACAGACAGACAGACAGAGAGAGAGAGAGAGAGAGAGAGAGAGAGAGAGAGAGAGAGAGAGAGAGAGAGAGAGAGAGAGAGAGAGAGAGAGAGAGAGAGAGAGAGAGAGAGAGAGAGAGAGAGAGAGAGAGAGAGAGAGAGAGAGAGAGAGAGAGAGAGAGAGAGAGAGAGACACACACACTCATACGCGGGCAACACATTTCCTCTTTCCTCCATGGTTCAGCATTCCAAAGTAAGGATGTGAGACTGTAAAGGATAGATGTACAGTTCTTTGCTGTTGATGGGTTATAGCACTTACCATCTTACCTATACTTAGGATATATATATATATATATATATATATATATATATATATATATATAGGCCTATACTTGGTTTCATTACACTTTCCAAAATTTGCTTGGATATTTGAACATCATCATGCTGAAGGGAGTTAAGTTAAAAAGAATTTTCACATTATTACATACAAGACAATACATATCGTCCAGTCAGAATGGAAAAAAGGTGCAAGTATTTGTAATTTCATTCTCTAGTTATAGTGACTATTAAAATGTCAGTAATCTCTCACAGCATCCGTTTCAATCACAAAATAAAGTGAAAATGGAGTCAGCAGTGACTGAGGTCTTATAACATCTAAAGACAAACCTAAATAAATATTTTGGATCTTTTAGAATAAAAAAATATATTATGAATTATTTTTACAATTAAGATACATTCAGAGAACATAATTTATTATATGATTTTTTAAATTATCACCACTTTAAATGTTTGCAGTGATGACTGCTGACAGTCCATAATACATGACCTTGACCAGAGGTCACTATAAACTCATTACAGCATCTTTAAAGAAGACGTGGAGCTGAGTTCCTAATATTTGCATATTTAACACCCGTTAAATATTTACACATTTAAATGGCCAAATATATATGAAAACTACAAATGATAAAAAACTATTTTATTCAGCTCCAAAAGAAATGTGATTAATTGTGCTCTAAGAGTATTTTTAATTGAAAGATTTCTGCATGTATAATTTAATAAGATGTACATTTGAAATCTTATTAATGTGATGTTCCAGGGCACAGGCAAACCCTGTGTATGCATTGAGACACCCGGAAAAAAGCGAGTTAATTTCGCTGGAGAAAAGATATTTGCTTTAATCTCTAAGGAGTCATGCCATTTAAATCCTGCAGTCATGGCGCGTGAATGCCAGCTATCCTGAGCAGCGCGAGAGGGTTCATCTGGCCGGATTACACACACACACACACACACACACACACACACACAGCCTACAAACACACCGTGGCGTTTTAACACTGGTCAGCAGAAGCATTGGACAAAAAAGGAAGCTTTTCCATTCAACATAAACCTTTAATCCATCTCCTCCTGTCTAATTGACCCTCTCTTCCCGTGCCTCATTATTGCCAATCATCTGAACGCGAGTGCCCACTGTCACCTGGTCTGTAATCTGATTACTACATGCAAGAATTAGTATGTATATTTAATGCAGGATTTTCTTCTTATACCCCTCTCTTCTCAATCTTGATGAATGCAGTGACGAGGAGCGCGCGCGCCCGCCAGCGCCATGCTAATACATGACAGCTGATTTATGCATCTGTATTCTTTTATTTATAAAAAATAGCAAGCCGTCCGATATTCCGATATTAATAATACAAGTGGATCCACTTTGATTAGGCCAGCGCGGCGAGCTGTGCATATTCAGCATTACAATTAAATCTTCTGATGTGAAATAGGAATGACACGCTAATGAAGCGAGCCAGCGAGCCTGAACCAAGACTGTCCAACATCATTATGGGATATCTTAGATGAAGAGTAATTACGCGCGGAACACTGAAATGTCATTAAAAATCTTCAGTAAGTGATTTAACCCACTATTCCTCACTAATGCCAGACTGTTTTCTCTCCTATTCCCCCCTCCACTCCAGGCCGAGGCCGAAAAGAAAGTTCATCTTCAGAAGTTGATGAAAAGGAAAAAAATACAAATGCATGGGCTTAAGAGAGTGATACAATCGAGTGTCCTAATTTAATTTTAATTCGGTGCGTCAGTAGGCTACTCTATACTGGTGGCACGTAATTGAAATCATTCTTTAATAAATTCTGATGAATTGGCAATTAGGTCGTGATCTGTTTCCCGAGGTCGGCCTGAAATTGACAGAGCTGCAGGTCCGAGAGCAATATCACTCAGGCATTTTTACATAGGCTATCAAATATCATATTTTGATTTGGGCAAGTGTTTAATAAATGTTCATTTAGCATTTGATTAGACAGTTCATCTGATTTCATTTTGATTTGACAGCAGGGTCTATGAATTATACCTAATCTAGCCTATATCTGTCAAATAAAAAATATTATTTAGAATTTTTAAAACATAATAATCCAGGGGGATTATCTGTTATCATTTGAATGAAAAAAGAACATAATTTATGATCCAGGAAATTATATATATATATATATATATATATATATATATATATATATATATATTTATTGTTTATATATTTATGTATATGTGTGTGTACAGTATATATGTCTATATATATATATGCGTGTGTGTGTGTGTGTGTATATATATATATATATATATATATATATATGTGTGTGTGTGTAATCTGTAGGCCTTTATATAAAAAATATAAATTATAAAAAATATAAATTATAATTTTGATTTGATGTCAATAATACTAATATCAAACAATAATAATAGTTGTATTAATAGTAATTTACAATAACAATTTTAATTTATTTGATAATACAAAATAAAAATAAAATAATTACAAAAGTATTTTATGTAAAATAACTTAATTTAAAGGATTCACTAACAATAGTGTATAGAATATATCTGATAGAATCCCCAATATGTAAAAATATAGAAAAATGCATCCATGTCAGCAAGTATTTATGACTTTAAAAAACAATCTTTACTTGGAAGTCTAAAAAATGTACCTTACCAATTCACCTGCTTATAAATCACTTTGCATTATAAATAAACTTCTCTCTTTGATGTTATACGATTATACAGCTGAGCTCTCCTAATTTCATCAATGCTTGTTGTTAACCCCTTACATAAAAATACATTTCATCATGCATAAATTAAACACCCATCACACAAACAATTTTTTATCCGATTTATACCATAAACATCCACAATAATTCTTCCATCTTAATTCAAATGGTCGTCTGCATCTTTAAGTGGCTCAGTGATCTGTGATATAATGTGTCAGTGGTTTTTGTGGCGGTGCAGAAAAGCAAATCAGTAATGGGGACATCCAGGAGACGGGGTGTACACCAGCAACCCTGAGGAGGAGAGACAGAGGGAGACAGATAGACAGAGAGAGAGAGAGAGAGAGAGAGAGAGAGAGAGAGAGAGATAGAGAGGGAGCTGTCCAACCCAAACGTGCCTTGCAGCCATGCAATTATTTTTTGCAGTGTGTTCCAATATCAACTCGAGAGCAATGCAAATTATTTAAGACACACTTTTTTTAGGAGCTGCAATTATAATAATGATGATCTCAATTAGCGTTGCCATCGCCTCGGACTATTTAGCAGGCGATTCTGCAGCCGCAGGCGAGTCCCCAATGGAGATCAGGAACACAGTGTCAGGCCTGAGTGGAGAGGGACACTTTTGGCCTCTCAATCTCTAAACCCAATGTTTTTTTCCCTTCAAAATAGTACATCATTATTGACACCTTTTGCTGAGCGACAACAAACTTAGGCTGTTGTATGTACATACTGCCATATAAAAGATGCAGTCGACTATCATGCACAGTCATTTAAACAGGCCTCTCAGTTTGTAATGCATTTAAAATGGAAGTTAATTTGGCTTTGCACTGGGATATATGTTTAAATACACACTGTTTTGAAAGTACAGCTCTGCAAGAATCACAAATTTGTTAACATTATGATAAAATCCCTTACAGTTACATGTCGGTCTAATAGTACTAAAGGGAAGACCTGAACAGTTTAAAGCTTGTATAGGCTAATGCTTTTTTTGTACATAATAATTAGGCCAAATACAAAAAATAGGTGTAGAAGCAATTTTGCTCTCAAAAATACCTAGTAAATTTAAATCATTATAAGTAATTACAAAGAAACACTGACATTGAATTTTGAAGAAAGATAGATGCTTTTAAACCCTGCAGAATGTTTTGCCCCATAGACTTCCATTCTTAAATGCTTCACTGTAAACATGATTTTTGCTTGTTTATTTGGAATGAGGAACAATTTTTTTTATTTATTTTGTGACAATCCATATATTTTGACTTATAATAAATCCCGAAAACATTAAAGGGGCAATATTTCGCAAACCCCTTTTTTTATTAGCGACACCGGTGGCCGTTAATTGAACTGCAGGCAGGAACTGATTGCTCGTGTTCGCACTCCTGCACATGATGTAAAGAGCCTGATGTAATTATGGATTCGATATACTCACGGCTAATGTGTCACGCGCTTTCCCCTCAGTATGTAACAAAATAAACACAGCAAAAATGACAGCGGTGAGAAACCAGTCCTAGTAAAAAAATCATCAGATCATAGCGGTGTGGATATGTTTGCACCAGACTGAAATTCACCATCATCATGTCGACAGATGAGCTAATTAAAATTACACTGTTATGATAGTTTGATAAACATGTAAGACTATAGCCTATATATGGCTATGTGAGAGTGTAGTTTGAATTCCCCCCTTTTCTTTGCATGACACATTAATATTACACTTACAGTAGAATAGGCCTAGCTCTTTCGGCATTATCCTGAACAGCATTAATTCCATGTGTTATAGAACGGAAGAGAGGCTCTCGGGAGCCCGCGTAAACGTCACATCCTTTTGATTTTCCCGGCTAAAACGCCCCGAGTTCTTCACATAAAAATCAGTCTACAGGCTTTCATAGACAACCTAGGAAGAAGGGAAGATCTCGTTGTTTTAAGTTTTGGTAAGCTGTTCGCACATTAAAAAAAGCCATTAATAAGAATTCTTATATCTACACCCCCTTTAAAGAAAACATGCAATTGTCATTAGTAGACTATTGCACCAGTGGATGTTTATGACAAGACCTCTACTTAAAGAACAAAATTTATGCTGACCTATTTCAGCTCTTTCAATTCATGTGGAAAAGGCTTGCACCACTATCCCATTCTTTTATTCATTGCTCTGTAAATAACTCCGCTTTATGAAAAGCAGCGAATGTGACTCACGGATACCTCTAACCACAAGCCATTATTATTTCATGGCCTTTGAAAGAGGGGTCTGTAATGTGGCTCACACTTTAATGTCTGCGCTCGCTCTGATGTTGTGTGGTACACAGCGGCCCTTGTTGCACGTTGTGTGCTATCCCTCTCTTGAATTCACAAACACTTCCAAGTGCATAAAAAGCACAGTAGAATAGCGTCCTGAGAGGTTCTGCAACGTGGAAACAGCCGGAGTAACTGCAGTAAACTGGGCGCAGAGGGGCGTTTTGATTGGGCGAAGCCTAAACAAATCCAAATTCTTCTCAGTGACCAGTGGAGAACCTGCTAAAAGACATATTCTCTGGCTTCTGAAAGCTCAGTCTTTGTGGTAAAGTCGAATCCCTTCAGAGTAAAAAGCCAGTAACGGAAAGGCCCATCAGTCAGGTTAAAACTGTTATGCATGAGAATGAGCAGCGGGGTCACACCAGGGACTTGGGTTCAATCATGGCCCGCCTGAGCACCTGCCCCTGACTTTGACAAGTTTGCTTTTTAGAATTTTACAATTTCTTGCAAATTTGTGGTCAACGCATTTCAATTTCAAAGGCAGAAATGAGGTTAAGTCGCATCTGTCTGCGCTGACCTCAAATAAAACGTGCCGTTTCCTTGGGAAAAGGGTTCATTTGTTTGATCAGAGTAAAACCAGGAAAAGAAAAAAGATCATTTAACACCCACAAGCATGCTTTTCTTAAAGGTACAGTGGGTGATTTTTTACAATCTTCAGATTTTTTATCTTTAGCTAAATTAAAATGCAGAGACCATTGAAAGTTTGATATCTGTTGGATTAAACATCGATCTGTATGTATTAGTGTCCTGAAACAGCAAGATTGGCTCAACAAATAGCGTGAGTTTGGGGCGTGACTATCTGTTTTAAAACAATACACTTTTGTTTGCTTATAGAGTGCAGAAAAGTTAATAACAAAGAATCTCAGCGAATCGACTACATGCAGGCTACGCAGAAGGCCCGGCTCTATGCATTATTTCTTGCAAATAAACCGATCCTCTACATCGCGCTTTCAGTGTTCATGTAAACATATAACACACGCTGCAACTCAACTAGGGGCCTCAGATCGAAAGAAAGCAACAAAAATGCATGGAAGATGTGCCGTTTCCCCCACAGAGGCCCAACTGCGTCCCAAATAGCCTTTTCAAGTAAGCTGTGCCGGGCCAGGCTCTCTCTCCTCAGATCAAAGCCGGGGACGGAGAACACGGGCCGAGTCCATTACGAGCACCTTATCTAAACAACACTCGAGGTGCCGGGAGCCGGAACAAAGCCGTGTAAGTCCGCTATTAAAGTTTTATTGTTTTTCTTTTTCCCCGCCTCTCTTTTCAGAGATGTTTTTGAGTTCCTGCGACAAATTCCTCCACGTTGCATAAAAGCATAATGCAGCCCAATTTCCACAGGCTGCGTCTTTGTAGAATAAAAGATATATGTGTACAAAAAAGAAGAAAAAAGTAAGAACTCCCTGATGTTGGAGGTAGACAGTTGCTTTTCAAATCCTAGTTTTGGTCCTTTATTTTATTCAGCAGTGAAAAGCCATGAATACAGAAAATAATAACGGCCGTTACAGTTCTCAATCGTGACCTCTACTCTTGCAGAAATCCGTAACATATGGACACAGTACACGGTAATGAAAAGTATCAAAAAGAAGTCTCGATTCGAAGGAAACGAAACCAAACTGAAAGGCAAAAACAACCAAAAGGTATTCACCAATTACATAAACATGTTTTTTTTTTTTTTTTTTTTTGCTACAGTCCCAATTTACTGTATACATAGGGGATCATATTCCCGGAGAATGATAGTTATTAGAAAGGATACATGACTCAACTGCCAGACGTAATGCTTCAGAACGAATGCACAGAGGTACAAGCAATAAATACAGACATTAGGAAAAGCCTTACAGCTACGCAACGCAGATGCAGGAAAAGCAGGTTTGCTATTCTTAGCAAGCAATGAGAGAACAGTAAAAATTCATGAAATTCAGGAAAGAAAAAAAAAAACACTTAGCTTTTTAGCTTAGAAAAAAATGTCTGGCAAATTCATGGGTCCACCAACATTTTTTTTTTGTATCTTTTTACATAATATGCACAATTATCAAAATACAGACAAAATCATCCCAGAAAAAAAACCCAGACAATCCTAAAATCTATTGGAGGAGATTGCCGATCTGGAGGTTCTTCTGGTATTATGTGCAAGCAACTATTTTAGACATTTTTTTTAAATGTTTTTACAAAACCCATGCAAACTCTACAGGAAATATGCATTCTGTGGCTGAGAGTTTCTTTTGTCCGTCATCATCATCATCTTCATCATCATCATCATCATCATATCCCCCCGGAAACAGAATAGCTGAGGTATGCACACTTTATGCACTTAGTCCATCAACATCATCATCCTGACGCTTTATTATATGTGTTAATTAATTCTTATTTCCAGTCCACCAAATGAATTTAGACATGCATTTTTTAATAACACAATATCCCCTTACAGGTATTTTTACATATTCATTCTACAAATGTCTGAGGACAAACTAGTTCAATGCAAACCTTCCACATCTGCCTTTGGGAATGTAAACTGGCGCTTTTGGCGAAGTCCTGCGTGAATTAGGCGGAAAAATGTGTCGGTGGCGTTCTAACGACTCGTGCAATCTGCCATTTTTTCATGTTGTGA
Organism: Siphateles boraxobius; assembly: GCF_051911475.1. Taxonomy (NCBI): domain Eukaryota; kingdom Metazoa; phylum Chordata; class Actinopteri; order Cypriniformes; family Leuciscidae; genus Siphateles; species Siphateles boraxobius. Next base: position 32,016,515 of record NW_027508799.1, on the reverse strand, counting down.
AGAGGTAGAAGCCTTTTTTGGATAAGTGGGAGAACCCTTTTTGTATCTTCTTATTCAAAGACGCTGCGTCCTTTTATTTGGTGCCATAAAATTATGAATGTCATCTTCAAGTCAATTTGCTGACTCCAGCAAAGGATAAGGGATATGCTTTGTTCCTGGATCCAGATCTGCTGTCTTATTATTAGTGTGTGTTTGTGTTTGTGTGTTTGTGTGTGTGTGTGTGTGCGCGCTAAACTAGCAGCCAACCCCTCGGTTTGGCACGAAACGGGAACAACTGCACAGTATGTTTCACACAGACAGATACAAACTTTGACATTATCGGTTACAACACAAAGCAGTTATCCGTTTCAAATGGGTTTTCTGCATTAGAGAACAATCAAAGAAAGTGAAAGAAGAAAAGGAAACAGGCTTTGCGTTATTTTCATCTCCATCTGCTGTATAAGAAGAGGCAGAAATCTGTATAACTTTGGTTTGACTGAAAAAGAAACTTTTAACTTTAAAGCAACAACCGCTTTTCCTCGATGACATCAGCAACGTTCGATTAAAAGCGAGCGATCACTTCTCGTTTCACCTCAAATAACTGGTTGCTACTTCCACACCACACATGGTCTAACCACAAACCTTCCCATGATCCAACACTAGGTGTGTCTGTATAGCCATGAATTATACAATGAGTCTGAATCAATGGAGCAAAGCAAACGTCCTCTTCCTGTCATGGCTCTGTTATTTGCTTTTACAATATAACCAAGCCACATCATTTCATATTGACTTGAAATCATGACTTTTTTGGCTTCACTAGATATCTTAAAGTTTGGTTATTATATTTTCGGTTTCGGCTCTGAAGAAATTGACGGATATAAGACATGACACGCTGGACAGTCACAATGAACAGTACATTTCACTAGTAAAAACGATGACAAGATGGCTTACACAAATAATAATAATAATAATAAAGGAATACAAAAGTAAATAAAAAAACAACCTTTTTTTCTGCACTTCCACATAGTTATTTTGGTCATAATCCATTTATAGCTGCTCTCTGGACCTCATGACGGTAGTTGAACGGTCTTCCCGTTTCATTGGCAAACAGGTTCGAGCGACATCACGAGGCCAGGGCGAGAGCTCCGTCTGTCGATCAAATTACATCTTTATCTTTGTACAGGGCTAAAGGAGACAATCCCAGAGGTTATTCGAAGGTAGTTAGTGGAAAAAAAACAAAAAAACTTCTCTTTGTACTAGTTAAAGTCACAGAAGACTGACCAAAGAGTCTGGCGGCTTCTGTCTAAGCTATTGGCCGTTGATAGTGTTGGCTTTGGTTTCTAGCTGTTGCCTGTGACTCTTTGCAGGTAGACAAAGCTTTAGAACAAGGAGGTAAAGAGACTAGAAGAATATGCAGAAACGCATCTTTTTCTTGCGTGTTTTTCCTCTCGAGTTGCACCTGAATCACATTTCACGTTTTCAGCAGAAACAGAGCTAGTGAGACTCGAGACCTACTTTTTTGTGTACTTGTTTTTGGACAGCTGCAACAGTCTTGAGACCACGGTTGTGTTATTGACGTGACTTTAGGAAATGCCATTTACAGTTGGTGGTGCCGCAAAAATGACTTGAAATAAACATAAGCTTAGTCGCAGGAGGAACAAAATGACAACAATGAAAAAAAAAATAACAACAACAAAAAAACTGCTTTTTTTCTTTCTTTTTTTTTCTTTTCTTTTTTTACATTTTGTCGACATACAGGCAGTGACACTAATTTTTGATACTACTCATGTGCAAAAAATAACAGAGCAACAACTTGAATTGAACCAGCAATTGCATCTAACACCGACGACTACTGTGGCTTGGATATTCACAAACTTAAAACTTATTTTTTTTGGCAGTATATGTGGCCGTTGGCTTTCTACAGAACGGACTTGCTCCAGTTTCGCTTTTATCTTTTTCGGTCCATGAGCCTCGTGTTCGTTGTGTGAGGTGGCCAAGCTGATTTGAATGAAGTCTTGTCCTTTTATTCTTCCTTTTAGGTTTGTTTTTAAAAAGCAGACGTCTCATGTCTGTCCATCTGTGGTCCCTAAAGATCTGCGGTATAGATTTTCTTCGGTCCAGTCTCCAGATGCATGCTAAATAAATACTCCCGCCTGCTGCGTCCAGTCTTTTTGCTTTTGCGGTGGTTGTGTATTAGTTGAGGGGCGGGGCCTGAAAGGGGCAGAACCACTGCAGAGGGGTGGGGCAAAATAGTCATTCCAGGTCCTCCGATAGGTTGCCCTCCTCAAGCTCCCGGTCATCATCCAGCTCAGGACTGTGATTGGCTGTGGTCACCAATGACATCGGACAGTCCTCGTCGTCCATGTTTAGTGGCTCCTCCTTGACGTGAATTGGATGCCTGCGTAAAAGACAGATGATCAAAATTTAGAGGAAGTTCTTGTCAAATATTCATTCAAAAGATTTTTTTTTAAGGAGTCTCTTACGCTAACCAAGGCTGCAGTTATTTTAACAAAACTACAGTAAAAACAGTAATACTGTAAAATATTATTACAATTTAAAATGTTTCTATTTTTATATTTTAACAAGTAATTTATTCCTGTGATGCAAAGCTGAATGTTTTTCAGCAGTCAATACTTCAGTCTTCAGTGTAACATGATTATTCACAAATCATTATAAAATATGCTGATTTAGTGCTGAAAAAACTTTTCAGTTTTTTAAAATGTTTTTGATGAATCGTCAGATCAAAAGAAAAGCATTTATTTGAAAAATATATATGTATGTATGTATGTATATATATATATATATATATATATATATATATATATATATATATATATATTGTAACATTCTGAATAAATGTTTTTAGGTGAAAAACATTCTTACAGATCCCAAATTTTTAAACAATAGTCCATATAATAATCATGATCTTATATGACCATTTAAGAGATTTATTTTGCGAAAATGATCATCTAACTGCACATAATACTACTATTTACTTACTAAATAGATAAAGAAATGTACATTACATATGATTAGAGTTTGAATGACTTTGTTATACGAGAAGGAAAGAGACAACTTGCGCAGCTACATAGAAAATTGGTCCTTCAAAATGCAGTGACTGACCAATCACACTGAAGTATTCCAGGAAGCTGTCAAAGTACTCCCTGAAATGCAACTCTAAGATCTAATTACAAAACTGTAATGAATTAAAAGTTCAAACTCATCATCAACACAAAAAAGTAGGCACGCATTCAACATGGCATTGGAGACAAACTTAACTCAAGATGTCTGTTTTCAAAGTTGCAAAAAAAGCGTTAACAGCAATTAAACCCCGATTAATGAAGCATGTGTGGAAACGCGAAAGTGTTGACAGTAAAATATGCTCGCCGCTGAAAAGTTTACTGATGGCACCTGCTATTTAAAAGGGGAAAAAGAGGTAGCTGCAGCCCCATTATAAATAATGGAGAATTTCTCATCCTCTCGCCCCTGGAGCAAGGGGGGGTTTGTTGGGTTGGTGGGATAGAGTGGAGCTTTTCTTTTTTTTTATCTTGTTAATAGAAAGTGCAGGCCTTCGTTAATATGCAGGGGCCGTGGTGGCACTTCTCGAGTGAGGAGACAACCTGCAGCTAGACTCCACCATTAATCAACTTCAGACTGCCAGTTGCCTCGGACACCATGATCCATGTTTTTAACTCCAAATGGATGAATATCTTTACCGACTGTCAATAAATGTAGGGTGGAAAGGAAAAAAAAAAAAAAACCAAGCGGTTTGGCGAGGAGCGGCGAGATGCCGAAGAGAGGGCGGAAGTTAGGTTACTAACAAGAATAATAACTCTGTCATACACAAACAAGGCTTAACATGATCGTGGGCACTTGGCAGGGAGAGAGGTTTGTGCTACCATGATAAATCTGACAAAACCTAATTATTTCTGACACGTCGGATGCATCAGGAAATCCCGCTGGACTGGAGAGAGAGAGAGAGAGAGAGAATCCTTATCAACTAGTCTCTGTATTAGGCCGTGTCTGGCTGCTCTCTCCTGGGTCGCGCTCATCAATGGCACGGGGAACTTTGAATATGAAAAGAATTTTAAAAGGTACAGATTACTTTAATATTTATAGCAAAATAGATTAATATTCAGATGTGGAAGCGGCAGGATGTTTCTGTCTCCTGTACTCGGCTACGTGAGCTGGAGAGAAATGGGGCGACTCTGTCGGACCACCACAGTGATGTATTTCACACCCTCAAGAAATACCTGCGAATTAAAAACTTCTCCCTCCTTTATTAAAGCAATTAATTCAAGCACAATAGGGTCTGGTTGTCACACAGTGTAATCTTGGGTAGATACAGAACCATCGGCCTTTAATATAGTTCTTTTTCGTTTGACTAATTTAACAGTTTTATATGATTTTAATAATTTTATGGAATTCATTATCGTAATTCCCATTATTGTTTGTAAACATCTAGTCATAGTCGTCAATGTCTTTTATAGCACTGTTTTGTTACAGTCACTGCTTATTACTGAAGTTCTTTCCCGTATTTTTTTAATGCAATTGTGTGTAATCTCCGCTGCATTTATCGTACAATAACAAACTGATATACACTTGAGAAAATAATGCAGCAACAAATGGCAAAGCTTTAGTCTTCAAACTATGGCATTTTGGGTGGGAATATCCCATCATGTCTTGCTCTCATTGGTATATTCATCTGCAATTTTGTTATTTTAATTTGTCATCAATTTCATTAGTTTTCATCATTTAACAGGCATTACAGCCATACCAATGAATCTATAATGTTAACATCTATTTTGTCAGTTTTACTGTGTGAAACTTTTTTCCCGTCATTTCTCTGTCATCATAGTCATAATAATGATGCTACAATGTTAAGAAACGTCTATTTGGGACCCCAAAAAATAGGGTAATGTTTTGTCCGCCGCGTTTATTGTTCAATAACAAACTGATACAAACTTATATTTACACAAATGGTCTTCAAAAAGTGTTGATTTAGGCAAGAAAATATCCCATCATGACATTCTCTCAGTTATCTTCACCTGCAATGACATTTTTTAATGTTGTAATTTGCCATTTAAATTTTTTTTTTTTTTTACTGCTCTTACAGCCGTAATAATGAAGCTATAACGTTAGTAAACATCAACTTTGTCATAATGTTTGATGGGGCTACAAAAAACACCGTTGATCATCAGCGCTCACCTAATGTTCCGCTGTCCAAATTTATCGTACAATAACAAACAGATATACTTAAAGATATTACGGCGAGACAAATGATCCCGGTCGGTCCGACGTTCCACTGGCCATTAAGCTCGACACAGGCCTTTACTCCTAATGTGAAGAAGCATGACTTACAGCTTTCATTTGCATTAATTATAAATCAGCAGCATGCCAGTGAGGTTGGAGGAGGAAGGAGAGAGGAAGAGAGAAATGATTAGTCCTCGCCGTCCCTTCTCCACTGTATTAAGATGTCAGGATGAGACATTTAGTGTTTAATGAGAGGCTGGCATGAGAAAATCTGGAGCCGGAGTCTGGCACAGCACTCAAGTAAGACACTTCCCTAAACCAAAATGATCAGAGATGACTATTACGGCAAACACCACTATTTTCAAGTGTGTTTGTGTGAACGTGCACGTTTTATTACATGGTTCTCTGGAATGCTTGATTTTGATTGGTCAGTCACAGCAAATAGTGATTAAATATGTATATTTATTTTTATTCTGAATTATTACGGCAAAAAAAGTTTTTGGCACAAGGCATGCTTTTTTTAAATGACTGCACATCATCCCTTAAAAACGAGGGTAAATGAGCAGTTTGCAACCCATTTTACTTCCATGAAGTGAGTGAAACTGGATAAACAATGAGCAAAAATGCAGGACCTGATTTTATCCATCGAAAATTCACTGGATAAAATGTGCATTAATAAATACATTTTTATTTTACATTGAAGAGACTGTTAGATTATCATATTGTATTTTGCTTTTATAGAAGCAAGCTTAAATTGTTCTCCTCTACAGAGATATGGCAAAAATCAAATATGTGTGCACGCGTGGTTTTCTGGTCTGATGCCATTAATGCAACGTGTTCAGAGAAAAGTTAGTCTAATTGTTCTGTTTCTCAAGAGACAAAATGTGAATGTGTTGTCCTCTATAGCCTCTTCATTATTAAATGCAGCCCTGAAAAAGCCACTCGCAAAACATACTTCTTCCATTTTGGGCATGTACAGGTCATGTAAGAGAGATTTCACCTTTATTGAGCATTTATATCTTAACGCTTCAACCAGAAAGAGAGAAAATATGGAAGACGGCGAGGCAGAAGGAGCAAAAGAGAGAGAGAGAGAGAGAGAGAGAGAGGGGTCTAAAAACATCAGACTTAACTGTCCATTATTAAAAGTTAAATAACCTGAGGGAGTGAATACACAGGGATTCTGTCTGGATCTCAGATTTGGCCCACTTCACACTACTGTCCCACTTCTGAATCAAACACACTCCCATTAACACACATTTCTGGAGCGTGCGGTGTGTTTTTTAGCTAATAGTGTCTTTGGGTTAGCATTAGCAACTGAAAACGCATGAAACTCAAATGTGTGTGTACGCGAGTCTGACACACTTCCCGCTGCCCTTGTGCTACTATCTTTGCCTCGGTAAACACAGCCATCCAGCATGAGTGACATCACTGATTAGGGCGAGCACATGTTCTATATCACCATTCCTCCGACCGGCACCGCATTAATCTTTCATCAGCCTGTACTCTCTCTCTCTCTCTCTCTCTCTCTCTGAGCCATTAAAAAAGATGGAAAGGCAAAGATTTTAAAGTAATTAATGATATAGTTAGCTTCTAAATATTAATAGGAACGGTCCTGCATAAAATATAACATCTAAACCTCTGCGATGTGGACAGTGGGGTAATTACAAGGGAATCTATAATTATGGCAGCCTTTCACTTCTTACCTATTTATAGGTAAGAGCTGTAATCCAAGAACCAAATGTACACTTAACCTCAGGTCTAGATGATTTTGTGTGTTTCTTTTTTTTAACATATGAAATTTAAATGTAATTTACTGTAGGAACCTTGCAAATATACATACCACTGCAAGTTCAGTGCTAAAACTCCTGATCTGAAAGAACAAAATATTTAAATATTTTATTATAAATAATAAATTTTATTTTTATAATAATGAATAATTTTGGGATCTTAAATACAAAACATAATTGACCCCATATACTTAAAAAAATGCACTGGCCTTTTTTTTTGCACAATTCATCTTTATAAGTTTACATCATCTTTTCAGCTGGTGTAATTGCTGATTAAAAAACAAGCAATATTAGCCAAAAAAAGATCATAGTATACTTTTCATGATCCAAGCAAATTTTGTTGGATAAAATCTAGCCCTGCCCATTACATCCCACTGAACATTTTCTAAATAACTTGATATGCGTCTAAATGCACGGGTGAACTTACAGTTGGGTCTGTGGGGAGTATCCAGGACTGCTGTGTCCGTTAGTGTCCAGGTGATCTAGTGTGCCGTTGAGATCTTCATGCGTGGTGCCCTGCAATAGGCCGGTCGGGCTGCCGCTCATCAGTCCATGAGGACTCGCCCCCATCATACCTGACGCGCTATTCATCAAGCCTGGATTACCCAGCAACGGCAAAGAGGTCTCCGCCAACGCAGCCTATGAGAGAAAGAGAGAGAGGGAATCGTTACACTCAAGCATTTTCAGCAGACGGCATGTCATAGCGTACGGCCTCCATCTCGTTCAAGATTATCTCCTCTTTTTTATTGAGTAACTTCCGAATTACTGCTGAAGAATCAGTCTATCCATATGATAAAAACAGAAGAGAACTGCCAGGAAAAAAAACAGCGGGAGAGTTTTGAAGTTGCAAAAACAATCTCTTTCCTTACAAGACAGGCCTCAAATGAACAGCGCATAAAGAAAGCACAAGCATCCACATGATAATGAAACCATCCAAAACTTTACCTCAAAACAGTTGAAGAAAAAAAAAAAAGACTCCTGACATTTTTGCCTCTTGCACATTAAAGTTAGATACAGTAATTAAATTTTAAAGTTTTTGCCACGAGCACCTCGCTGGCCGACACTGCAAAGCCAAATCATTTATGACAGTTTGGATAAATATTAATGATTATGCCCTCGCATTTGCACAGGCTGCTATCAATCTGAGGCCAGGCTGGGGGAGAAGGTACCTGCCTCTACCACACGGTGTCCTTCTAGACTCTCACTGCCTGTGCCAACCTCACTCACTCACTCACTCACTCACTCACTCACTCACACACACACACACACACACACACACACACTCACACACACACACACACACACACACACACACACACACACACACACACACACACACACACACACACACACACACACACACACACACACACACACACACACACACACACACACACACACACACACACACACACACACACACACACACACACACACACACACACACACACACACACACACACACACACACACACACACACACACACACACACACACACACACACACACAAACACACACACAGGTTACCTGTAAGCTGGCATTGAGAGCCGCCCCATAACCCAGACTGGATGGCAGGTTCTTGACCAGCGTCGGGCTCCTGAACACAACAACACAAATGCTGAACAATAACTTTTATTCTGACTGTAACAACATCTGAAAGACATTTATACTGTATTTGTGTGTGTGTCTGTGTGTGTGTGTGTGTGTGTGTGTACGTACCCTGTTATCTTCTGAGATCTGCGTTTCTGATATTCCATTTCATCCACGGTCCACACGGCACCCTTCACGTTCTCCACCCGGACAAAACACTTGTGAAGGCTGAGGTTGTGTCGCACTGCGTTCTGTTAAACATACAAATGTGGAATTAAAGTTGGGCATATTTACTCCAACAGATGTCTCAGTGTGCATAATTTATCAGTGCAAATGCATATTATTCTAAAGAATAAAACATTTTTATATATATATTTTTTAAAGCTTTCTGTTGTCATAACCAAGGCCACATAGGTGGAGAAAATCTTAACCAATAATATCACAGCCACATTTTCACTATCCTAAAATCATTTTATGCCCCATTATCATCTACAGCAGAACACTATTTTTGTTGTAACATTTTATGGCAGATTAAACTAAATATGGGATATGGGATAAATATGGCAGATTAAACTAAATATGGGATATGGGATAAATATGGCAGATAAAACTAAATTATGGGACATTATTCAGCAGTTAGTTTTTTTTTTAAGCAGAAGTAAATTATCTTACAATAATTAAGAACACAAAAATACATTTATTCAGTTTTTTCAAAATGACCCATAAACACTCTTTCATAATCATGAAGCATTGTAAAAATAATAATAAAATAAAGAAATATGGCAAGTCTTGTATGTCGCCATAATAGAATCTAATTAAAACATGCAGCAAAGAAGCCAAATAATAACCTTTGCTCATATTACATTTTTTCATGTTTTATTTGAGGGGTGGGTGTTTTTTGCTCTAAGAAAAGGGAGAGAGAGGAATATAAAAAAAACCTCATAAGCAGATCTCGCATCTGACCTGAAAATCCCAGGATTTGATTGATCTTAATGCCCATGGCTCTGAATATGATAATTTTAATATTAATGAGCAAATGAGCAGTTTTATTATGCATGCTATATAGTTATAACTAATAAGCTGGCGGGGCTGAGAGCTCGATCCCCAAGCTGAGCTGATGAGACCAAGCACAGATATTAAATCACCTTTCATTCCTTTTTAAAAATTCTCTCTGTTAATCAAATGACAAGCCCGTCACCAGCCGGCCCTGCCTGGGCCCTCACAAAAGAGCAGGGAGGATCCAAATGGAAATTCCTGCTCCGCTATTGTAGAAGGAGAGACCCGAATATGCTGAAAGCCCCTGCTTTGCCTCTTTGTTCCAGTTGGGACTAGATTAAAATATTTCGGTTGATAAGGACAGAGGCAAAGAGAGCTGGAAACAGGGATGCATTTGCGGCTACAAGGCCATATAAAGCCTAAAAACGCTCATTCAAGCGTCTTCGAACAGGCGCTCCAGCAGTAAATGAGTCGTGGCCCAGCATGCATCTGTACGGGGAGCTATTGCACACCCTTGTGGAGCTGTAATCATACACCAGCATCATTAGCAATCCAAATCCAAATTAATTCACTTTGCTAAATCTAGTGCTGGGAAATGCTTCGCATGCTGATGAGAGCCGGAGAAACCTTTGAGAGGTTAAGAGAGAGAAAAAAAGGAAGTGTACTGTATCTTATCGACACGCACTGCTACCCTGTCTAAAAATAGAGGATGGTTTTTATTGTATCCTCCTTTTCTTTTTATCCCCGTCTGACAATGTATTTGTTGGGACAGAGATACAAATGAGGCCTTTTGTCCTGGGAAATAAAGTGTGTTTCCTGGATGACAGAGGCATTAGCGCTTTAGAGCCAGGCAGGTCTTAACCTCTCTCTCCATTTGTCTTGCTCTCCTTGGCTTTTTGTCTGGCCGCATGAGTTATAGTGTGTACAAAGCCTCGGCTGACATCAACAACAACAAGAAAAGGGATGTAGTGGTGTGCGTCTACAAGGCAAACAGCCATCCTTCAACGTAATTAGCCAATAATATGCAGGGTGGGGAAGGAGAAAAAATGAAAAGGAGACACTGAGAAAGCAGTAATACGCCACGTCTAACAAAAGGTGCTGATGATTGAGTGGCTGGTTAGTAATTAGCGCGTCAGAGCACACACCTCCCCGTCAAGACTAGGCTATTAATTGCACCAAATTAGAAAATGATATCAGAGGCTGAATTATTCTTTCACTTGTCACAGAGTGAGCGTGCGAGCGAGATAAAGAGAGAATTCGCCCTTTTCAGGAGGCAGGTTAAAAAGAGGCGCAATCGCTTCTAATCGTCCCTCATAGGCCACCGTAAAACGTTACCTTCCAGGTGGCAGCGTTGCGTCTGAAGTAGGCGAAGGTGCGTGTGAACCAGCTGTAGATTTCATTGAGCGTTAGCTGCATGTCACCTGACTCCATGATAGCCTGCAATGAGATGCCGTTAAGCGGTGCGTTAGAGACTGGAGAGCGCCAAGGCTCTTTCACCCAGACTTAATTCAAGCAGCAATTAATTACAATCTAATCAGGCTAAAGCTAATTTATTTCCCACTCACCTGCCTGATGAGGGTTGCATAAGTAAATGGTGGCCTGACGTCAGCGTTCTTGTAAAACTCGTAGTTTGGGGCGATCTCTGCGGAGAAAAAGAAATAAAGAAACAGTAAGAAGCAGCAGATAAATAAAAAAATAAACCACAGTGTCGCCACCTGGGATAATTGCTAAACGCGCCTCCGCCAGGAATTCATTCAGGATTTTATCAAATTAAAACGGCAGAGGCGGAAGGAGTTGGGGGGTGGGGGGACACCTCAAATCAGCATTTTACATGTCCAACTAAATACATTTTTAATTAATCTCTCTCTGGAGAAATCTTAAACATTAACACGCTCATGAAATTAGAGCCCACGTCGATATTTTGTATGTGTTTGAATAATTCATGCCTTCCCGCTGCTCCGAACACTTGCACAAGACCAGTAAATATAAACATCAAACAAGAAGATGTTTTTACATGCATCGCCTTCTTGAATATTACATTATTTTATATTTGCCTGTAATTAAAATTCATTGAATATTGATGGTTTGATTTGAGCCCGATTTGCGTAAAAAGCTCACTGGAACAAACAAGCACAAAAAAAAACTTCTACAAACCCGAGGACAAGGGCATGGAGTATTTGTCGGTGTGGCGTCTGCGCATGGCGCCCATGCTGGGCACGTTGGCTGGACTGAGAACGTTGGGCACCTGGGGCATCTGGGAAAGGGGCGTGACTGGAGCGGTGGGCGTGGTGGGCGTCTGAGGTAAGTTGGGGGGTGAGACAGATGGGAGGTTCTTTGACATTGTGACGCTGGAAACGAGATTCAGCTGTAGAAGAGAGAGAGAGAGAGAGAGAGAGAGAGAGAGATAGAGAGAGCACATTTTAAACGAGTGCTGGCTCATTCCTACAGCTGTGTTTCCCCTAATAAGCATAGGAGGAAGCAGCCAATCTGCACTAATTACAGGATGAAATTGTATCATAAGAATTCTAATTAGAGCACGCTGTTAAAGATTATCTAATGATCAGGCTGTGAGTTATCCCGGCCCATCTCTATCCCATAAGAGCTCCCTGGATGCAAAGCACACACACAGTGAGGAGATCACCTGGCTTTCTGCCATAGCCTGGTACCTCGCTAGTGATCCGTCTCGCTTTCTTCCTGTCGTACCAACCAAACACAGTGGCAGGTTTTTAATCGATACGCACTTATACGGATTTTCCTCCTCCACTTTTTTGTGTCCCAACTTCACCCGAGTGGAAAATTCCATCCTGACCTTTAGTCTCACTGGTAATTCCTTTGAATGGTAATGACATCATTACATATTCAAACCAAATTGCCTTAATTGCGAATTGGCAGGCGGAATTCCGGTGCTTTTGGAATTGAAAACGATCGCCGGTTGAACATCAACAATCGCTTGTGGCACGAGTTGATAAATACAATGAAATGTCAAGCTGGCTATTCTCAGGCGACCGCGTGGCTGCTCTATAGACAATTACAGCTCCACTTATAATGATAATGAGATAATGCCAACACAGAGAGTGGCATGCGCCGCTATACCACTGTGAGAAAATCAATGACTCCTCTAGGGGAATGTTGTATTCTGGCTAACGACTGGAACTAAGACCTTGAAAGGAAATTAATGACAGAGACGTGATGTCTACCAGAGGGATGTCTTAGCAAAAGGGTAAACGGTTATGTTTTTGACATCAGAACATCACATGCTGTGTAAATACTTTTACTCAATATGAAATTAAAAAGGACCTTATTTACTTATAAAACGTGTTCCTGGTCTTACTGTTAAAAATGTATTGGAGCACATTATTTAAAAAAATTAAATCAACTAATGAGTGAATAAATAATAAACAAATACTGTGATTTCCCCACATTGAATATACGGTTACATTTTAAAATTCACCACAGATGTTGAAAACAAAAGCTCTTTTTTTCTCACCGTTACAAAAAAGCAACACTACAGTTAGCAATAATTGTGTGCATTATACTAATAAATTTAGCTTTCTAATATGAGACACAAATACAGTTTTTATACAAAATTTATTGCCATTTGTACTCGGCTTGCAAAAACACAGTTTAATGTGTAAAATACATTGTATAATTCGTCAGGGCCTGGGTCACGGCACCAGATTTAAGGATTGTCCTTCTGAATGTCTTTCTCATTGCAGCCAAACCACTGCATCAGCCCGTAATTACACAGTAGTCATCTAAAAAGGTTTTGATACACTGTCAAACACTGCTAAAAAGCACTTCATAATAAATCCTATCAGTAGTGAGTGAGCGAGCGAGCGAGCAGGGAAACAGATAGAGAGTGTGCTGCATGTATATTTTAAATGTTAAGACAAGATTTTCCTTCCTTCTCCTCACCTGGTTACGGCAACAAGCGTAACATGTTTGCAGGCATACAATCCGGTGTTTGCAAAATGGAATTTATTAAAGCTTAACTGAGCAGGAGTGAATGAGACATAGGGATCAGCCCTTTACTACTGCTGCTCATCTGAATATATATTCAAGGTTGGCTGAGAGGAAGGAAAGGGGTTGGGAAAAAAAAGAGCCCCTCATTATTCAGGACTAGCAGCCTTGGTAACTTTGATTTTCAGCCATCCATGGCATGGCCAAAAGGTAACATTTAATGAAGTGCCATTCAGAGTTTAAATGGGGTCGTATAACAGTGTACCCGCACCCTGTGTTGGGCTACTGATAGCTGTTGAGCGTTTGTCGGTGCTCATTTTGTCGTGCTAATAAATTCGCACTATTAATATTTATCAAATGTGTGGGATGGTTCTCTGATGGCCCTGTGCGTACGAGGGTGTGAAAGTACCGCCATATTATCTCTAACATCCCTTTTTTGCGGGGAGGATACACATGTTCTCTTTTGTACCTGTGAAACTGATAACTCTGAAGCGTTCGCGTGAGCCCAACACTTGCACTTAAAGACAAAAAGGAGCGTGCCGAAAAAAATCGCAGACCCTCGCTGATTATTTAAGAACTCGCCATTAATTGCTCATCATCAAATGCAATTAGCAGTCCTTTCATGTGCGGTTTATGTAATGTAATACTTCATTAATATTATTCATTCGTATGCGGTTGTGGATTATAGGCTGAACGTTTTTTATTAGAGTCGATTTCACCGTGCTGCTGGAGTTCTGAGAATGAAAAGGAGAAGAAAAAAAAAACCTGAATAATAAATCGACAGAGGTGAGCAGTCGATTCCTGATGGATTTACAGGATAATTATTCTGTCTTGTGATTATCTGCTTTATACGGTGGGAGGTGATGAGAAAAATTATACTGGTGAAATTAGCTACTTGCTAAGCGGCGGAAACACATTAACAATGTTTTCCCTCGCAAAATATTGAATATCTAATAAATAATTCTGATAAATAATATTTATCACAGCCTACTCTCTTTTGTAAACACTTTCATTTCTAGCACAACACTCTGTGTCTTTTGTATTTTGCTTTTGATTAATGGTTAAGAACATATTTGGGTGAAAATGTGATGTTTTCTTGAACAGGGATCAAGACAGATGGGCCGTTTTCAAATATTGCTCCATTTCTTTCTTCAAATACACCGCAATATCTCTGAATGTTTACAGATTACGGGTTATTTCTTTACAGATCATCTTATCCCAGTTTCGATCTATCATTTCAAACTGTTTGTTTTCTAAAACAAAACATCTTCCCTCTACTTTAAGTGTGCCTCCGGTCGCGGTGCTAAATAGCTTTTACCCGCCAATAGGTTGTTTGCCGTGCTAAAGCCATCAGAGTGTAATGGCTCTGTGTTTTTGGTTGAGATCGGGTGTATGATTTAATGCTCTCTCCTTCCTGATAGGGTCCCAAGAAAGCAGGCATTACAAATCCCATTCTCCTCTCATCCTCCAGCCGTGTTTAGAGAGCTCATTTACCATCCGAGTCCTGTTTACTGTACGCGTACCAATATGCACTCACCGGTTTTGGTGATGGTTTGGGCTCTGAAGGCCTCATGTGCAAGTGTGCCATCATCGCCTGAAGACGCTCACGTTCTTTAGAAAGCTGTTAGTGGAAAGAGGGAGGAAGAGAGAGAGAGAGCGAGAAAAAAAGAAAACAGACCAGTTTTAGAAATGAGTGATTTTCCCCAGACTACCACAGTAATACATCTTGTTATTGAGCTTGTCTGCTTGTAATAAATCCTGCATACGGCCGAACAGGTTTCCTTAAGCTTGCCTCAAAGAAACAGACACAAAGCAGCGGTTCTCGACCGGTGGGTTGCAACCAAAAAAAATATTTTCTGATGGGTTCATGGACAGCTGCAAAACAACAATGTTAAATGCAAATAAAAATGCAATTAACCATAAACTTGAGAATAGTTCAGATAGAATAGCTTTGAGAAGAGAAAACATCACATATCTTGTCAAAAGCATTTTCCAACTATTTTAGAGCAAATTCACTTGGAAATCGGTAATATTGGCAATACTCGACCTTTTTATGTACTTAAATTGACAATATTTCTTTAGAGCATTTTTTTTTAAAATCTCTGTGACTGTTAAAGTTGAAACCATATTAGTATGTGCAGAAATACCCAAGATGAATAAATGCGTAAAAGTATACGTTTATGTAAAAAAACAAAACGTTATTTTTATGTATTCAACTTTGTTGCAATGTGTTTTCCTTTTGTTTGATTTTAAGGACATTTTTGTTACTTTAAGATGATAAAAATAGTTTTGTACTGTGTTGGACACCTGAAGCAAAACCAGTTGAGAACCACCGAGAGAGAGAGAGAGAGAGAGAGAGAGAGAGGCAGATTAAAGCAAAGATAAGAGAACCATTCCTCGTGGTGCGGTGATGGAGAGCTGAAGGTGGTGCTCGGAGGTCACAGAAAACAAATAGCACTTCATCTTTTTGTCAATAGCAGAATTTAGGTCAGCAAAGCTCTGACAGTAACAAGATACTCAGGCCATAAATTAGAGGGTCCTGGTCGTCGACTCAAAGTCCTGTGGACACTGTTAGGGCTGGACTGGATCTAGCAGCTGCCGAGAGGTGAAGGGGTCCCGCAAACAGAGTGCCAGTCGGTCCCGCCTCCCTGCCTCCTCCCGGGTCCTCTGAGGTCCAGTTAGTGCCCCGGCGATCTGTTATCATCAATCTAACTCACGGAGAGTGACAGGGACCGGCCTGCACGGCGCACCGCCTTGAACTCCACCAGCGAGCCGGGAGCCGAGCTCTGAACCGGGCCTCATTACCACTGACGGAAGACAAAAAAGGAAAAAAGCCCGGAAAAAAGCCCAGAAGGACAGAAAACAGGAGCGCTGCTGTAATTGGTCACAGTGTAAGCACGCCGGCTTTGTAGTATCAGCGAACAAGAGAACAAGTCAAGGGAGAAATCGTGATGTCCGTCTGTTATTTTACATATAAACAAGAATTATTCATCGTTCTGTTTCAAGAGCCCAACAAATAAATAGGGAGGGTTTCGCCGAGCGTAAAAACCTTTAAAGGTTGAGGGGAACGCTTGGCTTGCATTCAGATGGGCATCACGGAGGCTTAGAGGGGCCACGATCAGAGAGCAATCCACACTACAAAGGCAAGGCGGCTTTTTGCGCAAGTAAACGTCAGGGAACGGCGAGATCTACATAAAAACAACTAAGCACGGGCCGCAAATACACAGCAAGAGAAACCGGTTATTTATTTGAAATTAACAGAAGAAGGATGGATTTTAACCCCAGCGCAACCCTTACGGCGTATCCCATGGTGCACCGGAAGGTGTGAGGCAAAGGACAGAGCGTTAACTGGCGGGAGAGATGGCCGCAGCGCTGAGTAATAGCATCCCTCAATCACTGCTCTCATTATCTCGCCAGCGTGACACCTTAATAAGGTCACGCTCCAGCTACTGAAAATAGTGGCTCTCTTTAGAGGTTCCTTCAGGTGCAAAGTGTATTTAATTAACACAGTCCAGCCCAGATGCGCGAATATTAATTGGACGGGATAGAAAATAAGCACAAACCGTGAATCAATTATAAAGGCCTGTGATGGTTTTCACCTTTGTTGGGATGGATTTGCTCAAGGTGTCCCTTGTGCATTTTTACCGTTTATTTGCGGCAAGTTTTTTATGGCAACAAGATAATTAATGAAATGCACTGGAAATGTTTGGTGTTATGCTGCAAAAAAGCGGTTAAAGTTTAACAAGTGTGTGTTAAAGACAACATGAAATTAAAAATTGACATGATTTACTTTTATTAAGCCCAACATGTTTGCACTGAGCGCCCACTTTTCACAATTCATTCAAGTCCTGATGACAAAATGAAGTCGCTTTAAATATTTCCTGCTTTTAATACATAGCAAATGCAAAAACAGGCTTTCTGAACACTCTGACTGTCTGTCATTGGTCAGATAAACAGATCAACAGCTCAGTGTTTACAGACGTTGTTTTCCAAATGACAAATACACATATAACATTTGCAATACACAATGCTAAGTTTCAAGCATAAGCTAGGGTCACACTTCATTTTAAAGTGACGTAGTTACATTGTACTTACTCAAATAAGTACTGAGTAATAATAATGAACTACATGTACTTATTATAGAGTTACGGTTAGGATTAATTATGCATAAAGTACATGTATTAACGTTTAACTATGTCACCCTAAAATAAAGTGTTACATAAGCTAGTATGCGAACTAGGTAAAGCTAAGCTGTCGGCAATTTTAGTTAAACGTTTGTGAAGAAATTAGCCAACAAATCAAACATGAATTGTAAATCCCGTATCATTCCATGTTGTCTTTAAAGTGAAAATTACAATTCTGTCATTTACTCTCCTTTGTGTTTAAAACCTGTTTGACTTGCTTTCTTCTGCTGAGAAACAATGGAAGTCAATGGGGTCCAAACCAATGCTAAACCAAATGGACTTGTATGGATTCACAACATTTTCTTTTGTGTTTCGCAGAAGGTTTGTATAACATAAGGGTGAGTATGTCAGAACTGTAATTTTTTGTCTGAACTGTTCTTTTCAGTGTGTATGTGTTTATATTCATGAGTCTACTGTACCTGAATCTCTAGCTGTTGTACCACCTGCATCTGTACTCGGCACTGGGCGGTACTCCTGTCGTCCAGAGCGTGCTCATTGTTAAGGTGCCTGTAGGCAAACAGGAGAAACTAATGAAAAACCAACCCCACACACACACACGGAAATAATAATAAGCGGTTGCTGTTGATCAACTACCATCGTTGTTGATGAATATGATTTCTGGATAACAGGACGTCCAGCCCATTAGCTTTTAACAAACCGCCGCTGTCTAACAAGTGTGTCTCTCGCTTGCTGAAAGCCGTTGTTTAACATTACAATAGAGCGACTGTCATGCGAATGAGAGGCACGCTCAGAACACAACAGCTTATGGAGGATGTTGACGTACAAAAGGCCTCGCGCAGAGGTTTTGTCTTCTACATTTATCAAGAAATAAATATAATAAATGCAATTTAACTCGAGTAACGTTTAAAAAGCGCCTCCTACGAAGAGTGCATTATTCCGTCGACATATTAAATGTATCTACTCATCCTTTCATTAGAATATTACGCAGGGAAAAAAAACCCACTTCAGACTGCAAGAGCAGTCAATGGCGGTTTTCCTTGATTGGATTTTGTCTGCAGGACACAAAAGAAGCCCACCATTAAAATAGACCTTTATTCCCGGCAAACGCACAGAGGCAAAAAGGTTTTTAAAAGTGTTGTGATGTTCGGTAATGAGCCTCTATCTAAATTATCATTGGTGACAAACCCACAAAGCGCTCTTTTAGAAGACATGCTTGTGAAATGCCAATGCTGCCAGTCTCTTTCCTGTAATTATAGGTTAGCTTGCAGACCCTTCAATGATCATTTACAGTACAACCTCCAGTGCATTAGTGTGAGCTTAAATTGCGCACACACACACGCGCGCACGCAAACACACACCCACCCACACTGAGCTAGTTTTAACACTACTAAGCATTTTCTCTATTCATTCTCTATTCATAGCATGAGCTATTGTTTATGTGCAAAACGCAAAATAACAACGTATTCATAATCCTCCTCAAACACGCCAATCAAAGCAGAGGACATTTGAGAACACAATGGCTACCTTTCAATTACGCCTGTGCCCGTTTAAAATTATTTCATTCCATCACGCCCGCTTTTGCTATTGTAACCGTTTCAGGTCTAATGCTCAGATATTCTCCATTATAAATCAAGAGTGAGATAGCATTGAAAAAAAAAAAATGGTGAGGATGACTGGAGAGCTGGTGCCTTTCTCCGGCCCCGTGCCTAATTGCTGTTTCAGAATGCGCATGCAAAGGGGCATTTCATTAATCATGTAATCAGGTCCCTCGCAGGGAACTAATGCTGCAAATACCCTTTTCATTTCAATGCTCATAATGCTATCTTGGGCACTTGATGTATGGTGGATGTCATAAATTACAGCTGCTTCAAAAGCCACGACTGGCTAGTTCCTCTGTCCCGACAGGTAGCTTGCTAAATAACACATCTTATCTTGCACGCCCCGTTTCTCATTAGCGACCATCTAGATCTTAATCTCGTTTCTTTTAGGAACGTGAGGTTTTCTTTTCTAATGGAAGCCCATTTCCACTTCCAAGAGTAAAAAAAATAAATAAAGCATTGGAAAGTTTAAAATATTAGGTAACTTAAGCATTTTTTGGAGATAGAAAGTGACAGTTGTTAAAATAGTCACAACTGTGAGATATAAAAGCACAGTTATGACAAAGTCGTTAGTGTGAGACATGAAGTCACAGCTGTGCAATATAAGGTTAAAATTGTAAAATATAATGTAAGTTGTATGAAAAAATACATTTTGAAAATAGATATAAAATTGCAATTGTAAGATATATAGCCACAATTAATTGACAAAAAATAAATAAATTGGGATAAAGTGACAATTACAAAGAAAGAATTGCAAGAAAAAATTGTGATACGTCTATAAGCAATTAAGTCGCAATTGTGAGAAATTAAATTGCAATTATGTGAAACATAAATAAATTGGGAAAATATAAAGTCACAGTTGTAGAATAGTCACAAATAAAATGTAACATATATAGTCATAATTGTCACACATAAACTACCAATTGTGAGATATAAAGTTAAATTAAATGGCAATGTAGTAGCCAGCAGAAAAACAGTCTTTTGCGAGTGCTGACGTTAGCGAGCGCCAGTTAACGTTGGTGATTACATCCAGATTACTGCATGGCTATGAAATATTCAGACTGTAGGTGTTTGACTATGCATTGATAAAAGCAGGGGGCTGGAGGGGGGTTAGGCGCAGTCACCAATATCTCTTAATGAGCCTGTGGCGCTGGGTTTAGTTCAAACAGAGAGGTGAGAGGAGAATGAGACGGGCCGCCCGCTCGCTCTGAGCAAACATCTCTGGAGCCGCCTGTAATTTATGGGTCACTTTATAGGCATATTGATTTTTGTTTTGAGATGGGGAATGAGGGCTCTGATGGTCTAAGAAACAGATGGACAGGTACGCAACGGACTGAAAAGTGCATTTGAAAACCACAGATGGAATAAAATCAGTTGAGTTAAAGCTAGCTGCAAAATATATGCTTTAAATCTCACGTTTGCCATTTCCAGTCAATGCGGACCAATCAAATCATTATGCTAATCTCAAAGGACACATCCCCCTCAACCGGACATGGACTTGAGTAATCAAACCAGGGACTTCCCTGTTGGCTTTCATGAGCTCCCAGTTTAAGTGGTGGAAGCTCGACAGGTTGCTTCACCAGTGTTAAATGTTAGGTAGGTGAAAAAGAAAGATATATTTCCCAGCAAAAGCCAGATTAAGACAGGCAAAGATTTGTTAACTGAGATGAAATAAGCCCTTATTACAAAATAAGCCCTTATTACAAGCCCTTATTGCATCAACATTGGAAAGACGCTACTGCAAAGGCTAGCATGCGATGACAGCGTGTCAATCTTTATTACAGGCCAGCAGGTATGTCTGTATTTTTCTCTCCACACTCGTCCTGACTCTTCTCAAGCATGTGAGAGGAAATCAATAAGAGAACTAGGGCAGCAATCTGGAGCTTAAACAATAACAAAATCGCCTGCGCGGCAGAACAACATTAGAACGCTATGAATTCATTAGCCCCCTCTTTTAGCTGCACATAACCCCCAAATAAGTTGCCCTGAATCAGACCCGCAAGACGTGTGCTTTGTTGCATTAATACACACGTCTCAAGGTGTACCCGCTTGCATGCACGCACACGTGCGTCTATTTGAACTTCAGAGCTAATATAATGTGCCAGGCACCTCTTGGCTACCCCTCTCCAGGTGCGCGGCGCATGAAAGAGTGCAGAGCTGCGCTTAAATGCTGATCTTGACAACTTTCTCAGCAACACAACAAAGATTACAAAACCGTGGCTGGTTTCTTCTCTGCGAGCTACAAGCTCACACAGCCTGGGTGAATCCCTCCGCCCTCTGCTTCCCCATCAAAGGTGCCATTTGAATCTGACACCTATTTTATGTAAACCATTTTAAGCGTGTGTACCTGGATGATACGCAGCAGTGACTGGCATCTCCGAACGACATTAAAAGCTTCTTTTTGACACCGACAATCGCTCCTCCAAGGCACGGCGCCACCCGGCATCTCGCCGGCTCAGATCACACTGTCTTTTGTGGGAGTGTTTTCATGTACGAGTTACAGTACGGGCGTCTCCGGCTCTGGGAGCGAACGAGGGTTTCTTGCCCCCATTTCGACAAAGATTTGGAGGCTGATTGCTGTAACGGCGTCCTACGGCACAGCTTGTCAGACACAGAGCAGTTTTATTAAGTTCTCTTCAACCATTGATTTGCACACAGCGGTGAGCTGAATTTGCCGGGAAAAGATCATATGATCTCTGATGCAGGCTATGCTGCAATGAACGTAATAAACGAGTGTCAATGGAGTAGATGGGGAGAGTTAACCCTGTACTTTGAGGTAAATATGGTATTTTAGTTCTAACTAGTTAAATGGTTAATTTTAAAACGCACTCAAAGACGTTACATTGTTTGATGTGGACTCTTTAGATTGGATCTGGGGCGTTTATAAAAGAAGAGAACGATGTCGCCACTCTCAAAAGCCATTTACAAGAATTGACGTGGACATTTACACCCTCCAAACGCACCAGATTATTATTTCACAGTTAATTACGGATCTAATTAGAATATTCAAATTAACCTTTTTCTCCATTCTTTTATGGCGAGGCTCTTTCCTCGGAGTGGCAACGTGATAACCTGCAATCTCCAGCACTGCAAACACCTTCTCCTTTGATGTTCCCCCACTCACATCCCGGCAACAAAGCCGACCAATTACAAATGAGCTAATTAACTAAATTGTTGATGGAGCATGAAGAGTTCATTTCACTCCGTTAGCCACGCCATGACAACACTGCACGGCTATGCGGGTTGCCATTAACTTCTGCCACTCGTCTCCAACCCATCATCCACTCACAAATCCTTGGAGACGCACGGTCATTCTGAGCACCGCCTCTGAGGGGCCGACAGGTGTACTGAGGAAAACTGTTGGGAGATTCGCTATCCGTTTTGTGGATTGACAGCTAAGTGTGAGCTAAACTCTGAAAACATCTGAGATTGAATAATTCGATTTTGTTAATGGAGAGATCAAATAAGCATCAAAATGTTTCTATATAGAGACATACAGAGCAAACAGACAAACTACTGCTTTAGTCCAACTGAGTGTGCATATAATTGAACTTATTCTCTCTTGATGGTCACTTACTTCAAAAACTGTCCAAAGTCATCACAAATACTTTCACATCCTGGCCACTTGCACACTCCATGACCATAGAGGGAGTGCGACGCTCCAGTCTCTTCATGCAGTGAACTGAAAGAGAAATAATGAGCATTAAAAATTAAGAAAAAAAACCATGGTGGCTGCAACTTGCCACTTTTTAGGACAATATGACCTAAAGTGGGGTTAGAACGGGTCAATTTAGTGCGCTTCTCTAGCATGAAAGCTTGTGAAGAGAAGGTGAATGTGGACTTGATGCTCAGAAAAGCTGGAAAAACACACTCTCTCTCTCGTCATCAGGCCACCTTTTGATTATTGATCCAGAGTATTACTGAGGAGACACATGTGTGTTAAAAAAAACATGGCCTGGCCAAGTAAAATCACCCATCAACATTTTTTTCCAGATACTTTCACCTTGTAAAGCTATTACGGACAACCTGTGAAAATATCGAAAAAACAGCAGCTGTGCATTCATTTTCACCAGGAGATTCATTTGTGGCGGAACTGGCGTTTTTAAGGACACAACCTGTTGTGAAAAGACATTGCGGTAAGTTACGACCGCCAGTTCTAATGGTGCTGAGGGGCTAATGTGCGAAAGTGAGGCTAAGCAGACCAGTATGCTGTGTTTGTGTGCGGCACACGCTCTCACATACAAACCTCACCGGCTGTTTTACCTTGCCGTTATCGATCCAGCACATCTTGGAAAGCAGCTGGCTCTGACAACAAAACACACTCTGTGATTACGAACGTCCGTGGACCCGAGAGACTCCGCCAACACACAAGAACAGAGGGTAACCTATTTCTTAAATTATTTCCCTGTCTCTCTATTGCTCTGTTTTTTCCTTTTTCTTCTCTGCCTCTAAAGATATCTCTCTCAAGAAAGGGCTTTCCTTTGAAGACGCTACATACTTGAAACCAATTACACAACACATCCACCCCCCAGTGAAGTCAACGGCTGTTGCTATGTACTAACATATGGCCGCTACAGACTGAATAATACATAGAGAAATATGCGAATCTATGTTTTACAGCAGGCACGGAGCATATAAAAGGGTCGTCGTGCGTATAAACGCTCAGGAAATGCCAACCCGGCATAGTGTATTCTGTTTACATGACAAGCCGTGCCGGCAAAGCAATTTCAAAAGAAAAGCGAGGTATTAAATACTTAATGTACAGTGAGGTGAGCTGTGTGTTCCTGCCACTGAAAGTTGCACCTCCATGCGTTTGATATACCGGAAGGCACTGCGTTCAATAGCGCGCTGTCTCAAGGGAGGTTTCGTCTCATTTCAACTGTTATCCAGACATTAATAAACTATTGATGAGCAAACAAACAAAAACCCACAGCCCTCTCCCTGCAGGAATGAGCATTTTCCTTTTGCAAATGGTGACAAACACATCAACTGTTCTTCTGTTTTTTTTTGTGTCGCACATGAAAAGTAGATTAAATGGCTGTTTGGTTTGTGTTTGTTAATGCATCTTTGTGTTCATGTGTAAACGAGACCCTTTATCGGGGGGTTTTGTGATCACGTATGTCTAAAAAGCGATTTAGAGTTTGCGTCAAGTGAAACGGAGAAGACGCTTTTATCCATGCTAATTTTACATGGCCAATGCAGCTGGATCTCAGGGGCCCAATGGTGATCTGGTAAGTGGAAGAATAAACCAGCACCTTTCGAATTAGCTTTAGCATGTGTGCGTGTTCAGGTACCTCTCTCTCCGGTTGTTGATGGCCGGGGACTGGCCGTTGGAAATGCTGTGATGGGTGATGGGCGGTGATGCTTTGGGGTTGCTGGTGGAGGTAGTGGACGAGTTGTTGGTGGTGCTCAAGTCCAAGCCGCTGTGTTTATGCCCATTGTCCTCCATGGCGTGGCTATTGGTGACGTCTTTCCATAGTTGCTGGAGTTCGGCGGGGCTCAGACCAGCTGCAAGAGAACCACAAACAGCTTTAGATAAACAATAATTCACAAAACTCTCATTATGAGCTACCGTCTGCCCTTTTCTAACAAGGTAGATAAACCTGTTCTGCTCTGCTGCGAAACCTGAGCATCGCACTTAAGCATCTGGAGGTAAACCGGTGCAAGATCAACCTGGACGCTCATCCCTCGCTTCGTTTCCGTGGTATCCGAAAGTACAAAGCAACCAGGAACTCATCTGCACATGATTATGCATTCATAAACGAGCCTCTGTGTGCAGAATCAAATCATCATATAATCCCTCAGATGATAAAATGACTATTCCGCTCTTTGTCGCCCCGAATATATTCCAATTAAGAGCCATTTTCAAGTTATTGTCATCCAGCGCCATTTCGATAAACACAGTATAGCACCAGGTGTTTGTTCCAGGAAAAAAGCAAATGGCAACAGCTCGTCTTCCTCACAGCTCTGAGCTTGCACTGCGAGTCCGTAAACAACAACAACAGGCAAGGAGGGGAGGGTGAGAGAGAGTGAGAGAGAGAGAGTGAGAGAGGGGGAGATAGGAAAACAACAAGAACACAGACACAGGCAAGAGAGAAAGAGAACTAGAAAAAAACTGAAATGGCAAGGAAACTGCAGCAGAAAAAAAAGGAGTTTAAAAGAGGACGCAGCCACACACGCAAACTCTCATATGGTCACGTGAGGACATTACCTGGCGGCAGAGTCTGTCCGGGGAGGGTGGGCTGTCCTGGGCCAGGGGGCATAGAGAGGAGGCCCTGCCTCTGCATGTTGAGCAGGTGCTGCTGCTGCTGCAGTTGCTGCATTTGCAAGAGCTGCTGCTGAAAGACCAGCTGCTGTGCTGCCAACTGCTGCTGTTGCTGCTGTTGCTATAGTGAAACAGAGAGAGAGAGAGAGAGAGAGAGAGAGAGTGAGCATACAAGACACTAGTCACACACATGGACGAGAAAGTGTGTTCGGTAATGCATGTGGCCCAAGTGAAACCTTGCCGTCTCGTTCTCTTCGCCTCGCCTGTATGCGTGTACAAAGAACTGTGTGTGAGATGTGGGTGGGGGGTGGAGCCCCCTCCTTCCGCCATTGATAGTTAATTGTCTTGCATTTCTAATGGTCCATTACAGCTTATGGGGCCACAAGGAGGGGGGGTGACGGAGGGAGGGAGGCTCAGAGAGATTTACAGCACCCACCCCCCTCCATCCCCTCCAAACCCTGTTTACCGCCAGTCGAGCCTCTTGCATAAGCTGGCGAAGACAACAACAAAAACAACAACAACAACAGCAGCAGCGGTGGAGGCAAACCTCAGAAAAACAATGCAGCGCTTCAGAGATCAAAGCACAGCTACTACACTTGAAATCTTTCCACGGACAAAAATAAACCTGTTAAATCACATGAACAGGATTAGCAAAACTAAATTCACATCATTCACAGCGAACAAAACATCTATGTAATGAAACACTTTTTGTGTAAAGTAACAAAATATGTATTAAACAGTGAAACTAAATAAAATAATTCGCAAAAAACAATTGCTAATAGCAAACACCATTTTGGCCTCGTTCATTAAAATATAGCAGAATGAATGTGTGTTAAATTGTTCGTAAAATCATTCTTACATAAATTGTAGCAGATATAGTTTACACTTTTATACAGAACTTCTTTCAGCACATTTCATGAAACAGGCCCAGCATAAAATTTCGTTGTACTAGTTCGTAACACCATTTTTACGTAAATTCTCATCTATGCAAATTCATTCTGTTAGTGAATCAAGAATGAGGCTCAAAGCTTTTTTGTATAATTTTGTATACAATGATACAATGTCTGTGATACAATGTCTTGATACAATGTCAAGTTCAAATGTTTATTTCAAACCTGCATTCAAGTTTTCTCACAAATCAACATAACAGGCTACATAACAGACAAATTATACAAGTGCATGGTTTGAAAAGGAGGTGGATGAAGCAAATGCTTATATGATTCCAAACCCCCTCACATTCAACACAAAATGCCATACAAAAACAATATACAAACAAAATAATTCAAGAGCAAAAGTATTCCTGTACAGTACATACAGAATAATAATTGTTACTATACAATTGGTATAAGACAAACAAAACAAAACAACGCAGACACACCACACACCCTTACAAAAGACACTGGCCCAAAGACTCTCTGCCTCTACACCCTCTCACCACTAGCTTCATGCTGAAGGCATCATTCTCTGTCCTCTACATATTTCCTTATAACATTGTTTTTAAACAAATATTTAAAATGAATTATATTAGGACAGGTTTTTAATTCATCCACCAAATCATTCCAGAGCTTCACTCCTCGCACTGAAATACACATAGATTTTAGAGTGGTTCTAAACTTGGGCAAATGTTTATTTTTATTGCCTCTTAATGTGTAACTATGATGAGCATCTCTATCACAAAATAAATTTTGAACATTGGGAGGCAAAGAATTTTGAGATGCCCTAAACATAATTTGAACAGTTTTAAGATTCACCACGTCCTGCAAGTTAAGCTCTTCCAGCTCTACAAACAATGGATTGGAATGATGTCTATAATGAACACCAGAGACAATCCTAATGGCCTTTTTCTGCAGAGTGATCAAGGGCTGTAAGTGAGTTTTGTAACAGTTCCCCCAAATTTCAACACAATAATATAAATAAGGCATAATAAATGAATGGTACAGTAGAAGTCGAGCTTTAGTGTTCAGTAAATGACATGATCTTTTCATCATTCCAACACATTTAGCCACTTTTGTCCTCAGGTAGCTGATATGGGGTTTCCAAGAGATCTTCTCATCTATTATAACGCCCAAAAATGTATTTTGTTGTACCTTTTCTATTAGTATATCGTCAATAACAATTTTAACAGGTATATTACATTTACGATTACTAAACAGCATAATTTTTGTCTTTTTCAAATTCAAAGACAGCTTATTAATATTAAACCAGGTTTTTAACTTTACCAATTCCACAGTTACCGAGGCCAAAAGTTGCTCCAAATTGTCATCAGCACAAATAATATTGGTATCATCAGCAAAAAGGATAAATTTCATTTTCGTTGTTATTTTACATAATTCATTAATATACATTAGAAATAGTGTAGGTCCCAGTATTGACCCCTGCGGCACTCCACACGTTATATCCAGAAACCCTGATTTATATTGATCAATCTCAACAATCTGTCTCCTCTCGCCTAGATAGCTCTCTAACCATTTTTTTGCTATTCCCCTTATGCCATAGTCCTCCATCTTTTTTATTAAAATCTGGTGATCAATGGTATCAAATGCCTTTTGGAGATCTATAAAGATCCCCAAAACAAATTTATTTCTTTCAATACCATCTGTAATTTCTTCCAATAAGTCAATTAATGCATGTGAAGTACTTCTATTTTCCCTAAACCCATATTGACAATCGGATAGTAATTGGTGTTTATCAATGAAGCTTCGAAGTCTTTTGTCAAATAATTTTTCTAAAATTTTGGAAAACTGTGGCAGGAGGGAAACAGGCCGATAGTTATTAAAGTAATGTTTATCCCCCAACTTTAAAATTGGTATGACTTTAGCAGTTTTCATTTGCGATGGAAAATGACCAAATTGAAAGGATAAGTTACAGATATATGTGAATGGATTTATAATTTCTTCTGCAACATTACGAACAATTCTCATATCGATATTATATATGTCTTGGGATATTTTATTCTTGCAGTCCCTGATTACTTTCATAACCTCCCTCTCATCGGTTGGAGTGAGGAACATGGTATTAGAATTTATATCAATTAGTCCCTTAATCTGTTCATTAGTGAATGGAATTTTATGCGCCAGATCAGGTCCAACATTGACAAAAAAATAATTAAATCTATCCGCGATCATTGTTTTGTCTCGTATGATTGTGTCATTTTCCACAAAATACTCCGGATAACATGAGCTGCTGGAACCACGGCCAATAACGGTGTTCAACACTTTCCAAATTGCTTTAATATCATATTTCTTATTGATCAATAAATTAGTATAATATTCTCTCCTACTTGCTCTCAATATGCTAGTTAATTTATTTTTATATGTTTTATACTTCTGTTCAGTTTCACTAGTTCTATACCTAAAAAATTGCCTATATAGAAAATTTTTCTTTTTACACGAGTTCGCAAGCCCTTTTGTTATCCAGGGTGTTTTTATATGTTTTCTTATTGTACATTTTTTGATGGGACAGTGTTTATTATAAAGTGTAATAAAAATATCAAGAAAAGTATTGAATGCTGCATTTACATCGGACAATTGATAAATGGATTCCCAGTTTTGGCTTGCCAACTCGTTTTTCAGTGCTGTAATTAATTGGTCAGTTATGACTCTACGGTAATATTCACTTTGTACAGTTTTAGATAATGTACAGTTAAGATCATATACCATGAACACTGGTAAGTGATCACTAACATCATTCACTAACAAACCACCTGTTATATTATTGTCCAAAATATTACAAAATATGTTATCTATCAGTGTGGCACTATGTGATGTTATTCTGGTGGGTCTGGTGATCAGTGGGTACAAGCCCAACGAAAACATGGTATCAAGAAACTCATCTGTACTTTTGTGTATATGGGTGTTTAACAAATTAATATTAAAATCCCCACATATAATATGTTTTTTATTATTAGTAGTAAATATTTTTTCAATCCATTCCCTGAATATTGTCAAATCTGATCCCGGCCTCCTATAAATGCAGCTTACAATAATATTTCTATTCTTTGGAAGTACCAATTCTACAGTCACACATTCAAATAGATCATCCACCACTAAACACATATTGTCCACAATACTACAATGTATATTTTTATCTATATAGAGAGCCACGCCACGGTGTCTGTGACAAGACACCGTTCTTTAGTCTTGGCTTTTCGGAAATGTAAAGTGGTGTAGTAGTTGCATTTCCATGTCGTACAGACTCAATTTATTAGCTGTTTTTAAGGAGGTCTGGCTTAAAAATGACTGAAGTTTGCTTCTGTGGACAAAGTCTCCAGAGGTTCATTAGTAAACTGAGAGCTAGTTTTTGCTGAGACCCTGTTAGCTGGAGCTCTCTCTCTCTTTCTCTTTCTCTCTCCCGTCCCCTTTCCCTTTCCTCTTCTCCTGTCAGAATACATTACGACCTACTCAGTGACAAGAAAGCAAAGACCCCCATTACAGAAGGAAAGTTAAACTTCCAATTTTTGCTTGGAATTACACTAGCGGTAGGACTGAGCAGACTCCAGAGGAAGACCTTCAGTCAAGAACGGTGAGAAAGACCTCACTCTCTTAGTTTAGGGATGAGAGAGCGAGAGAAAGAGAGGCAAACTTGTGATGCGCTCACTGGAAAACAGACTGCATAATGGAGTGAGCCATGCGGATTGGCCCCGCTGTCTCGTGAGAAATAAGGGAGCAATTTCTATTCCATATTTGATGGCTGGGTCTGAAAAAAATCTATTCGCAAATCCAAACAGAAACAAAGCCTCCGGGAGGTCAGTCCTGCTTTCTGTAGGCCCTGCATAATGACTTGCTTGAAGACAGACAATGGTATAAGGTGCTAGTTGAAGAGACTGCTGGGGGCGGGGGACGTTTCCCGTCCACGATACCTAGCTGATCAATTTAACTGCTTCCACACGTTTTGTTTGGATTGCCGGCCCCCTCTCAGATGCGCCTCGCTTTTTGATGCCTGCGTGTCAGCAACCCTCTCTCTCAGTCTCCTTCTGTCTGTCTGTCAGACGGATCCGCAGTCTGACTGTCAGTTTGATTTATGAGCTCGCTGCGGTCGAACTTTTCTGCTCACCGGCCCAAACTCGCCGCGGTGGTTCATTAACGAACAAACCCTGTGTGGTACGCTAAAACAGGCATTTTTGTGTCAGCGTAACTCTGAATTGCCGTCAAGGACAGAGTTGAGATCACCTGACAACGCTGTCTACCTAATTTGAGCGCTTAATTCGGCAGCATGCAGAAGATGTTTCCTCTGTGGTAAAAGAGTATTCTCTCTTGTAAAGGCGGCCGTGACTGATTGACTTGTGGTTGATGAACGTGGAGGAAACCTTTACTTTGCATCATGCATATGTATATTGATGTGTGATTTGTACCTCTTTCGCTTGTTTGCCAGGGTGCTGTTGCTGCAAAAGCTGTAGATGGAGTTGTTCCTGTTGTTTCTTATAAAACTCCTGCAGGTGTTGCTGTGGAAAGACATAGACCATCATAATGTGTGGAAAGAAACAAACTGTACAAAAGAACATATGCTCACAGCAAATGTGCTAACCGCTAAGCTACATTTATGACCAAAAACATTTGCAGTATATGGATTAAAAATATTTCATGCTACTTTTTCTGTTTATTTCCTTTTGCCCAAGGAGGTCGTCATAAAATAAGAATGAAACAAATGCGGTTAGTGTAAAAGTTTATATAGCAAATGCGCCAAACCCTAGGCTAAAGTTGTGGTAAAAGAACCAGTTGTTGTACATGGCTTGAAAATGTATCTATTTATCAATTTATTTCCCTTTTCCATAAAGTTTATCACAAGAGTGCTTGCACTAACTGCTATACACAGAGCTAACCACAAGGCTACATCTGTGACAAAACAAAGCAGCTGTTGTTTATGGCTTGAAAATGTATCTATTACTTATTTCCCTTTTCCCACATAAGTGTGGCCATACCTCAAAGCAGAGCTAGAACAGGACAAACAGATTCGTAGCCAACTCCAGACTCCTGAGGCTGCACAACATGCCTGGATGTGCTTCTGCACGTCACATCATAAATAATGTCTCTGTCTGATCGAGACAAAGAGACCAGCACTTCCCCTCATCATGCATCTCCATACGGACTTTTATGCGGCTGCACATTACCGCTAGAGGAACAATTAATCTTACTGCCTATATATTTTTTTCCTCTCAGATGCCTTGACAGGCAGTGAAATTCTAAAATGAATGTGAAGCACTCAAAGGAGAGGATTCATCATTGTGAATTAATGCATTTAGCACACTTCTCCTCTTCTTCTCAGAGTGCTGTCCTCATCGCCAGAACACAGGAGCCGAGCTCTCCCATCTCGTTCAGCGGGAGACGTCTTCAGTACACTTGTCACCGTTTATACAGACCTAATTACAATCAAGGCTAACTGAGCTAATGGAGATGTTTTTAATGAAGAGCTCACTCTAAGACATTTTAAAATCACTTCTGAAGATATAATCTACTCTTGTAAGAGATGTGGCGTAGTTGTTAGCTTGCACGCTACGAGACAAAATGGCGCTCATGCGGACAATAAAATGTTCAGTCGGTTTTTGTTCTAAACTCCCCTTTTTCCTCATTATTGCATGTCTTCACTGTACTTCCACTGCTTAAAAGTTGTTTGCTGGTCTTAGCTGGTTAAAGATAGTCTCTCAGCCAGACCAAGCTGGTTTTTAGCTAGTTTGGCTGAGCTTGTCTATAACCAGCCTGGTAAGGCAGGGGAAACAGCTAAGACTAGCAAAGGCTGGCTTAAGTTGTTTTTCAGTAGGGATCTCTGCTGATTTAAATCACAAAAAGACTTTTGGTAAATACTTAAGAGGCATACAAAGCAGAGATAGAGTTCACATGTCTACTGTAACTACTTTACCTAACATGTTGACAATTGAACTAACTATGCTCAGCAAGACTGTCTTCAAACTGCTGCTTCATAATGATAAAGTAAAATCCTGTAGAAGAAGACTGTAGAAGAGCATGCTAGTTTACTCTAATGCTCATTATAGTAGCCGATGCCACTACACTAAAAATGCAATGCGTCTTGCAATGCTAATTATGCTCTGACACATTAAGAAACCAAACAACACGTGAAATCATGCTTGTGTTGTTCAAAGCATTCAAGTTCACATACAGCTAACTCTATTTTACTAGCTTGTTTCTGTGCTCCATTTGTCCCCAAAAGATGTCCCAGCTGAAAACAACTAATTACACGCTGGTCCATATTTGTTTCTCTGATCTAACTATGTCAAGGACAGATGAGAGCAAGAGAGGATCTGTATGTTAACACTTCAAAACGTGAGTGCATATGGGACAGTGAGTGTTTATGTGTGTTCACCTGCTGAAGCATGACTGCCTGTTGTTGTTGTAGGAGGGCTTGGAGCTGCTGGGGGGACAGGACCTGCTGTTGAAGGATTTGCTGCATCTGTTGGGGTGTGATCACCTGTGGACTCATCATTGCCACAGATACTGGCACCTGAGAGACAGAGACAGAGACGTAGAGAATGTCACATTAACCATGTCACATAAAAACTCTTCAACTGTAAAGTCAAGAGCTTCTTCTCGAACTCTCTGGAAATGGTGTGAGTGCAGTATATGTAATCATTTGGCAGATGCATGTGTACTTTCTTACTCTGTCAGCTATTCCCAGTGGGAAAAGCACTGTGCTTTAAATAGAGGAGGACCTTAATTAGCTGAACCCTTCAACTCCCTCAGGCGAGTTCTAGTGCTACAACACACAAGGCAAGCAGAAAGACACACATCCAGAGCCGACTGTGGGTCGTAAGCGGACACATGGCCTGTTGAGGAGTAGCCTAACTAAGCTAAGTAGCATGAATTCAGCCTGCCGTGGGTTTTAAGCTTTGAAAATTCTGCAAGAAACTCCTGATTGAAGCTGAGCTGCTGTGAAGTATTCTGTTTAACAGAGGTGAGGGGAATTACCAGTTGCCTCTCGCTGCGCATTGAAGTTTCCAAGTTGCATGCTTGGAAGAAAGCAGCCAGAGGCACAAGTCTTCCACGAGATGTCATTTTTAAAAATTCATGTCATTTTTTAAATAAGAATCATTAAAATGCCAGCTGTCAAACTGTGTGAGAGAACTTTTTGGGCTAAAAAACAAAACAAAGAAAATATTTTTGCAACCCGGCATTGAACTAAAGCGAGCAGGTTTTCTGGTAACATTTACATTATTTTGTGACTAATTTCTGCACTTGTATCTAAAACTGAACAATGAACAGAATAAAAAAATAATTGCCAGACAAATGTTATTTTTTAAGAACAATTTTCCCCTCCTTTTTTTCTTCCCTGGACATTGCACCTGTCTACAACTGACTCTACAGGGCATTCTTTGTATATTATGAAGCATGCTGCGTGTGCATCGTCCAACAGAGCAGCTTCGACAGATGCTGTCTATCATCAAGACAGCCGAGCCTTCGGGCGTCATGACAGGTAAACATCTCTATTGTTGTGGTTTTTGAGCTTGAGAAAAAGATGTGAGGCTCCATTAGACGTTGTGAGGAGTCCAAGCTGCTCCTCGCGCCTGCTAATCAAGGCCGCTTGATTGCTTTCCGTACGTCTGAGCTCTCAGGGCCTTGACACGTCCTTGTTTTAGTCTCCTGGCTCGGCCCAGCTCAGGTTCCCCTCTTTGATTAGCAGAGACATTTGCATGGTCACTACACATTTTTCATTTTAGAAGTCATTATGCATTAGCGCTCCTGAGCGCCAAGCTTGACTAATCCTGATGAACTGAGTAGCGGAGCTGAAGGTCACACTCCATCCCCACTCATATTCATATTCAAACAAATCCAAGCACCATTCTTCATTAGACTGGCCCCAAAACTCAATGAGCACCACCACGGAGGGAAGCGCACACACAAATACACTTTCTTTCTTTCTTTCTTTCTTTCTTTCTGTCTGTCTCTCTTTGGGGAGAAAAGGTGTGACGAGGGAGAAGGTGGCGGAAGAAAAAAAACAAAGGAACAGAGCAACAAAGTCGCAAATTAAACAGCTGCATGTAATTATGCAAATGTATGCTTACACCTTCAATGTTATTAAACCTTAAGACACATTTGTGATGTGTAATTACCCCCAGGTTCAGCCAGGGTTCTGCGCCGACCTAAATGACAATATAAAGACCAAAGCGTGAAAATACAAGAAGAGATGTTCTCATTACACCCATTATTTGTATATTTAAATGAGCTTTGGACTGAATAACCAACGATCACCTCATTTGCACCGCAGCGCTGCGAATACAATAAACATGTAAATTTCAGAACAATTCACTATGTTTATTTATCGACTACAGCTGACTGTGTGTAATCCGAAGTTGCATTTTAGCCTTGAACATGCCGAAGAGCGGCTCGAAATGACAAATGCGGCGAGAAAAAAAATGGAATTAGGATATGGCCCTCAGCCTCTCATTAGCTTTTTAGC
This sequence comes from Siphateles boraxobius, assembly GCF_051911475.1. NCBI lineage: Eukaryota > Metazoa > Chordata > Actinopteri > Cypriniformes > Leuciscidae > Siphateles > Siphateles boraxobius. The sequence goes on along the minus strand of NW_027508799.1, from coordinate 31,981,536 downwards.
AGATCGACAGATGATACACATCTTCATTTCATTGCTTTTCCAAACAAAAAAGACGAGACAAAGTTGAAGTTTCGGCCCACTCACTTCCGAGTCGCGCACAATGCTAATTCCAGCATTTAATGCCGGCGTTTTCTGCATGATATATCAGAGCTTGAAAGATGAAAGCAGATAAGTAATTGCTCTCCTGGTTCTTATTCTTCACTGACAACCCATAAATTTAATTTTACACACACGTTCATTTACATTTTCGAGTATATGACATGATAATTGGCGGAATATAACACCTCCATTCCGTGGGATACTGCGGGGGGCGATGATTGACAAGTCGGGTGAATTGAAAGGAACAGAGGCTGAATTGCTTCTCCCAGAAATGATTTCACCAAGACGGGGCATAATTAATGAGCGTTTGCCAAAGGGTCGAGCCGTAAACAGTCACAGACAATGGGTCTTTTCCCTTGCAGGATGCCAGATGAAGAATATGACTGCCAGAGGCAATGATGCAACCCAACGAGTGCTAGAAAACTTCACAGATAAATGGCATTCTTTACAAATCACAGCATCAACTTTAATCATCTGCACTTGAAGCACTCGTGCTGTGAGAAAATTTACTTAAAGACCAACAACTGATCTCTTTTTCTCATTCTCGTTCTAACAACAAGCACGTCCAAAAATGACGATCCATGAAGCTTTGATTACTATTGAAAAACTACAAATAAAAGCTGATCTCCATTGACCTGCACTTTAGATCCACGAAGCTCAGCACCTGAGAGAGAGTAGAACAAATAGCTTTAAATTGGTCAGTGATGAGAAAACATCAGTGGCCCTCCTGAAGAACGAGCAGATCATTACAGGACTCTCGCTATGCTGAAACAGGTCTCGACATGAGAAAGGTCAATTCCACATCATAAGAACGAAGAAACGCAAGACTTACGCCTTCCTGCATTACCTAAAAAGACATCAAATGTCGCATTGGTGTATTCTAAAACAACATATGAGATAACAGTGTTTAATAACCATAATCAATATAAGAGCAAACTAACTAAAACACCTAGTGAAAAGTGATTGGATTCTCTATATATGCAGCATTCATTGGCTCGATGAGGGAAGTTTCCAGATCAGATGTGTGCAGACACTGAGATACAACAGAGATACTGTTCAGATAAATAAAATGAGAATTGGGGGCGTGTGATGGCAATTACTTTAGCAGAAAGCGAAAACATAAAGTAAAAACTTGTTTAAGTTGGAAAAAGTGAGAGTTTGAATAGGGCTTTTCTTGAACTTTGTAAACGATCCTAACCTTTCCACTTTGGTAAAGATAGCATTTTTAATTCAGTCAATAAGTTATAGCTCCACAGTCAAGGGCTTTTTTGATAAGTTGTTTTACTAGGGGACCAAATGCACACACTCATGGATTCAAGAGCCATTGACAACATAAACAAACACAGTTTCACTAATCTAAACCTGAAACAAGCTAACATGTATACACACTTACACAGTGACCGTTTGGATTAGAAGATCAATGCGAACGCTCCTTGAGATCGGAGTTAAGTAGATTATAGGAACGTTTTCCTAAATCAATTTATTTTACAGTTCAGCAAAACAGTATGGGAAGTTTAATGCACTTCAAATGAAGATAGAGTGGATGTGGCCTCAATTCGAAGGGATACAATGAACAATTCGCACAATTATCACCATGTAGATAACCACACTTTCTGTCAATGAAGGAAGGCATCCAATGCTTCCCAAAGGGAATTATGAGAGGAATTAAAGAGACTTGCTGACTTTAGTACCCTTCTGCCTCGTAGCAAAAAAAAGTATACCAACCAAATGTGATCTTCAGGAGTGTGTGAGATAAGAATTAAGTCTACATGACTTTGTTTTCCTCTAATTTGTTTCTCACCATATCTGAAACAGAGCATCGTCTGGCATTTACAGGGAAATCTGTCTCTCTAGCTCCCTCTGTATCAAGCCCCCCCCCCTCTTCTCTCTCTTGAAAGCTTTGTGATGTCGCAGGTAATAGGGAGTCTGTTGGATCGCTCTCCTCGTCAAGTGACACACAGTAAATTACACAAGCTTCAAGCAGCTCTGTGAATTATAGTTCATCACTTGGAAAGACTTCCCACCACCGGGCTACACGTATCAGATCTGCCAGTTAGGATCCAATTAACACCCTGGCCAGAGTAATCAGACTGCATGTGCAAGGGCTGCTGGAACTGGTTTATTACTCCCATGCATCTTCTGTCAGAAGGTACAGTTGTTGCTTCTACATCAAAGCTGTGCCATGGCGCTATTTGTTACCCCTCACTCCCACCGTTCCACTGGTTCTTGCCTAAGGGTTAAGCTTCAACTTCCTTTGCATCACAATGCGAGTCCCTGCAAACCAAATCCCTTGCAATTTGCACATGTTGTCCACTATAAATGTAGGATTTTTTCCTGGTTACCAAAAAAATCAGAAAACTGCAAATGTTTTTTTCCCTCCCTCTTTTGTTTTGGAGCAGCCAAAGTTATTTTGTTTATGTTGTTTATGTTCCTTCAGTTTATGAATTGAAATTTGAACAGAATTGGCCACACCTCAAAGGAAGTTGATTTGGAATGCACAGGATGTGTGTTGTAAATGACAGGAAATGCAAATTTCTAAACTTTCAATCAAGACTTTGTCAAGTCAACATTCAAAGTTTTTCTTGCCAAACTTTGCAAAGTCAGGAAAACTTCTTTGAATTTCAATGTATTTGAATTCTACTTTTACATTCAAATTCAAACTGCAGTTCTGCATTAATTGCAATTCCAATTCAGCAACTGAACTGGAATTTAAAAGGCATTCCAAATTCTCTGTACTGTTGGGTGAACACTGTTAATAATCAATGTTGATATATATGAGTCCCCTTTCATAAATTCCGCTGGCTTTGTGCACGGTTCCAGTTGGCGGTGTGAGTAGATGAATTTTAAGGAACATGGCGCAGGAGTCGGACGCTCAGATGAGCTGTGCGTCGCTGACCTTTAAATCGGCGAGACTCAGAGGATGGCTCACTGCTCAGGAAGTGATTGGGTTGAGCTATCTCGCGCTTCTCTCTAGTCTTGGAATGCGGACGAGCAACGAGCCGCTCAGCCTTCCTTCCCAAACGCAGGATTGAGGAAGCCTCCGGAAGATTGTATGGTTGCGAATAAGTTACATTAACAGAGTGTGCTGGGTTTAAAACGAACAAAAAAGGTCAACATATTGGCCGGCTGTTTCTGTCGTGGAGGCAAACGTGACAGAAACAGAGAGTTTTTGTGCCATAGTCGCATGCTAGTGAGCTGAAATTGGTTTGTTTGGTTGTTTCACCTTGTTAATGCTGGTGCATCACTCTCTGAGCCCACACCGCTAACAGGTCAGAGGTCAACTCTACCTCTTTAAACACCTTTCTGACACCTTGATGGCTGTAATATGTCATCACAACAGCCCGATGTCACGCCTACATGCCTCTGTTTGTTCAGCATCCTCCTGTTTGCTTCTTACCGCTGTTTCGTCAGTATTCAGTATCGCTAACATGTGTTTTCACACTGTTAAATGCCCATTCTGCCATCAGGACTGGACGCCTGGGCGGCAATTGGAGCCAAACAAACAAACCGGTATGTAGCTTATAGTTGGAGAATGGCAGCTAGGCTGATTGGTAGGGCAGGAAACACAATTGCCAGTCGCGTAAGCTTTCTGTAATCCCCCTTCCCTTTCGTCCTCTCGCTTTTTATTTGTGTTTTAAATGTCAGTGTATAAAACGCACAGGAGATATTGCCACTCGGAGGGAGAGGCTCTACGACGCGAGAGGACTGTTGTGTGCCTTGGGAAATCCTTGTAAGCAGCATGAAGAAGGCACAAGGATTTACGGGGAAGAAATAGGTGTTTATTGACTTCTCCTCTGGGCTTACGGGGTAATAATAGACCTGTCACATTACGCAAATGTGGAAAAGCGGCTTCTGAGCGCGTCAAAATCGCGAGATGAGACGGTGGATCGAATTAGTCAGCCGACAGGCTTTAGACACTAATACAAGTAATTAAAACCATGAGCTCCAGCACTTAGATGCTTGTGCGGTAAATAATTTATACGCCTTGATCTATGGATCACTTTCCCTGCCTTTCCTGGACAGGGAAAGGGGTGGATTCATCAGTGTCAGGAAACGAGCAGGCGTTTACTCTTTAATGTAAATAAGTCATTCTTCAAAACGCTTGTTACTTGACATGTCTAAGTACATGCAACACAATCTGAATCGAGTTACCGTAAGCATAAAGAGGTCAAATAGAAAAGATATCTGAAGGTATATTCCATGTTTAGTACAAGGTAAGATCAATCAACAGCATTTGTGGCATAATGTAGATTGCCATAAAACCTAATTAAGACTCGTCACTCTTTTTCTTAAGAAAAAAAGCTAGACTCTGGGTTACAGAGTCTAACTACAGGTGCATGTGGCCAATCTGTAAACGTTTAAATAGTACAGTTCCGGACGTGAAAAGGATGTGTGTTAACATTATTTTAATGTGAAAAATAGCTTTCTAAACTGTGTAAACGCCCATCAATTTTGCAACTTTGTTGCTATGACAGTGTAAATCCACCCTAAAATGACTGTAAAAATGATGATTTAAACAACTTTACAGCTCAAATAATACACAAGTTTTAACTTAATGTAAATGCTTCATATTTCTGCTTTTAAATGCTTAAAAAAATTGGCCCCGTTGACTTCTATTGTACATACCTCACCTTAACCTTGATTTTTTTCTTTCAAAGAAAAGGAGTCTTAATAATTTTTTGTGGTAATCAACATGCTGTTGATTAAAACAGCTCTGAATAAGTTAATAAAGTAAAGGATCAACAGCATTGATTAACTACACCCGGAAGACAGCACTCAACAAGCCCTGATTCATATTGATTCATATGGCTAACATGAGGCAAGGATGGCATAAGCAAATGTAAATATTCAATATTTACCATCCTCTGGTGTTATTAGAGTCAGGGGCTCGGTCATGGGCCACCAGTTATCACAGACCTTCCTCATCCAATATCACTCGGCTTCCTCTGGAAGTATCGCACCGCAATTTGCAGTCACGCTGTGTGCCGGGAATCCATTCTCTGAGTATACAGACGGCAGCGAAACTACAATAGATACACGAAAGCGCATCCACCTAGGCTTTGTTTTACAACTAATATCTTTGCACAGAAGGGGAAAAATAATAAAACACAAAGAAAAACGTTGATTTCCCAAATACAAAGCTCATATTTGCATGGAATGGCCGGAATATATTAAAAGCAAAAGGCAACAAAACTTTTACTTTCGCATAACTAGATAAACAAGAGTGTGACTCTTGGAGAAGGTGTCGCCATTGTTATACTCTGTGAAAATATTAACGATGAGGGTTAGCGCCCATTTTCCCTTGCTTTAATTAAATGCCCGGGGTACTAATGAGGTAAACCACCACTGATAGAGCTTATTAGCAGTGAGGAGGGCAAGCTCTCTCTCGCACTTAATTTAAACCTAAAAATACGGAGCCTGGCAGATGTCAAGCGCTTACATAATTCGAGGTGGCGGATTTGTATTGTGGGGATGTGAGAGAAATAACACATCGGCAGTCAGCGGGTAAGTAAACAGGTCTGGTAATAGGGAATGCGACGTAAGCGATGTTGCTGTGACCTTTACCAAATCACTGACAATAGCGATGCGGCACAGCTGGAATCAATAATGGCAAATTATCTTGGAGGGGTACAAATGACAGCTAGTTAGGATATGCAATGCTACAGGAAGCTACAGAGTTGTACAAAAATTAACTTGCACTTAATGTACAATGCAAGTGAATGGGGTCAATCCATGAACGTTAAAATACTCACTGTTTAAATAATAGTATCGCCTCAAGAGGAGAACAATAAAAAGATTTAAACATGATACAATTGATAACAAATTTCTGTGTAGTTACATTCAATTTCACTTGTCTAAAATGATTTAAATAGCTCAAATAAAATGTAAGTTAAGCACTTTTACTAAATTAAATGCTACACAACTCTACCTTTAATTACTTCTATAGTAATGCCTCATCGTAACTTTAATATTTGCATTTTTAAAAGACAAGGCAAAAATTTTTTTTGTGGCAATCAACATTATGCCACAAAAGCTGTCAAATGTGCCTGCATTGAACCTGAATATTCTCTTAATTTGTCAAAATCTTTTGTCACAGCGTGATTTCAAGGTTGCCCAACAGAGGTGGTGAGGTAAAGTAGCTGTAGACAACAGAAAGGTTTCAGGTGTGAGATATTTTATGTGGTTTCTTTTGGAGAAGGGCAGGCCTGACAGGTTGAAATTTTACTGACAGCTCCAGAATTACATTGCCAAATCAAACAGAGTAGCTGGAACAGAGGAAATCTTTTCCAGAGCGCCATGTATTATGGATGGACTTAAGAGATTAGCGAGGAACTGCTCACCTGCAACGGACGCTGTTTGTCGTTGTTCTTTGGAGATTTCAGGCCACTGCCTGGTTGCTGTAGGAGTAATTGCCTTGCTGCTTGTAGGGCCTGCAAAGAAAAGAGAAGAGAAAGTGAGACGAAAAATTAGTTTTGTTCCCCCCCAACCTTTTTCCTCCACTTCAATTCCAGCACACTCAAATATCAAACACTATGAAAGGTGAAATCAACCCCGCACATCCCATCCACTACACTATTCATTGTTGTTGATGAGCCACGAAGCATCTCTAAGATATACATTTCTCATGATAATCCACAAAGCTGTGATGAAAGATAAATACAGTTTGTCTAGCACCTTTGAAGAGCATGAGGGGAAAAAACACACACAGAGAGTGTCAGTGGTATTGACCTGTCTAGTGTGTGCTCAGCTGAAATACCCACTTCTCTGCAAATTACCGTCCCATTTGCATATTCATAATATCAATTTGAAGTAGAGGCAGGCGATGTGAAGTGTTCCTAGAAGCTGTAATTAAAGTTGACAAAATCAACATCAGATTACCTCAGGAGTGAATTAACAAGGAGCTGAGCATTAGCAGGGCCCCTGAACACAGGGGTGACGCCGGCCCCTCTCTGCCAAATCACTCCAAATACCTACTTATCCAATGTCATATAACAATACAAGAATACTGGGTTGCTAAGGCAAGCATCCCTATTGTTCATTCTTCGTGTTAAGGGTTTGTTCAAATATTTTAACCATTAAGTATTCAACTCTGGGACGTAACGCGTTCCTCACAGTTTGTGCTACGGACATGAATGATAGCTCAAATTGTGCTATTACTTTTCTTTCCAAGAGACCAAACTAATGATTTACGCACTGATCTATATAGATGACTGGATTGCTCATTGCGTTCTAAACTGCCAGCAAGGAAGTGTTCGATCGGCCATATTGGTATTCCCTACCGACAAAGGGTATCAATGATTTACAGCCAAAATATTGACCTAAAATCACCCGATTTGCAGGGTATCATTCGCACATGAATAGTTTTTAAGATATACACATATGTATGCACATTAATAGATACTTTGAAAGTTATCTGTAATGTTTATGGTCTTTTCAGGCAGGATAAGCAATATCTGGAAATCGTTAAGATCGATGTGTCTAGGCTACTACACACTGCCGAAACAGGTAACTGAACTAACACAAAATAGATTTTTTTAGGTACGCATATATGCAGGAAATATTAAGCAAGAACATATATCTGGGATTATTAGCAGAAATTGATTTAAATATACAATAAATATTACAATACATACAATCCCCTATTTCTATTGCACTAGACTATATTAAAAATGTTTACCATGCATCTTGCTTGCTTGGATAAATACTTCAGCCAGCGTCATTTCTCTGACTAAGTTGTGAAGCATGTAGGATATTATTTACTGATGTCTTTTTGTTGACCAACATCCACTTCAGACTCTTGGAGATCTTGGAAACTATTAAAAAGCCACAAGTCAGCTCAAATGCCTTACAAAGCATTATTCTGTATTCATAAATCATTGTATCATTTGTAATATAAATGCTGAGGTGTCTCATTCGTTGGCTGATCTAATATCAGAACACCCTAGCAACCACTTAGAAATGTCCTAGCCATCCACATCATCATATTTCACTTTAGAAATGAACCGCCACTAAGAGAACAACCACCACATCCCCAAAGCACATAGTAAAACCCCAGCAATCACCCTCAACACCCTAGCAACTTTTACACGGGCAACCATTTCTCTTCAGAAAATGTAAAAATCTTTTGAAAAACATGTTACAGTAGTATGTGATTTCAGATAGGTTGAAATGATGTACCTTACAGTGTTCCTCATGTATCTACAGGAATACTGATACACACGTTCAAGGGTAAGCAACTCTTTCCAGACTTCCTGGAGTTGAACAACGGCTATGTGAACACAGTTGCAGACAGCCTCAGTGCCCCGACACGAGGAGAAAGCAACAAAATAAATAAAGCAATACAAACAACCCAATAACTTCACAGGTGTTTCCTCTGTCTGGGAAGAGGAGAGCGAAGGTCGAGGGGTGCGATGAAGAAAAAAAAATCCTTCAGATAAAGAGTGACACTTCTTCCAGCAGAATCAAGGGCTTGCTTTATTTCCTGGTGCTTGCCAGTATCCATGACAACAGCTGCCTTGACAGGATGTGCATATGGCACTTCTCTGCCAGCTGGTGAGAACAATGTTTGAACTAGTACATTGAGATGCTGAGCAAACAGGGGGAGAGAAGGAGAGAGAGAGAGAGAGAGAGAGAGAGATAGAGATGAGGGAGAAAGGAAGAGAGGGAGAGAGAGATAGGGGGGAAAGTTGCCACGTCTTAACCCGCTGGGAAGACAGCCATCCCCCTGATCAATTATGAAGAGACAGGGCGAGGAGCTGCCACTGTCTGTCTGGCTGTGCGGTGAGGAGCCAGGCTCTCCGAGCTCCAGGTAAACAAACACAACACAGTGGCGCTGGGTCCTAACAGCATCGATCTGTCTCCTCTGATGCACACACACTCACAGCCGTTGTCTGATACTTCAGGGGACACCAGGATGTGGAGAAGAGCTGGACTACTTCAGATCAGATCCCTGTCCTGTTCTGTCTTTGAAGGAACCAAACAGACAACAACAAATGCAACCAGATGACAACCAGAGTCTTGAGCTTTGAATGTGGGACAGGCTACTTGTTTAACTGGATACATTTTGGGAAAAACTCAATGTTTAGGTTCTCTGAACTAATCAAGTAACATCCGAAGTTGGGAAGTTTGCAACAAGCAAGTTTCCGTAATTCATTGTGCCTTATTTTTCCATTCTAAACGATGCATTTATCGATTAGTCATGGTGCTTTCAGATGCACGAGTGAGTTATAAGTACCCTCGCCAAGTCATTATCAGTTGGGCCGCGTGGATGAGATTGTAAATTGCGGGAGATTTCACGCCCATCCAAGCGGTGACTGTGATTGTGTGGCTTTAGTGGTCGGCTAATGGCTTTAGCACAACAATTAACAGGAGGAAATGTTTATCCGTGCTCCGATCGATACAGACTCACTGTCCTCTGATGAATAAAAGGACAAAGTCAAAGAAGTCATTCAATACAAGGTAGAGGTCAGGAGAGTGGCGCTTCCCACAGCACACGGATGGAGACGTTTAATGGCTTTTCCAATATGAACATGAACGCTGGGAAGGTGGGGGAATGTAATCAAGTCCACTTTGCATATTAGAGGGACACTTGTTTAGAACTGTTAAAGGGATAGCTCACTCAAAAATTTAAATCATGACATTATGTACTCACTCTCATGTCAGTCCAAATCCATTTGACATTCTTTTTTCAGTGAAACACAAAATCCTGGGCCTCTTTCCCCCCCCCAATATAATAAAGGTGAATGAGAACGGGTAATGTCAAGCTGCAAAAATGAATTCCAGAACCAGATAAATCTGACTTTAGACTGATTTCATCAATGAAATGGATTGTTAATCTTTTGTGTAAAGAACAGACAGACTTTGTGTAAAGAAAGGACTGAACAGACAGCCAATTCATGAACAACCAAATCAGATCCATTGAATCTATTCACAAAACCAGTCTAAAAAATGAATTTGAATCAGACTGATCTGGTTCTTGAATACAATGATCCGAACACAATGGCGAACAGTCTGCAAGTTGAATAACAACTTAGATTTTGCATCTGACTGCAGAAGACTAAAAAAGACATCTGGACTACTATAATGGTACTTTTTTTCATTCTGGAGCCTCAGTCCTCATTCACGTTCATTACATGGAAGACGGACCAGGAAAATTATCCTTTTGTGTTCTACGAATACGAAGAAAGTTATAAAGGATTGAAATAATGGGTGAGGGTGAGTAAATGATGACAGAACTTTCACTTTTTGTCTGAACTATTCCTTTTATGTTTCCTGCAGAAATTTTCATCTGCCCTGTAATAGTGCAAAAACATTCCTTATTATTGACAACACCGGACTATATTACTTATATTCGCTCTTGTGCGGAAAAAAACACACACACAAGAATGCAACACAAAGGCATATTAGGTGCTTTCCAGATTCAACAAAGCAAAGCAACCACTGAAGTTTTGCTGGAGGTCTGGAAGCTGCTTGCTTTGCTTTGCTTTTCTTCATCCTATAAGTTTTGTTGCTGTGCAGAAGAAATGCAGGCTGCCATCCATTAATGCACACATTGTATAAACAGCACAATACATCACATTCCACAGAGCTAGGAGCTCAAGGAGAACCTGGGCTGGAGCGTAAATAACAAGGCACTCAGGAACATATTTGATGTTGATATCTATCTCTAAGGACTGGGGGAGAACAGAAAGAAACAAACTTGCACATTCAGTACAATGAAGAGCACATGGAAGACACACACATAAACACATGATTGCGAGGGCTTCGCAATCCTTATGAAAATACGATTCGGCCCAAATGGATCAGCTGTAATTGGTTTCAGATAGCGTGGTCGAGGGGGAAAGGCGATACCAGTCACTATTATACGAAGCGGAGGGGAGAAACACGAATGTTTACACAGGCGTTCCTCAGCTAAGTTAATAGCCAAGCAGAGATCACCGGAGAGAAAAAGAGACAGGCGAAAGAAACATATGTCCGCTCTCTCACCCCTTTCACCAGGCAGTCTGTGTTGAGACTTAACACAGGGGTAATGAGGAATACATTGCAATGTTCCCAGCGCTAAAACAAGCATGAAAAGCATTAGCAGCCAGTCGCAGCTTGGCACATCATCACAAACGCATCCTCGTTTCCAAGGATCAGCCTTTAAACCAAGCTTTTAGAGTCGATGCGGCTTCAGCAACTGTGACCAAACGTATTACAAGACTACACAACAGTGTTACAGTGAGAAAACTAGCTTTTTGAGAACGGAAACAGTGGATTAATCTGGATTTCTGAGAATGCTAGGTACACAATACTTACGGATAAACAGGGTCGGGGTGTTTTTTTGTGCACTTCAAATGCCTGTGATTCAATTGAAATGTGTTTTTTTTTAGATACGTAAGACTTCTCTAGATTACAATGCCACACGCGTTCTGCAGGAAGTTTTATTCACCAGAAGATCTCCGGGCTTGTGGTCGCAGAGGGCACGTCAACCCTCGGCTTATGGAAAACACGCACAACAAGACAGAGATAGAACGAGAGCACAACCCTTATCAAGCCGACAGGATTCGGCTGCCACGAAAAACAAAGGACAAACAGTTTAAGCTGAACAAACAAACAGAGCTGATTGGCCGGTGGTCTGCGCAGCCTGTGCAAAGATAGGGCCCCACTCTTGACAGCAAAATATTGACACCATATCTGTTATGTAAGTGTGTTTAGGACATAGGGGTCTGATGAGGGGCCAGGCCACTCATGAATAGAAAACGTCGCTCCAGGCACGGATTTCATAAACAAGACGTGCGCTGAGGACATAACAGCCCCGCAGCGGCCCTGCGTTGGGTATGAATGACAGCTGAACACGTTAAAGGTCCATTTGGACACAAAACAGCAGTAGGTCAGTCTGTGGACAGTGTACCAACCTCTGTTGTGAGGAGGTTGACTGATACAATGGCGGAACAGACTGCCTTTTATCAAAGGTCATCCATAGCTGTGATCTGTGTTAGCGCACCAGTGAACCAGGGCTTATCGAGGTGGCTGGGCTGTCTTTTTGAGATCCAAATACTGAGGCTGCATTTGGCTCTATGGAGACAAATTGTCTTTAAATTAGTAACCGTGAAATTACACTCTGAATTTTGTTTTTATGTGAAAACTACAAAAAAAACTTTAAAGTGAACCAAACTCAGACTATATCAGATGGCACGTATTAGGGATTATTAGTATAGTGATGAATATATGATGTTATATATACAAAAAAAATACAACAAATGAATAAATTAATATAATTGAAGTGATTTACAAGCTATTTTTTTAGAACAATTATCATTAACAACAACAACAACAATAATAATAATGAACATGATCATCTAATTATTGATATAATTTTATTATTAATAAAATAATGTCCAGTTTACAAAAAAAGAGTATAAATGAAATTAAAAAAATGAAATGTGGAGACCCAGTAACAACTTAATGGACCAAAGTATGATCTAAATCAACTTTTTAGACTAGAGACTGTGAACGCAAAGAGAATTTATCTATTTTTCCACCTACTTTATTTTTTAGCCCACTAATTTGTAGAACTTTGACACTTTCACTTGGACTTATTTAGATTTAATTATAAATAAGATACACCTTCCTTTGTTCTGTTGCTTGTTTATTATTTAACTTTCTTCTTCCATTTCTGGTTTTAACTAAAAGGAAAAGTCTGCCTATCCACCATGTATGTAACAAATAAATAACTTTAACTTGTGAGGTCTGAGTTTAGTTCTTTAAAAAGGAATCAAGTGGGAAAACACCCCAAGACACAACATGTCCAGTAAGGATGAGCCGTGAACGCACAGCGTCCATTCCAGCAGCCGACACAAATAAAAAATGAGGAGAGGAGAGCGAGTGAGAGAGAGAGAGAGAGATCTCAGTTATTGTGGATACAGACACAGAGTGTTTTTCCTCAGCCAAACGCCATACTTCTCAGACAAGAGAAAAGGATGTGGGAATAATGAGTGTTTTTATGTATGACTCAATAAATCAGCGGTGTGTGCAGCTCGCGGGCCGGTCCGTGGAGACACTCCTCAGCTGCAGGGCCAAGCGCGAGCTAACCGGCAGAACAATGGGCTTCTGTGAGCTGCACTCTCTCTTTTTCTCCTTTCATTCCTTCTCCAGCTTTTTCCCCTCAATCTCTCATACGCTCTTTCCTCTTTCCTCGCTCCGCGCCTCACATCTCCGTCTCCCTCGCTCGCTTCTTGTTTATTGATTTTCTAGATTAAGGATCCCAGGGAGAGGGATTGTAACACACAACCATAAAATTATTGTGGGGTGTGCTTATTTGCCTTCCCCTTGCATCTATTTGGCCTGTGTCTGTAGACAATTATGCTTCCCCAGCCCAGTCTCAGGTGCTAATAATGAAGGACAAATAGAATCATATGTGTAAACTTCGCCTTCTGATGAAAATTTATATTAACTTTCTGCCACTGTAAACACAGAGGCATAGCCCAGCCCTCCCTGGTGAATTTGAGATGAATTCGCTCATTTCTACCCCAGAAAGCCGGGCATTTACGGGAGGGAGAGAGAGAAAACAGAGATCTGCTTCATTGTGTAACCTCACACTTATTTTTTCAAGTGCGAGGAGACAAAACACAAGTCTGTCCGGCCCATCAGGGTTAGTGTGTATGCGCAGACAACAGTGATGTGTGTGTTTGCCCGTGTTGTGTGTGTGTGAACGCACGGTCCTCGTTGGGGAAATGGAGCCAGCAATAACAGGCCAAACAGAGTCGGCTTCCACCGTTCACTGCAACCACAAACATGCATACGCTTCCCGCCTCCTGCAGACATCGTTATGGATGGTTCTCGCAAATCCACGCTGCACTTTAGCACTGGACCACGTATAATAGCTTACAGTATCGCCAGCAACCTGTGGAGGGAATTAGACGTCAGGGGCCCCGTATTGAAAACAACATCTGTATCCCATAGAAATCCAGCAACACGTACTGAGAAGAACGAGAGAATATTCCACTCAAATTAGTTGCTTTTGCTAAGTTGAACATCACTATTACTATTGATCAGAGTGATTTGAACAAATCATTAACCTTAGTTTTAAACTGTGGCATTTAACCCTTTGTGATTGATTATCCCAAATTATAATTATACAGGAAAATCCACAACAGCAATAAATTCATAAACACTTTTGTTTGGAAATAATGGCATAAATGGCAAAAAGGATTGATAACCAAGCTGACAAGTTGAAGCTGGCAAGCATAATTCATATCCAAACATCAGAGAAAACCAAATGTTTAAGTTTACAAATCCATATATACATGTTTACGTACATTATACATTGGCCAAGGGCCATTGAGGCACCCTTATTATAGAGCCATGCAATTTCTTGTAGTTCAGATTCAAATGTTTTACTGGTAGACAACACATTTTGTGGAAAACTAGTCATATCTAAGGATGAGAATATCCTCGAATAGGATCTTTCAATCTGAGCCACAAAGAAATCATCTAGCAACCACCTAGAACACCCTAGTATCATGGCAGTATGATTTGAGTAAAATTAGCTATCATGTAATCTCATGCAATTCATTTTAAAGATGCTTAAAACGTCATAAAGAGGTATCACAGATCAGTTTGAGAACCAAGTGCCTCTCCTCTATATCTCTCTGGGAGCTCAGACATTGTTTCTGCACATCTATGTGTGGTTTCTTTGCTTTATGAAATTCGATCTCTCCCTGCTTCTCAACGGCTGGCTTTGGTAAAACCCTTGCTTTCAACTGCTGTATATCATCTGGGTTTAGATAAGGTGACTCTACTGGGCCTTTTATCTGCCTTCTTTACAAAGCCTCGACCAAGAAAGAAGACTGCTTTTCACTTATACCATCAACACGTGCCAACTAGTGCAGGTTGGCAAATTAAATAAAGGAAGAGAGAGGCGGTGAACGAGTCCCCACTTCCTAGTATGTGCTTGATGCACTTGGCTTCTTTTTCAAGTGATTATGATCCATCTCTTTTTAGCAGTTCCACACCACTGAGCGTCACATGGTTGGAGGAATACCTCTTAATAAATGTTGCATTCAGGGCTGAGAGAGAGCACACTCCACACTTTATTTAGAGTGAGGCCGCAGGAAATAAGAAGGAAAAGAGTAGCACAGAGCTTTTGTCAGAGCGAACGAATGGACTTGTACTCCGTTTGGGCATAGCGTTTGTTGACAAGAACTTATTAAGAGGCTCAGACAGCAGAGTACACAGCTAGAGGCGAAGTGTAGACTCTCTGCAGAAGGGGAGAGAGACACCAATCTCTCAGTCCCATTGACAAAAGAAGTGTTTGTGCAGGGTGTCGATAGCAATACACAGATGCAATGAAAAACAAACTACAGGTCTCATGCAGACCTAGGTAGGAAATTATTGCAGTTGACTGAGCAGGTGGTAAACTTCAACACTACGAGTGAATGAGATCATGGTGTGCTTTTGTTTCTATTTAAAATAAACTAATGAATGAATGAATAAATAAAAAGACAAACTCAAAATGACTCAACTGGGGGAAAAAAAAGAAGTAAATGGCTAAATTAAGTAAATAATGTTGTCTCTTTTATTCTAAAAACGGGTTAAGTCTGTAATAATCATAACTAGTTTCACATAATATCCGAGCATGTGTGTGTGGTCCACGGTGAGCTCTTATATAAACTGTTACCCACAAGGTTGACTGACCACTTTGTGACCTTCAACGTAAAGCACAAACCTTTGATTTCCGTGCAATTAACCAGTAACCACAGATGAATATATATTGTAGAATATGCGGTTTCTACTCCAACTGAAAAATACATGCTAAAGGAAGCTCAAAAATGGTGTTCCGGCTAGTGCAGAAAAAATGATCACCGAAAAATGAAATCGGGTTACAAGAGCACGAGTCACTCCAGGTGAAGACAAACTATTGTTTTCAGTCCATTTACCTGAGCGCTCAACTGTCATTAGTTTGCGGTGGGCCGGTAGTCCATTCAGCCTGGGTGATGGATCTTCCCAGCCCATCTCAATGAGCGTTGAGCTGTGCCGGAGATCAGTGGAGTTAATAGCGTTACATCTAGCCGGTGGTGGGCCAATGCATCTCCGTCAATCCTTCCCGCTGATGGAGCACTGGGGCCCCGGGCCCTCCTGGCTATGTGTGCCAGCGATCTGCGGCGTTTGTCTTGTGAATATTCCAATTACAGTGCGTGCCTGACCTTTTGAGTGAGCTGAGCTGGGGTAGAGTTATCTTCCCTCCTGACACACAGCGCCTATCACTCAATGTTTCAGCGAGAGAGACAGAGAGAGAGAGAGACAGATCTGTTCTAAGGGTTTCAGGCTGATTACAAAGAGCTTTGGATTGTTACACATAGCCCTAGATGTGCGGTGATTAAGATGCATTCAATGCGCAGATAAACATTCGTGTTCACTCAAACACGCCCGCTCTGTGTATCCACATGCCATGTATCTGCTATAATCATCTGGCTAACTGCCTGACTACACTCGCTCCCGTAAACAAACCCTGTGACGGGCCTATACGCCTTTTTACGAGGTTTATTTCACAGACTTAGCGTGAACAAAGTCATACTTTTGTAGTTCCCTCACCCTCCCTACAGCTAATCTACATCTTTCATTGAATCAAGAATGGAAATGGCCAAGAAATGCTTCTTTTTCAATTTCATGCTGAGGTAGCTCAACTTAGTAGATGTAATTTCTCCTAACAAGAAAATTTATCACAATGTCGTTCACTTAGTTCGACCATGAGATAAATTCCCCTCCTTCTTTCGCTTTTTCCCCCTTATTCTACGCTTTGATGAACATCTCTAAAGCATCCCCACTTCCTCCATAACACTGCTGACCATAACTAGACAATTAAGTCAGCTGTTAAAAAGAAACAAGAGACTGTGATCTACATCGAAAAGAAATTAAATGGAAGAACATGCGTGCCTGGCAATGTAAACCACAAATTATATATAACTTGTGAACACAAGATGAATTATAAACCAAAAAAGTTTGATGTGGGATTTATGTTGAAACGATTTTCACTGAAATTGCTAGTAAAGTTCACCAGTATTAATTTAAACAAAAATTCTAAAGTAGAAAGACTGAAATAGTATATTCTTGTAAAAGGTTTATTTACAACTTTGATTTTTTTAAATTTTTTTTACAGTGTATCACATATAATTATATAAAATAGTTATGTTATGGCTATAAAATATGACTGGATGAAACAGACAACCACACTCAAACTGTGGTAAGCGCTCAATGTCACCACACAACTAAGGAAAAACCTAGCGGGCAAATTCATGCATCAAATAACTTCTGGTAAATACCTCTAGCAATAACAATCACATTTCATTTGAAATGAAGTAGCATTGGAAGATTTGAGCGTGAAAGCAATATCAGCTTAGCGCCAGATCAAGCATAAAGCCTCACACACAACCTTAATTCATGTTTTGCATACGACAACAGCATTTTCTTATCACGGCGTTCACTCAATCCCTCTCATGCACAATGTTGCGTACGCCGCTAGTTCCCACTCTTTGCACGTGCTAACATTCTCGACTGTTCTCTGGCTCGTGATGGAGATGTTCAGGCCAAAATGACAGCGATGGAGAGGGGATATAGCATCTATCCTACACTTTAAAGATAAAAAATTTACCCGTACGAGCCCCCAGAAATAGCACCCACTGAGAAAGCCTGCAAGCCCAGGCTAAGTGACAGATGCGTGCATTTGAAAAGCCTCTTGTGTATTTGCGAGCTGAGGCCGGGCTTATTTACAGCATTTGTTGAAAAGCCCTGAAGAGCTGCAAGCTGAGAGGGTCTCTTACATATGTATTCAGTCTGGGGGCAGTGAGCTATGAGCCAGGCCAGACGCCACTCATATGATCTCCCTCTCACTCGCTCTCTTCCAGCATTATGGAATTCAAATATTCAAGTGGAAGAGTGGCAACATCTGACTACCTTGTGCATAGTAAATAGAAAAAGGGAGAGAGAACAGCTCTGGCAATCGCAGCCCTCAACTCCTTAAACAGATTTACATCATTTTAATATTTGTTCCGGAAAACCATCACATACAAACATCCCCAGGCAGGCGTTTCACAGGCTGATTTGTTACTATTCATGGATAAACCGGAGAGAAACTGTAATACTAGACATGCTTGTTAAATTCACAAGGCTCCAAAGCTGCCTTCTAGAAAATCCTGCCTCTTGGTTGTCAGCTTAAGATGCCGGGCATCTGCATATGTGAGCTTTTTAAGCTCTGTTAAATGGTTTGTGGTGTCATAGGCTGTCAGAGATACTGGGAGGATGAGGTTCAGGATGCTCCAGTTTCCTCACCATGTTTTTATTGAGTTTGAGTTCAAGATGCCTCTAAAAGATTTCTCGCTCAGGGAACCTTTCTCTGAATTACCTGCCTCAAAAAATATAATTTTCAGTTCACTGCTCTGTTCGCCACACAAGGTTTGGGCAATGAACTACACTACCCATAAGCACCTGCTCCACATTCTTAAAACCGTTTTCTGATGGCATAACCCACAGTGAAAGTACGTCACTTTTGACTCTGGTGGAGGCTTCTGCCCCGAGGGCTGTTATAGATTTCAGTGCTATTAAATTCCACAGCCAGGGCTGTTAGGAAACATCAAAACAGTAGGAAATGAGATGTGAAGTGGTCATTGATCTTGACCGACCAACTGCTGGAGTTTTATTTACACACAGAGGTTAAACGTAATTGCTAAGCACAAGCGGCTGGTCAGAGTTGTGGCCTAATGGTTAGGCCCTGTGCTAACACATTGAGCAGTGGTGCCCGGTTGGGGTCAAGGGAGTTTGAATCCGGGAAATGTCATTTCTTAATAACCCACTAGCCTGCACCATTCTCCACTCTTGAATCAATAAAGAGGTATCAAATTAAATAAAAAATATAAATAGTATACCATAAAAGTATATGAGTATTTATAAATGTTAAAGTGGCCCTCCAGGGCCAGATTTGAGGAACCCTGATATAAAGTATAAAATAAAAAAATATATAAAAAGTATAAATACACAAAAGTATAAAATATAGTTTAAGGTTAATAATGTATAAAATAACATAAAACAATTTAAAGAATAAAATTAGCATATAAAAATAAGTATATTACAATTAAATAAAATATGGTTGCACTATATAAGCACTAGTAAGGTAAAGGGGCACCTTTGCAATATATAAACAATTGTTACATAAAACAATTCTCATTTGTTGCCTAAATGTGCAGACATGGCTTATTTAATTTATAACTCTAAGGCTGAAGAAGGTGTATGCGTTTCACCTGTGTTTCGCCCCCATGACGCTACAAGCTTGAGCAATGTTCACGAGTGTTTGTTTCCAGCAGATTTCACTCTGTTCCTTTCTCTCTCCATCCCTCCTCCTCATCCTGTCCCTCGCTCGATCTCTCTTTCAAAGCCACGGATTGACATTTCGCCCGGTCTCTAGAGATGCCGATGGGAAATGGAGTTACTACTGCAGGCGCACTGTAATTTCCATACAGCCACATGTTATGTGGCCTAAACACAAGTGACCACTCCAGGATCTGAGCTCTGTGGCGATAATAGAATAATGCCTGCTGTTGTCTGGGGAGGAACGGAGCAGGCACATCAGTCACGGCGAGGCTTATATCTTGCGGTGTCATCGCGAGAGGCAGCACGCCTCTATATGTCAAAGCTCGATGTCTACAATGTCCGCTGATAGTGAAACGGTAACCGTAAAATACAACAGCAAGCCATCGAGACTAGTGCATAAAACAAATGTTATTTTGTTTCTAGCGCTGATCTTTATGAGAGCTTTATGAAAGGTGGCTTTGGTGAAACAGTATGTGTGTGTGTGTGTGTGTTATTTACACACTGTAGTGGAGGAGTCTCAGGCCGGTGTGATAAAGCTAATGAGCTTCTTTGTGCTGGAGTGTAAATGAGACAGTCACCTCGCTTGCGCTATCTGCACGGTAGAGACTCCAGGGGTGATTACTGCTTTAAATTATGCTCAAGGGCAAAGCGCTATTTGCATCAGAGGGGCTTTTATTTGGCTGATGAGCGGCGAAAGCCGTCATCACCCTGCCTGAAGATGTTGCACTCGCAGCTCCCGGTGGACGGCGGGGGAGACAGGCTGTTTGTGTGGCGTCTCTGTGTTACTTTGTTACTTTCCCCTCCTGAATGACAGTCAATGGACCCCTAGAGACGCCTCCTCCCACCTCTTCTGAACGCATGCATGTGTGTTAATGTGTTTGTGGGGTGATGATGGAGTCAGACTCATTGAATATCAATTAGCACACTAGTTTTGCTTCCGTTCATGGTCTATTGTGGGATATTTTCCAAGTGTTTTCTAGCATTTGCGCAAAATCTTTGTGAAAATAAGTGCAAAATAAGTCCTATTTAGATCATTTGTTTTCCGTGGACACCACCCCCCCTCCTCCCCAAGTGGTTCCCTCAACTGCGATACTACCTCCAATTTCATTTGCTCTTACACCTGAAGACGGGAAAAATATGGCTGACACTGGCTGTCAGGCGTCTCATCTTAAATTCTCCTCAAGCTAAAATGTCGGGTTAATTGCTGTCATTTTTACACCAGGCCAGCGACTTACACACCGCTTCCTGTTACAATTGCTGTTAGCAGTGGAAAAATATATAAAATGAACAGTGTCCTGTGCATCTGGACACGACATTCATAAATGGAAGTGTGGCTAATAAAAAGCACAGAACTGATCTAAAAAAAATATTGAGAGTTACCACAACAGCAATATAGCAAGAGCCAATGAAAATATGACGTTTTATAAACTACTGTAGAATTTATAATTGAATTCTAATGGATGAAGGTGAAATAGATGGCGGGTGGATTTTAAAATGACACTTTTGTTTTACTTATCCTCTCCAGACAGGAAGTTAATTTTTTAGAGTATGGCTAACCACACTATAAATCCATACAATCACAGATTATTAAACCAGAACCATCATCTAGAGGCTCCATTATATCACATCACATTATCTACAGATCAATGCAAACCTTCTTGTATACATGTACTACTATTAATATAACAACATTAAAAGCTCATTTAACAACAGCCTTCAATCAATTAAGTCCATGTCCTTGGCAACCATTCTTGTCACAAACTAAAAAGCAAACACACACGCTGCTACACTAATTCCATAAAAAAGGTTCTTATAACAAAAAATAGCCAAAACACACCATAAAAGTTCATGCTTAAATGTGCAAATCCTGGATTCAGTGCCTTAATCAATGATGAAAATTGAAAGGAAAATTAAAATTAATAATATTAATAATTAAAATAATTCACCAGAAATTTCTAGGTGTTTTTTCGTTAGTAAGAAAGTTTGGCAATGCACAAAAACACTTATTTTTAATTGGACTCATTCATCTTTCTCTATCTAATAGACACACACACACACACTCACATTATTAGGCAGATGTGTAGGAATTCTCTGACTGTGCGGTGTGTGAGAGGAAAGTGTGTGAAGTTAACAGCACCTGGCCTCCCTTTAAAAAGCCTCCCGAGGCCTGTTAGCTGGCCCACTCATTTCAATGTGTCTGTCTGCGCTCTCTCGCTCGCTCTCTGTAAGTGAAACATTGTCACTCTTTCCACTGTCTCTATGGTACTTATCTCTCCTCTCTTCACTCTTTCTGCTTACACTGCCCTTTTCTTCCACTCTTAGTGCGGATTATCTACAGACAGATAACACTAAATTTATTCAAGTAATATCCAGCTATACAGGAATAATACTACTAACTTATATTACAAATTATTAACAATAACTTTCGTACAAATGAAATTTTACTATTCAATAATTTTTTAATAATGTTATTTGTTATTGTTATACTTTTTAAGACTATTAGCTATTGTTAAACTAACAATAAGTAGTAGAGCCCGACCGATATATCGGCGGGCCGATATTATCGGCCGATTTTAGGCATTTTCCTAACTATCGGTATCGGCATTTATAATGGCCGATAAATGAATATTTTTAAAAATGCGGGTACGGTGATTCATGTAAGGGTGGCGCTGCCAATAAAGCACCTAAAAGCTGTCACAAGAACTGGCAAAAATAATGATTATGAATACAACAAATATAGCAAGGAGACATTTTAATTGTTTATTAATAAACAAGTGTTTTCAGTCAGTGTCAGCCAAAGATGAAGTTGACCATGCTGACTCGCGATCTTCAGTGAGCGCGCGCCAGAGAGAAATGCACATTTCATACGATTACATGAGTCTGTCTGTCTTTCGTTTTGAATTGTTCTGTTTAAAAGTAGACATTTCAATATAGATATATTTCAATTCTCAGGTCTATACGCTGAGTTTCGGTTCATGAGACGAGCTCCAGTTCACCCGCAGGCGCTTCCGTGTCGAGATTATCTATCGTCTGCTAAATTTATTTCTTATAAATTAAATCCAGGCAAATGGCTGATGAAACATTGATTAAAATTAAGATACAATTAATACAAAACGAAATTCACTTTGAAACGAAAGGTTTTGTGCTTTCTGTTTGATGTCTATGTGAAAGTTTCAAAGCATTAGTGCCGCTTTCAGAGCGCTCACGTCCGTAGTGCTGAACTGTCGCGTCTGTAACATTGTTTTTTCCTCATAAATGCAAACACGAAAAATAAAATAAAATAAAATAAAGTGAATATTTTATGTAGCCTGTGGAGACTGAGAGCCAACCCTTCTTCATCCGGTGGGTAGTAGCCTACTTGTGATTTGCGCAGTGTAATTCACAGAATTGATTTCTCTGCTACAAGCCTCTGTCACGTATTGTGTGAGCTTGTGACTATTGCAAGCGCGCAGCTGAGAAGTCCTGATTATATTGTCTGCTATATTTAGGCCTTCTTATTATTTATTAAGGCAATTGGTTGATGAAACATTGATTAAAATGCGTGGCGCGAGCGATCTCCGACAGTAAACGTATTCTGCTTTGTCTCGGGTAAACAGCTGTTGCGACGCGAGCAGTAACGGACGCGTCCGGTGTAGACACAGTGTTAAAGCTCATTCTGCCTGATAACGCTACGTTACAACATCAAGCAATATTCCAAAAATGTATATAATTATAACACTTTATATAGGGCCATTTTGCATTAAGAGTAGCCTAGTTTCACGTTTAGTACATTTTGCTTACTAATTATTTAAAATAGTATAAAAGTACTGTACATATGTAATTAAAAACGTTTTCATTATGATATTATTCATTTTACTTTAGTAAAAAGATCTGAGTTCTTCCTCCACTGGTAGAGATTAGAGGAATTAAGAGTAAAAATAGAAGATAATAAGGTTTTGTCAGTGACACTTTTTATATATTTATTGATACAAGTTATGACTAAATTAAAAGACAAAGTCGTCGTTAGTGAAGATTATGCAACAGTATTTAGAATATAATATAATATAATATAACATCCAATGCAAACTAGTTTGGTTACAGCTCAGCTGTATAATTCTCATTCTATCATTCCCCCTGCCTCCATTACATATCTGTGTCACACAAGTGTTTGATTACCACATTTGAGTGATCATTGCAAAACGTGTTTATAAAATATATTTATTCTGTTTATAGCTACTGTGTAAAGTACCCATCAAAAGTTACACACCAATAGGAAAGTGTCCAAACTTTTGACTGGTATACTGTACTATAATACACATAAATAATATTGCTACTGTATTATAATATACACATAAATAATATCGGCCGATATATCGGTATCGGGCTTTTTTTACTCCCTAATATCGGTATCGGCATCGGCCCCCAAAAATCCATATCGGTCGGGCTCTAATAAGTAGTAATATTAATAATAAACAACTTTAATACTTATGGTTAGATGCTTTCGTATTGTAATGCTGAATCTAATCTAATGTTGCGATATAGAAGTTATTTAAAAATACGATTTTTTTGTTTTAGTTATACATATATTTAGATTAATATTATATACATTTAGATTTGTTATAATAATAATAATACTTTATTTTTAACAATTTCTAATTCTGTTTGTTTACTTAATACAATAAAACCTAACAATAGTAAATACTGTTAAAAAGTAATAATAATAATAATAACAATGATGATGATGATTGATAAACTACTACTACTACTACTACTAATAATAATACTTCTGATTAGATGCTTCTGTATTTTATTGGCTTTGTACAGTAGCCAGCACAAGACAAATTTAAATCTACAAATTAATTTATATTAAATAATTTATATTTATTTACATTTTTGCAATTTATTTTGTAATAAATAATTTATTGTTATATAACTGTTATTTAACTGTTATATAAATATATATTAACATTACTATTTTTTACATTTCTAATTGTTTATGTTTACAGTATTATAAAAATGTTATATAAAACATCTATTTTACATTCATTTTAAATTACAATAAGTAATTCAAAATTACTTTATTTTTTAATATTTCAGTCTGTTTATAATATATTTATTATAACAAATAAATGAATATGTATTTATTTGTAATATATGTATTATAATATACACAATTAAATTAATATAAAACTACAGCCAAAACTACCTATATTTCAATAGGTGTATAATAATAATAAAAATAAACAATCATCATCATCATCATCAACTACTAACAATTCACAAATATGAACTATAATCAATAATGTCTTTATAATACAAGTTTGCAAAAACACGTTTGAAGAGCACACTGTTAACCACAAAACACGGATCATCTCTATCTCGCACACAGTGAAGTGTTCAGGTTAAAACAGAAGTCAGTAATGAGAAAGCGGGGGGATTGACCCCAATCAGACACGTGTGTGAGACACACCGAGAGAGAGAGAGACGGCCAGTGTGATGATGAATGGGAGATGGGGGTGCTGTTGTAATCACCAGCTGGAGAGGGTGGCTAGGAGGGGTGGGGGGTGGGGGGTGGGGGGGGGGGTTGTAGGGGTGTTCCAGGGGCCCACAAAGAGCCGCGGGACACACTTCACTCTGCTACACTGATCCTGTCTTACCCACAGGCTCATGGGCTGCTTTCAGCTGCTGTCAACAGGACTGAGACACACACACACACACACACACACACACACACACACACACACACACACACACACACACACACACACACACACACACACACACACACACACACAATAAATAGAGCTGTAATTTAATAGCTATAAACGTCAAGATGAAACAAATACAAGCTTATTTAGAACAATTAAATCTAAATATTTTTTTTCAAAAATATGTATAATAAACTAAAATTCTAAATATAAATAAGAAATCTAAAAAAACTTTTTATTTGTGTCCTTCTAAGCATTTTATGAATATAAACATTCACATGATGACAAGTGTTCAAAAGTATTTAAATCCTTGAAAATGATACAAATAATGACTGAGGAATCACAAATTCTGTTTTCACAGACACATACTCACATCCAGTGACACACTCGTCAGTGAATAAGTGAACACACACACACACACACACACACACACACACACACACACACACACACACACACACACACACACACACACACACACACACACTCCACACCGCCCGCAGACTCTCCCTGAGCTCAGCCTGACCTCACGCTGCTCTTTTGGTGAGCTGTCAAACCCATCATTCACTGCACCGAGACGCACGCATATACATCAACACACAACACTTCTGCTTTTACAAGTCAAAATAATCAAGCACACAGCCCCTATGCATATATATGCTGACATAAATACAACATTGAGGTTTCTGGAGTGAACAAGATGCCTGGCAGCCCATAAAGTGTGCTGATGTCAAAGGAGGAGGCCCTCTAGTGGCCACAAAACAAAGACACACAAGCAAAGCTTCGTACTTCACACCAGTCACACACTCGAACACACTCACCAGAAAACCTCAAAAACTGCACAGATTTCTGCACAAAACCCTTAAAAGTCTACAAATTATATCCGAAAACTAACCTCAAATAAACACCACAATAAATAATAAATAAAAGTCCAGTTCCTGTCTAAATGCACACAACTGAAGGGTGTCAGTCAAATAGATGCCTGCTGAGTCTTGTGTGAAGCCAGCGAGAGAGAGAGAGAGAGAGAGAGAGAGAGAGAGAGAGAGAGAGAGAGAGAGAGAGAGAGAGAGAGCGCGGCGGATGACAACGGACGGGGGTGGGGGGGGAGAGACGTAACTTACCTGCTGTTGTTGCAGATGCAGCAGCTCGACTGCGCTTACTTCACTGCTCGTCTCCCCACTTGATCTTCCATCTCTACTGCCAGCATCTAATTGGCTGCTTAGGCTGCTCATTCCATTTTGACTCATTGAACTGTTGCTTATTGTCTCATTGGCCGACTCCTGCATCATGACTTAATACCTAGAAGTGATTAAGAGGCACCGGTTTAGGCTCTTGTTACAATCCCCTTTAGTTGCCTCCTAAAAAAAAGGGGGGGGGGGGGAGGGGGGGTAAAAAAGAAAAAGGAAAAATGGGGGCGAGAAAAAAAAAAACCTTTCCATTATCAACCCCTGCTCCCTTTGCAAATTAAAGCATTTAACGGGGGGAGGGGGTTGAATTATGCATTCACTGTGTAAATGAAGCAATACAAAGAGATGCACGATTGCACGTTTCTTTCTGCCTTTTATTGTTTTTATTTTATTTGTTATATTTCACTTAATGTATGCTCTTTTTAATTGTATTTATTTTTTGCATGTCGACCATCCCACACAGATAAACATCGCAAATGGTATTTCAAAATAAATTCAAGTGACTTCAATGCTGTGTGAACAATTTCAAAAGGAACATGTTTGAAATATACCATGTAAGAAACGTCCTTTTTTTCCCCCGTTCGAATGTCTTAAAATATCCCCGTTGCGTCTCGACTGAGCGGAGTTGCTTAATGACGCACAGCTAATCATGCAAAATTAAAATTTGGTACAGGAGGTGAGGGGAGAAGAGGGGGAATTACAAATCACATGCTTCTGTACTGTGATGAACGATATAATGGTCTTTTCTTTTAGCTTAAACAAAATAAAATTTGCCTGCTAGTCAAATGAGGAGAGAAAAAAAAATCTTATGTCACATATAGGGTAGTTCTTTCCCTCCCTTTTATTTTAATCACATACTCAAATATTCATTACTTCCGTATATTTAGTGGCGTCCGCCGAGTACAATTAAAATTCATACAGAACAAAAATCGCACAAGTAAATTTTTACCCTGGCAAATAAATGAAAAGATATTAAATTAATTTTCACTGGCATCTATTGGAAATCAAAACAGAGGAGAGTGGTGGATGCAAAAAAAATAAATAAAAATCTTTCACGAATATCACTAATGATTGTGCTAAAAACAGCATAAATTATGCATATTACCTCTTCTCTGGTAATAAATGTTTTATCATTTTCCCTGCATAAATGTTGTGTACGTTCACAGGAACCCCGTTGCAAGATCTGTGGAGATCCCTGCAATAAATAAAAGAATCGTCCGACCCAACAAACCCAATTCAAGGTGTGTTCTGCATAGCTAATATACCCACAAGAGCCTTAATACACACACAGAGACACACGATCTCCTCTGTCATTCACATATTCATCGAACACCCTCCTCTCTTCCCCTTACGCATTTTGTTTCTCTCAGAAAATGATGACAGGCCGTCTCATATTTCAGCGCATTCAAACATAAACAATATTAATTACGCTAATGGCAAGCATGCACAATAAAATATCCCTAATCTCGTGTAATGTTTAGAGGGTATTCGTTTTTCCTGCAACACTTTCATTTATTTCCCTGACAGCTCCGCCATCCTTCTTTCCACAGATTAAACACATCAATTTTGTCACCTGCTACGTACGGACAATTAGCAGCGATCTTTGAACGAGAGCGTACAGTAACTCGACAGCCGAGCCACGGGGAAAAAAAAGAAAGAAAGAAGAACGCCGCTAATCAAACGCACGACACAACAAAGACACAGTCTTCTAATCCACAGCTGCTTTTCAGATCAGCAAATTACATTTTAACGGCTCAGCTTGTGTTTTATGAGAAACACAAGAAGCAAAAAGAATTTTTTTTGTACAAAAAATTACATTTACTTAGAAAGTACACCACTGGTCAAAAAACAACTACAAAAGTGCAGAAGATTAACAGACAAGGAGAAAGAGAGAGAAAGAAGCAGAGAGACACACACACACACACACACACACACACACAGTGTGAGGGCTGACGAATCTCTCCTGAAGAAACACAAAGCTACCGTAGAGATTAGGCGACTAATAAGTATTCAAATTAGGCATAAATTTTACATGCCCAATGTTTAAAATATTCAGAGAAGGGCCTCTTGATTGCCTTTACGCGAATTTTATGAACAACGTAATGGAGTGTTTTTTAATGCCACAATGAAGGAGACTAAAAAGTAAGGTATGAATTTAGGACACTGTTCCTACTCCAAAGTGGGGGGAAAAAAATGCTAATTAAAATTACATCTCGGATCACTGTAATCCCAGTTTGCACTCTAGAAATTCAAATATGACAAACTGATTATTCCCAGAATTAAACACACATGTTTTTAAATAACTAAAGAACAGATTACATTTTGATGTAATATAAAAAAGAAAAGATTTTTTTTCACTTCAAATTTGGTTTTGGGTTTAATGATGCAGAATACTGATCCTGTCATTATAGAAACACACATTATTAACACTGTATCCTCTAAATCCACATGATCCACAACTGGTGTGTAGGTGTCTAACTGAACGTAATGCTCATGCAGATGTATGCAAAGTGTATTCAGAGAGATCAGGTGCTGCTTTAACCTTAATGACAGCGGTGAGATAAATTAATTAGCCATCTGAAGGCAGCATCCAAATCTGCCAATTACAATGTCAATTAGAAACACATCCTCGCTCACGATCGTTTCCACGCGATGGAGCGGACGCGAGGAGGGTGGGTGGTTTACGCGTCTGAATGACACTGAGTGAAGGAGAGAGTCTAGTACGGGACTGTACCGCCTGAGAGAGATGGACAGAGCGAGAGAGAAAGAGAGAGAGAGGGAAGAAAGCCAGCACCCAAAGTCTGTCTTCATTCTATTGCATGACCCTCGTTTCTCCGTCTCTGACCCTTGAGACCGACCGCCTGTCACTCTAACACACTGATTTTCCCTAAAAACCCACTGGGGTCGAGGGTTCGTGCTATTGGAACAATATTTACAGCCCGCGCTGTACTCCTAGTGTGGAAAAGCTCCGGTCCATTTGAAACCGGAAAAATTGGACGAGTGTTAAAACACATTTCAGTGAGTCGCTGTGATAAACACAGAGCTTATCTTGATAACAGTCATAATCTAAAGGAAAATCTGTGCTCGTGTGTATTCAGGAAGGTTGATAAAAACCAAAATCGCTCCATTTCTGGAATAAAAGATGTTATTTGGATCTGTTTCTTTTCTCGCTGTGTGTTTTTTTGTGTGCTTTATACGCTGTAACAGTACCAGGCGTGCGATTCCTTTCTGGCTGTGCAAATGTTTGCTCTCGAATCGTAGGCTGTGCAAATCTGTCCTTTCCATCAGGTGAAAAATCCCAGACAGGATTCTGACAACGCATTCAAGGGCTACGCCTGTGATTTCGAGTGGGTGGGTTAGCAAAGAAAGGTGTGGGTAGGGAAAGCCACAAATATAGCCCAGATGTTTCTCATATACACACACACACACTCCTCGTCATGAAGGAGTAAAGTTACTCATGCTTGTTTGAGCTGATCTGATTTTACAACTGCAAATGTTGCCTCATTATCAAACGCAGCACCCTTCTTATCGGTGCTCGGATATCAATTCTAAGTTCTCCATCATCTAAGGTGCTCGGAAACCGCGGGACGTTTTATACAAGTCGCTGAAAAGGGGCACCAGAGGCTGCAACTGTGACATTAACACAGTCACACACACACAGAAATCATCCACTTCATTTTTCCCCTCCCGTGGAAACCAGCAGCCCTCTCCACTGATAGGACGAGCAGAACAGACCTGAAAAAGAGCTTGATGATTATTTCAGGGAGGCATAGGAAAGGCAGACTCTGTGATCCAAGAAGACTAGTCATTATCAGTGCATTGCTCAGGTGCCCGGAATCCTAACACTGCGAGGAAGGGTGAAAAAAGACGAGGGAAAAAAATACAAAAAATTACATTTCACAGTCTGCTAGCTTCCCTCGCTCTGATTCAGTTAAGATATGGATACCATTTAAAATAATCACAAATTCTGTGCTCCACTGAAATTAATTCATCATTGCCATAAGTTATAATGCATATAAAATAAAGCAGCGCGGCGCTCCACTATTCTCCAATATTAAACAGTCGGGAATGCTTAATAAATCAAAATGCCAGATTTCAAAAACGATGATGCAAAGTTGGAATTTCATCCCGTGCATCTGTACTACACGTGAAATGGAGAATATGATAATTAAAAATGCCACTGAACACCTAAAAAATGCAGTCTTAAAGTTAAACAACGCATGCCAGGAGTCCTTTTTGGCTCTTAGGGGTCACCGTACACCGTTAATGACTCTCCTCTAAACCTGAATGTAATATTACAGACCCCCTCTTCTCAGACAGAGGGATTTCACAGTGATTCACAATGGACGAGATTACAGAGTAAAAAGAGCATGAGGGAAATCATATTTATACCACGAGTTCAAAAATGAAAAGGGAGGATGAATACATCGCTTTTGAGGATTAATAGTATGCAAAGTAACCGAATCAAGTGTTGTTATCAGTGGTAAAATGAGAACACATTCAAGAAAAAATTTCAATTCATCGTTTCACTCATGATAAATAGACCGTCTGTGATTCGATTCATTCAGCGCTGAATGTTCAGAACTTAATTCTGGGCTATTTACATTAAAAGAAGGAGAAAAGCAAGAGGGGGAAAAAAGCACCGAGACTGAGGGGACAAAAGAACACTGCAATAAATCCTGGAGAAGCTCTGAAACAAAACCAAATCCTTGAGAAATAATAATAAAAAAAGAAAAACATACACAATTCATAAATGCTAAACAAGGTGTGACCTACAAAGCCAGAGATTCGGTTCAGATTTTCCAGAGAAAAGTGAGTGAGTGTT
Organism: Siphateles boraxobius; assembly: GCF_051911475.1. Lineage (NCBI taxonomy): Eukaryota > Metazoa > Chordata > Actinopteri > Cypriniformes > Leuciscidae > Siphateles > Siphateles boraxobius. The sequence goes on along the minus strand of NW_027508799.1, from coordinate 31,950,394 downwards.
TCAAGTCTTTCCATTTGATTCAAATTTTACCCAGCAAGCACCTCCCTCTCGGACGAAAGCAGCTCCAACCGTGGGTGACAAGACAGTGACGCTGGTATCTCATCAAGCAGTCCCTGTGCCTGCATTTTGGGTAATTTCTTTAATTAACTCAACCCACCTAATCACCAGTAATTGACCTATAAAAGTAGGAGGCCCCATTGTCTGCTCCAATCATCTTTGGCAGGAGGAGACAAGTCTCTCCCTCGCTCTCTTTCTCACTATTTATCCATCTTCCTTGACTATTTACCTGCCTCAAAACGCATATTTCATTTCATTTCGTTTGTGACACCGGCTGCGTGTGGGGCGAGATTAAAAGGCTTTGGGTGGAGGGGGCAAGCGTGCCCGGGACATGCGACCGCGCTAACGACCGGGACGGCCCTGCTGCCGCCACACAGACATGAAGCTCAGAGAGACATAGCTCATGGTGACGTTTCCACTTATTTGAGGCTGATTAGGGTCATTATGTCCCACCGCTCTGATTTATGTTGTCATTCTTTCGGCCCGGTCCTGCATCGATAGATCTTAATGAATTGGTAAATAAGGGTGAAGATTACACTTGACAACACCGCAACATTTCTCATTCATACCCGACAAGATTTATGTAACCAATTAGGGCGGTAACAGGCAAGATTGGTCGAGAGAAAAATAATCTTTCCCGAGGAAAATTACCCAGAGTCTAAAACCTTGACAAAATAGATAATGGGCAGTCTTTAAGGGAGACTTAGTCACAGAGCGAGAGCCTGGGCTGAAGGGTTCTCAGAAGTGCATTTAAAGAGGGAAGCGGCTCTTGTAGGACTTTCAAATTGATTTTTTTTTTCCTTAAAAATTCAACCACACGACTGCAGGAACACGAGCACACTGCACACACGCACACACACACACTAACTAATCAGCAACCATCTGCAAGTCCAAACCAGAGGCCATGAAATCAATGGATTAAAAATTAACCTCTCACCAACAAAGAAGCACTTTGATGTGCAAATGTGAACTCAAGGAGGTAGATTGCAAACTAGTACGATGCACATAAGAGAAAAAAATATACAAGTCAATCGTTTCTCCATGACTTCACTGTGTGATGATGGCTCGACTGAAGAAATAATTTGCATTTTTTAATAGTCTGGTATTTCAATTATTTAATTTACATCTGTGCGGTGTGAGTAACCAGTCGACTCATTTCGCATTAAAATATCAGATAAAAAAGGCTGATCATCAATGAGCGCAGACAGGCCGAGGAGGACCCGGAGGGACGTGGGAGAACAGAGGGAGGAAAACGAGAGTGATGCTGGCATCGTCTCATCCAGCTTCTCCCTTCAAGCACATGCAAATAAGGCTGTGATGCTTAACTGCATCATTTATGGGGATAATAGCGGCATCATCATTACGGGACTCAAATTAAATTACATCACAATTAGCATAACAAAGTGATTGGTTAAACTTTCAAAACAAATAACCGCCTCGGCTAATGAGAGATGTTAATTGGCATGGGCTCTTTCTAAAAAAAACAAACCTAGGTAAACATGTTTTGATTAAACAATTTTTGAAATTCATATTTTTCTTGTTTATGGTTTTCTTTTTATTTATTTTTTGGAGGCATGAAAAAAAAGTTCAGCGAGGGGATTTGCATAATAATAATAAAACACCAAATATGCAGCATTTAATTTGATCACACTAAACAAGCTATTACAATTAGACTCAGGAGAACAATGTAAATTATCCATATGATTCTCCATATGTATTAATCACCCAGCTCATTATGCATCAGAGTATTCAATCATAAAGAAGACAACGTCCACATTCCAGCACAAAGCCATATAAAAACTTAATAATATGCTCACAATAGCCCAATAGTGAGCGTCGCTCACCCTTATGAATATTTAAGTAAACAAATTGTCTGCCCGCCTTTGCTAGGGATAATTAGTACTCGAGGGCTAATCATTTGGCTGACCCCACCTCCAAAATGGGACAGGCTTGTTGAAGTTTTAGGTGACTGAAATCTTAACTCTTTCAAATTAAAAAAGAAAAAAGGAAAAAAGAAATACACATGTAAAACAAATTACTATTTTACAATTATAAGCCTGCTAAAAATTCCAATAGCTGCTCACAAAAATATTTAATTGCTAATATACAGAAAATAAAACCATAAAAAGCACTCAAATGATTTAATTTCCCATCAGCACACTATAAACTCCACCAACACTTCACTTCAAATAAAATCACCCACTAGGCAAAGTCAAATCACACAAGAAACACACACACTCACACACACTTAACGGCACGCGCACACACACCCGCACAAAACCACATTCATTATCGTCATTGCCATTATCACCAGCAATTAACCCACAGATGAAAGCAGCCCACAAACCAAGCCGGAGAATGCCTTAAGCCTTGAGGAATGACAGCGGGACTGAAAAGTCCCGATGGAAGGGTGAAAGTAGGTAAGCAAGGACGGATGGATGGATGGATGGATAGAGTAAAAGGTGGTTTTATTACCTGCAGGTGAGCAGTGTGGTACGGCAAGCTGGACAGGGTGTTTCGCGGAGAGTCGTGCATCACGCGGAAGAGCGTGCGATTATCAGTGTCATCACTCCAACTGTGTTTATACAGACTCGCATCATAAACAAGCGCCTCTTTGGCCCCGTCCCTCACGCGTCGCTCATGCATACTTAAATCGGCAGTGCACCCATTAAAAAAAACGACCCCTATCTCCTGACAATTATTCCTTCATCTCCACTTGTCACCAAGCAATTACGACAGCGTGCAGACAGGGCCCAATAGGAGACGCGGGGCTTTGGGAAGCCGAGCGACCGGCCGGGAACGAAGGGAGGTGATGAAAAAAGTGCCTAAAATGGAAATGTGTCGCCCTGACCCGGAGCTTTTCTGCCTTTTGTGACGCACTGGAAATACTGGCATCATTAGCATTAAATCTCTCAAAATTCTCCAAAAATGCAACTAATCATTGCAAATTTTCCTGCATCTGTGCTTCCTCTTAAAATGCTCTTCAAAAATGTGTTACTCTCCCTCTTTTTCTTTCTTTCTTTCTTTAAAAAAAAAGGAAGTCTTTCGTCTTGCTGACTGAGTTGCTGAGTGAATGAAGCGAGTGTGTGTGCGAGAGAGTGTGTGTGTGTGTGTGTGTGTGTGTGTGACCATGCGCACCAGCATCTGAGCGCTCCCTCACAGCCTGCGCGCGGAGCCGGGGACTCGGATCGCTCTCCGCCAGACGCCTCTCGCTGCTCTCATTTGAGCGCGCGGCTCACCACACACACACACACGCTTTCTTTCTCTCCTTCTCCTCTTTTTCTCCTGCATTCGGACTCCAACCGAGAGGGGATTTAACACACGCGGCCAGCTGTGGAGGACGTCCAGAGCCCCTAAAATCGGGAGGTACGTGTGCCTGCCTTTTTAAAAAATTAATTCTAGCTTGAATGAGATTAGCAAGCATGTGACCTTCTCAAAGACGGGGAGCGACACAAGTCTGCAAACAAACTAGTGAGCTTAGCGTTTTCTAAAGTAAAAACCACAACACTCTCAGCCAGAAAAAAAGTGAACCTACCTTTTGAGAAACGACACACAATCCCACTCCCCGAAGGTAGAGGCATTTGAAGATATTCTTAGAAGCCTTGAAGCATTAACTTGTATCAAATATGAGGAATAGGATGCCACTGGTAGGCAACAGCATCAGAGCAAGAAAAAAAACAGGAGGGGGGGGGGGAGTGGGGGGTACGAAGAACGAAAGAAAGAAAAAACTAGCTGACGTTTACTGTCAAAGCCATCATTAGAGAACTATTTACAGCGGTATTTACGTGAGCATTGCAAAGCGCCTCTTGCCCGATCACGTCCGAGAAACCCGTGGCATTCTTACGCCTGTAATTAAAACAAATCAAGCAGACCTCTGATTGTTTTGGCACCCGAGGACTAATCGTATACAAAAATCAGCGGTTTGATTGTCAGGGTGGGGAGGTGTGGGGGGTGGCACTTCTTTTCACTGCGTTTCCCTTTTTTTCCTTTCGAGATGGATGATAGGGATACTTTAGCAAGTTGAGTGATAGTGTGGTGGAAATAATAAATAAATACGCCTGAGGCGTACTTTCCTTATTAGGTCAAACTAACCCCAAAAAAGTCCTTACGAGGGAAATATTTGAGCGAGGAGGGAGAAAAAAAAGAAGCTTGGAAACCACTTTAGGAGGTTTGCAAATTTGCCTTTACAGATGTTAATCGTGATTATTTGCACTATTTACTGACTGTTGTCAAACGCACAAAATGTTTCGCTCTCGTATCTGTGGTAGTGTCAACGACTGAACTAATGGTGTTTGTCAACCCCTTTTCTCGTTCTCTCACCCCGCATGCCACAGATGTTTCTCCTAGCAGTTCCCGCAGACAGGAATCCGCTCACAGAGACGAGAGCCACGCTCTCTCCCAGGAGAGGAGCACAAAGGCCAGTCTGCACGCGGCAGATGCAAAATCGAGTCCATCTGCTGCAGGCTTCCCATCGCCACATGGAGATTGAAAAGTGAGAGTCGTTGGGAAGCGTTCGCGTTGACGTCGCCGGAACGCGAACGAGGAACCAGCTGTTGGTAAGTGGGGGAGACATGAACGAGCAGATTTTAAATACCAAAGACTGACGTTGATGCTTTTTGCACGTGGTTTATATGAAAACGGACGACTAAACAATTCCATATTTCAAGCTGCTAGTAAAATCAATTACCTCATATACAAGTGTAGAAGGTCTAAAAAACCGAAAAAAACACCCATCATTTTTATGTTGTGAACAATCCACCCAAGCCAAGCATGACAAATTTATTTAGTTTAAAAAAAAAAACTAGCTGTAAGACGACCTGAAATCCCCGCTCTGAGCATGATATAACAAGCTCCAAGTAGCACATTATCTAGCAGCTCTACTGGAACATATTTTAACTATATGATATCATTAGAAACTATTGAGCTCGAGCCAAAAGGTTTCTAGGCCTGCGCCACTCCAGACCAGGGCAAACGCTCAATGAGGAAGTGTAAAAGGTTTCTCTGGTAGGCATGGAAGGCCTCCAGATCTTGGCGTCACCACATGAATCACGTCTAATGCATCATATTTATATTTCGTCTCAATCCCTAAGGGCTACATCGAGCCCTAACCTTCACTTCGAGAGACAAACAGGCCGATTTAGCTTTTAGCGCTTGATAGCCGTTCTCAGTTCTCGCTCCTATCAGGTTTTATTCTGTCTGTCTCTCACTTGACTCTCTCTCTCTCTTTACTCCCCTCCTCATTTCACAGGGCTTTGGACTGCAAGGTCAATGAGGACAAACAATTCCAGCAGCGTCTCTCGAGCGCATGCAGAAGAAAGTGTCGGTTGAGGGGGGATGGACTCGTGTGACGGCAGCGCTGGCAGAGTTGGTGTCTCTGAGTGCTGGCATCATTTCCATAGCAACCCCTCTAACTATTAATTTTCAATTAAAGCAGACACAAAACGTCCTGCCCCGAGACTAGGGAAAGTGTCAAGAGCACACCAGGGCTTTTTGGAGCAAATGACACTACTGGGCCTGTTCATAGTGACAAAAATCACACCACTGAGCATCTAAGCACTGTTTTTTATTTCACAATCACACCAGTTACAACACCAAAATCACAACTGAAACTCATGCATGCAAAATATTAGCAATTGATAAGATAATAATTGAATATGTTAGCATTATCATCTCTATTATGTCCCTTGGTTGTTTAACAGAGGTGTTACCTCCCCCTTGTGTCAGTTTTAAAATCTGACAGGATTGTCAATTGCATTAAAATCTTACAATTTTGGTGAATTTAAAGTAAATATTGTGTAAAATAAGGTACACAAATCTAATTTGTGGCCATTCAATTGTACTATATATAAAGTTGGGATCACTAGAAATATATTTTTTTGTACAAATTATATAAATCGAGATAACATGCATGAACTCCACTATAATACTTGATTATGTTTGTCCACGTATGGAGATGATCCAAATTAATCCTGAAATATGACCGTCTGTACAATCACATGATCACGGTCACAAATTTGCATATTTAATTAGTGACCTATATATATATATATATATATATATATATTTTTTTTTTTTTTTTTTTTTCAAAATGCAAAACTTAGATTCGATTTTCAATTCAATTCATTTTCAAAGTGAACTTATAAACCTCACAGTATATGGGTATTATATCAGCCACCCTGCTCTCTAGATATCAGCATCAGCCCATGAAAGACTCCTACCGGTTGACCACCACTAAAGACTGAGCTAACAGCAGATTACGCTGAGCTAGTGTGCACTCACTGAGAGTCTGATGTGTGTTTCAGGCCTCACAGAAAGGCCGGCAGCATTAAAGCTGTTCTCTGGCTGGAGAGTTATCCACTTGAGCTCATCTCCGCCTCTGATCCATTGGGCTGATGACTGAGCCTGTGGAACGCACTTGACGCTTGTAAACAGCCCTAATAAACTCTCAGCTGTGGGTCTGCATGTATACAGAAAATATACATGCACCGGATTTAAACAAAAAGAACAAATTCAAATTCAACAATACCAGTCCCTAATGAGTCAATAACCACCTGCTTGGTCAACTAACAGAAGTTTTAGTTTCCCCTTGTGTCAAAATCTACAAACAGCATGACCAACAATAATAATAATAAATATATAGCATTCATGTAATTACAATCTTTTTTATCATTTAATTATGACATATGGCATATTATATACCCCTATTTGACAATACACCTATATGACACCTAGCATGTACAAAACAGAAATAAATCATCCACTAATATTTATTGGTTACACTTTATTTTAAGGTGACGTACTTACATTGTACTTTCTCAAATAATTACTTGTAATTATGCATAATTTACTGTTATTACTATAGTAAGTACATGTAGTAACGTGTAACTGCGTCACCTTAATGTGTGGTCAAAAAAAGCTTATTCTAGTTTTTAGCTCAAGATTGTTGCATCTGTGGTTTTTCTTTTAATTTCTCAAGACAAGAAAATCACGGTTCGATTACCATGACTTGATCTATCCATACCCCTAAAAAAAGAGAGTTTAATGGCAAACTCATAAGACGGGCCTCTCTTCATCTTAATGATGCTCTTCATCGCTGATCGATATGACCAGAAATGGACCATTAGAGCACAATGATTATATAACAGGCAGCTAAACATTATAATATACTGTACTTAAGCGCCGCTGTATCCATGGCAACCTCCTTTTGCCTTGCATCGCGGAACCTTAATGAAGTCCTATTAAGTAGCCTATAATGATAGTGTCCAAATGTATTTGCATATATACTTCAGTAGGCAAGGGAGGGGGATGCAGCAAAGCTCAACAATCACAAGAGCGCAAGATAAGATGTGCGTTTAATCCACAGCATTACTCTGAAAATAACAACCCCGAGTCTCAAAGAGCTCAGAGTCGTAACGCACATCAAAATAAGCCGCTATCTGCGCCGGTAAATAAGCTACGTTTGGTGGCACCTCCATTAAAAAGCTAATTAAGCTCAGGGGCCAGGAGCGAGGCGGGGGCCGGCTTCAGCTCAGAGGATCCCTGTGCAGGATTCCTCACATGTGACTTTCATTTGCGACCCTGGCCGGACGCCCGACAGGACATCCCAGAGAGAGTGTTTGCTCGATTCAATATCAACATGCACAGCGAGCGGCCCCAGGAAAAGGGCCCTGCCTTCAGTTCCTATTGAAAACAAACCAGTCCGCACTCATCAACGCACAGCACCAGCAGCCGAGGCGAACACTCGCCGATGTTCTCGCTTTCTCCGTTTAATGATACCTGCTCCACTCTCGCATCTGTAGGGAGGATTGAAGTATACATTTCAGTGGAGAAATAAAAGAGATCGAAATGACAGAAGTCAGACAGTTCAAGCTGACCGGCCACTTCAAACAGAAAGCCCCGCAGAACGAGACAGACACTCCAGGTTAAATTGGCTCTTCTGTGTCTACCCTTAAAATGTGGGCTCCTTCAAAAGCGCATTTGAATTAGATGAGTTGATGAAATCAAAGACTTGACTGTGTGGGTAAATTTATACAAGCAAGTGCAGCTCACAGCAGTTTACCTGTTATGCGGCAGGTTGGCGGCAGATGAAAGCAAACTGAATGGCAGCCGACTTCCTCTCTCGCTCAAGAGATATTATCATACTGTAAAGGCTGTAATTTGTATTAGCGAGGCATTGTTGGAGATACGCAGGTAATGGGTATTTGATGTGCTCGGAGCTGCCAAACTTGTAATAAGATGAAAGGCAACATGACAAGCACTCAACGATGACCACGTTTGTCAACATGACAAAAAAAAAAAATCTAAAAACAATCATACATTTGGTTTTTTAGACTCTTAAACAACTCAAAAGATTAAAGACGGGAGAAAAAATGACATTGATTATTGACACGCAAAATAAAGAAAACTGGGTCTTTTGTACATTTCGTGTTTATCATCATGACAGAAAACCCCCTCTAAAAACAGTCATATTTTTGAATCTTAGACTTCTAAACAACTCGAAAGATAAAAAGAAAGAGGGTTAAAAACATAGATTATTGTGACGAAAAATGAAGAAAACAGTTTTGGTAATAAATTAAACATGTTTGTCAACAAGACAAAGATAAACAAACAATCCCTCTAAAACCGGTTATGACTTTGATTTTTGCTTTTGTTTAAGACTCTTAAACAACCTGAAAGATAAAATACATCTTTGTCTCAAACAAAAAAATAACGAAAACAATATGTTTAATAAATGGTTTTACACAAATACATTTAACACAACACGATAATCAAAATGACCACAAAAAACATCTATTTTTATAACACTCAACAACTTTGCTCTGTCTGCGTAAATCATTATTCTTCAAATTAAAATACATCAAGTTAGCTAAGAATTTACTACTAAAATACAAAGTATCACGCCTAGCTTTCTTCATTTTCCATTTCCGTTGTTGCCAGGGTGTTGCTATGTGGTTTTTAAGATGTTGCTTAGCAGCACAAATCAATAGGCCAAAAACCATCCCAAGTGCATTTACTTAGAAACACAACACTTTGCGTACTTCTGCTTAAGAAGACTGAAGTTTAATACTTAGGGTTAAAGGTTTGTTCAAATCACTAACCCTAATTTTAATATAAATGGTCTTAGTCTGTTAAATTTGCTACTTGAAGGCAGGGTAGTTTTTTTGTTTTGTTATGCTGGTTGAAAGCCTTTTCGCATCCTGATAGTAATCACTAAGTTTAGTGGTCTAAATGTATTTATATGTATATACTGTATTTCGTCTGTGGAAAGATAGTGTAGGACCATAAAATGTTCGTCCAATCATTGAATTGAGTCCAAATGTGTGGCTTTGGAGGCGCTCTGAAGGGAGGGTGTGGGATCTTATGCTTTCAAAGCTAGCTTGCTATTGCTAGCCTCTTGGAAAACACAACCTTTGAAATGTACAATTTCAAACAATCACACATACACCAAACATTTAAATTTGATGAAATCACAAAAGATGGGTAAAAAAGAAAAACATTGATAAAAAGCAGCAGGAAAGTTGAACATATCTTAGCTATTCTCACATTACACCAGAACCCAAAAAGTAGCATGAGCTACATCCAATCCAGAGGTTTGATTCTATTCAATCAGACAGAAAATTACTTAAAAAATAAAAAGAGAGAGAGAGAGAGAATTAATTCAGGAAAATGGAATCCCACCAAAGAATAATAAACTCATTATAAGGACATTTTAAACTTAACCGTTCTCCATGCCACAGCTAATTTAAACCTAATTTTTACTAGCCACTAATTCAGTGGGGGCGGGGATAGGAATTACATCTGGAGGTAATTCCCTGAATGGAGGCTAGCCAAATAAAAAAAATAAAAAATATGAGAGAAAGAGGGGCAGGTTTGGCTGAGGAGGGTTTTTTGTCTCTGAAATTGCTGAATGTCTTCATAGTGCTGTCATCAGACAGGTCAGAGAGGTGTTTCTTCCGGGAGAATCAGACAGAGCCACAAAAGTCCTGATAAAGGCACCCGGTCCCAGATGATCTGACTCTAGAGAGGTGGCAGCCCTGTTTGGACTAGACGGTCTCACCCCACCACTGATATTTAAAACATCTCATGCTGGATCACACGCCTGAACATCTGTGTCAACACATGACAAAATCTGAAGCAGTGAAAAGTTGTTTGGGTGCATCAGACAGCCTGAGAACGCAACTCCCAACCCCAAATCTGAGACAAATGGCTGTTTCTTCAACTATAAGCAGTTTTATGGCCAAAAGTTTGATCTTTATTAAAACAGATTTCTTTGTTTCATGAAGGTCACATTAAAACTGTCATAAGCAGGCAACATTTTATTGTTTTATCAATGTCATAGACCCAAACTTAAAAAAAACACATCAAATTGTAAAATAAAAAGTAAAAATTAACCATTCAATTCAATCCATTGAGTACAAATATTTATATTATTTTTCAGTCAAATTACGACTGCATCACTAGCATCATTTCCATCACAATTAATAATTTTGCCACTAATAAAGTAAAAAAAAAAAAAAACGTATACTTATGTACTTGGTGTCATTTTCAATCAATCAATCTGCAACTGTCAAATTATGCAAAAAGTGTGAAAATTTTATTTACACTGTAAACCCGAAATTAACCAGTCAAAATTAACCAAATGAAAGAGTTTATTTCACTCAAATACTACTGAAAGTCATTGTAATTAATAGAAAAAAGTTAAGTGAACTCAATAACTGATTATGTGAAGCTGAACTTAAACTAAATGAGTGCCACAGAGTTCTAGTTCCCAGCATGCTTTGCATTAGACTGCATACTGTTAAACTTAAGTGTGTTTTTATACAAGATTAATAGGTTAACCTAAAAATATTGATTAATTGGTTAGGTCGACGATGGACAACAACATTTTAAGATTATTGCTGAACCGCATACTCTCAAACTACTCTTACTATTCCTGCCATAGAAAGATATAGTAAAAATAGTATGGGGTTCCGTATTTAGAATATGTTTATGGCATGCTGCGTGCATGCAAATGTATAGTGATATAGTTTCTTTGCAATATTAAGACATGCAAGTATGATATTGTTAGCTAGCAGTTAAATGTAAAATATTTGACTCAATTTGATGTTTATGCAATCAAACTGTATGAGTTGGCTAAGTCAACATTTAATTAGCAATTAACATGTCTGTGTAGTACAAAATCAAAATTTTAAGTTCTACTAACTTAATCATGGAGTTTGTTAACTTAAATGAGGCAACTGAATACCCATTTTTTTTTTAGTTCTGCCAACTTTCTAGGGTTTAGGGTGTAATTGTGTGCATTTGGGATACATAAAATGCTGGATGAATTAAATTAAACTAAACGAGATGGATTTAAAAAAAATAAAAAAAATATATATATACATTCACCACAAAAAGCTAAGTTAATTGCCATTTGTTGCTCAAGAAAAAAAAAACTATATTGAGAGTCTGCAAAGTTGAAGAAATACCCACATATTGAACATTAGCCACCTGTGAACAAGCAGACAGGCTCCTTGAATAGTTCAGAAACCCTACAACGACTCAGTGTGAAAGACTAAGATTCAATGGTCTCGTTTGTAGGCACGGCAGATACACGTCGGATCTGCTAGAGGTGGGAGAAAATGAAAAGATGGACTCCAATAATCTATAGTGAAAAGTGACTAAAAGAAGACATTTACATTCGTCACAGACCCTGACAGCCCCCCACCCCAATCCCAACTACCCCCGTGTCCTCTTGAACAGAAAATGTGTTTTCCAAATGAAAATAAACTGAGGCCGGCCAGTTTGAAGCAGTTAAATTCAGGAATATGAGATCAAATAAAGACTCCTGTGGCGGCTGAAAAGAGAAATGAAATCGCTTCTGAGGAGAGATGTACCGGGTAATAAAATCACTCCTTTATATCTTCCTAAACGGCACATGTTCCTGTGGAGTGGTGAAGCTTTGGCGCGGTCGGTCAAAGACAGTATGCAAGTGGCAATTTTTACTTCCTGAAGATCTCCGTACCGATATCCTTCTTCAGTCTTGCGCTCTGCAATTTGGTAGAAATGGCAAACTCTTTTAACGTCGAGTTTGAGGAAAACTTTTGGCCAGAATTGCTTTAACAACATACGGTGAGCGAGAACTCCATATTCCATTAGCCGAGCATAACTGGAGGTCGTAATCAGGTGCCTCCGACGACCTGTTTCCATTATGGTGGGAATGGAGGATGAATACTTGCTCTTGATTGGATGCAGTCAATAGTGCAGAGTGCAAACAAAAAACATCACAGGAACAACCACTTCTCTCTGAATCGCTTCAATTCATTCGCCAGTCCATTGACGGCAGAATTACGGTGCATTACCAAAAACATGTAATTGATTTGCCTTTGAAAAGGTAGCCACAGTAACTTCAGACCACGTTTTAGGCGGCTATATTGAAGGGCATTAGCAAACGGAGGAATACATTATAATTTATAATACAGTGGTTATTAAAGTCCCAATAAAAAGGGTTTAGAGAGTGGAATGATTCACTTATCAGTTTGCTTGTGCGGTACTTAAAAGCAGCCGTCTTCTGTCATTTTAGCCACAAAAAAGTAGCCTGTGATGACATTGAAAACAGCACTGCATGTACAAATTTTCGCACGAATGCAAATGGTTTCCATTAATTCCTGGAATAGAACAAAATTATAATTGTTTATGCATAAGGAAAGAAAAAATAAATGAAATGTAATAAGAGTTCAAAATGGAAGCATTTGCTATGAAACACGCACCAGTCCCAATTTGATTTTGAAATACAGGCCAATCAAAAAAAGTGCAACAAACGTATTAAATGGCAACTTCTATTCAAAGTACAAATTGCTCTGTACGGTAAAAAGCTTAGACAAATTTTACCAGTAGTCAAAGCTCAGGAAAAGGGCTTTTCAAGCCTCAATAAGTGTTTTCAAATAAACCAAATAAAATGAGATGCGAAGTCACAAATTAAAACAAAAGTACAGTTGTACAGACATACATATATATATATATATTTTAAAAATCAGTCAAAATATAACGTACAACTTCCTGCTACCAGTTTTTCAGTTGGAGTGGTGTTTATTCTCTTTAGCACCCAGTAGGAAGTAATTCAGTTCCCTGATCATTCAGATTCAACTTCAGCGAGTATTTCCTAGCCGGCAAGTATTCAGTGAAGTGATTGATTCCCATCATGTGTTATGTTGATGTTTTTAGTTCTAATACTCCAACGTATTTAATGGACGTGATAACGTGCGTGAGAGGTGAGCCATGTTTGATTTTTGGGTAACTATAAAAAGTGCTTGAGACGTGCTTTTTGCTCAGTTTATTATACTTTTTTACGTAATAAAGTAATTTTTTTGGCTTTAATTCTCAGAGACTAAAATGTTTGGCTTGTCAAAAATGCTATATTCAGCTGTTGCAAATGACTCTTATAACAAAAATATTTTATTTAAACCCATGAGAATAACGATCCTGTTGTAAACAATAATGAAAAATCACTTTTTTAAACTGTATTCCATTATTATCCCTTAGCAGATTTCAACTAAATATTTTTTCCCTCTTCTCCTTTTCATTGTAGAATATCATTGTAGAAGAGTTGATCAATCAAATTGCATTTCACACGCAATTACAATGTTTACACATGTTGATGTCATTCTGCTGTGCTTTAATTAATTTCTCAGCAGATAGTGAACATTTATTTATGAATTAATTGATTAACTGCTGTGCTACTCTTAAAATGAGTGTTTTAAGCCACGCATTACAGACACAAACACACACGGTCAACACATTCTGTATAATCTTAGAGGAAACTGTGTGTGCACGTTACAACCATGACCTATTTGAATTCACACATCGAGCCGCAAATTTGGAGTACAGCATACATTTAACACTTACAAGACTCTCTACCTTTTATTGGATGAAAGGCAGGAAGGGAGTAAATAAATGGAAGGATTTTCTGACAGTTTAAAAGTGCCCAACAGCTGCCGTCGGGTCATCTAAACGCACATTCACCTCCCCAAACAAACTCAGACACGACTTCAAATACTGCACATAGCTGGACTGTTAGCTAATCCTACTATTGTTCAGGCTCACAAGTTTCGGCCCCTACTGCTCAGACTACACCCTTGGACTAACAACCCATCCCTCCATGCAAGCAAGCTGCAACAGTAATAAATATCTACAAAAACATGCATGATGCAAATTTTCCCCAGAGGACATTTAATACTGTGCAGAAGTAGCGAACGGTGGCTCCAGTAGTCTAATGTGCAGACATACACAGACGTTCGGGATTGTGTTATGAAGTGGTTCGTATTGAATGCCACACAGTCAATTAAAAAATGATTTCCTCCAGAAAAATAAATATATTGGGGTGGATGGTTGCCACTGATGTATGTGCCAGAGAGAACCTGAACCTCTCAAGTGTATTTTAATTACTTAATGCAGCGTCAATGCATTAAGGCTGATTTACACTCAACGCTTCCTAGGTTCGCTTGGGTGCGCATGGCAAAAATTACGCCATAACGCCGTTGCTGGAAGTGAACATTATGAGCATGCGACCCCATTTCAGCATTTTTTTGTAAACGCATCTTCCGCGCGTTTCCGCTTCCGAAGATGCACGACTTCGAAGTGAATCTGGCCGAGCATGCATGTACGTCTGTACCGGCACGCAGTTTGCGTGTCTAAATTAACTGCTTACATTTACAAAATGAGCCAACAATAGCAGAAATAAGCTCTTTTAATGAAAATAAAGGTGCATGTTTAATAAAAAATGTTCACAAAATTAAATGAAAATGTTTATTGAAATTCGTTTAGTGAAGATCGTCGGTTAATTTCAATGTATAATATATGTTCTCGTATCCATATATTTTGTTCTAATGTCACAAGTAATAATCTCAAGGTTTACTGGGTTTTACTAGCCTGGCAAGCCAGACCTATCCAGATGTTAGGTCTGGGAACTCACAATTGGCATACCTGAATCCGAGGGGCGGGATAAACAGTTGTCTTTCAAATATCCTCTGCACGCAATAGGACAGCGCTACAACCAACCAGAGCAACGGACGACTGTGGCTGAGTGAGTCCCATGCGTTTTCCCACCAGCGGAGCTAGTTGATAGGCCTATATTAAACTTTTGCCGTATCCGGTCGCCAAAACTCCGAACACATCTTCCATTTTTTAAAAGTGACTTAAGTGACGTTCTCTTAACTCCAAGTCATCCAGAGTCGCGGCCAAAGCCGATTCGAAAGACCGCTGTTCGCCAGCAGCATCTTCTTTGTTTTCAAGTAGCAGATCACCTATGGAAATCACTGGGAACCGTCACAACTCTGCCGTCATTATGTTAAGCCCGCCCACCAACTCTATACACAATGTGATTGGCCTGACCAGAGTTTGGTTTTTCCAGCTCGAATGCCAGAGAGTTGCTAGACCACACTTTGCTGCAAAATATTTTTTGCTGCCGCTAGCACTCGTTTTACAAGATTCTTTTGTGGTATTGGTGAAGTGTACTAAAACACACATCGTCTGATTCCTGTTGGTTTAGAGGACAATTACTCCTGAGCCGCCCCCTGTAGTTTCAAAGAGTTGTACAACGATAAGCGCGTCAAGTATAAACGCCTCGTCCGTTTGGGAAGATGCGCGCGCAGTCAGCGGAAGATCCATGCAAAAGTATAAATCAGGCTTTATGTTGGCAAACTAGAAGGAGCTGACGTCCAAAGTCACCTGACTAGCTGCGTACACGTCTTCGGCAGTTCCGATCACACACACAAACATCCATGAACGAAGAGAAATTTACACATGCAAATTATAAATGCAAGGCTCTTGCAATGGGGACTTGAACTTTTCACACCTTTCAAAGCCACAGAATTGGCTGTGTTCAGCCTCTCTGCAGCTGCTGCTCTGCACTAATGCAAGACGGTGTCATATGAAAACTATTCCTCGACCCAAACCACAGAGCTGGTCATTAATGAAACACAGCCTGCAGTGAGGTCATGAAAAGTCTACGTTTCAGCAGCCACATATACAGGAAAAAAAAAAAGAATAATTCCCAAAGAATAGAGTAACAGGAATAAAAAATAAAATCTGATTCCAGTCCCAAGGACAGGGAAAAATAAATAAATGGCAGGGAACGGTGGCCTCTCACATTTTCCCCCCGCGCTTTACAAACAACCGTCAACTGCTGCTCAGAAACAGCGCTGCTTCACAAAGAGAGCAGACTAAACAATCCCATCCCAGCCAAGGCAAACGCTCTGCAACTCTCTGCACACAGTCGCATTTCAGGATGTCTCAGCTTAATTGCTAACTATCAAATCTCACAATGGAATCTGTCCATTTGGCAGGGACCCCAGCGGCGGACCTGATAAAATGTTGTTTAAAAAGTGTCAGCTTCGTCCCGTGATAAGAAAAAAATCATTCTGATTCGAGTTTCGGTTGGCGCTTTTCTTTATTTATTTTTTGTCCAAAAGGGGTGGACCAACTCTACATAGTTACATTCGCAAAATCATAATGCAGTGAGGGAGATAAAGACACCTTGAAAAGCACCAGCCGACATAAGTTGTTCTATGTCTAATTATGAAGTAATCAATTTAAATTTGAAAGTAATATTTTATTAAAACAAAGTGCACACATTCACTCTTATTTGTAAGTCTTATATGTCAAAACGCAAATCTTTCATTTATGAATTACATGAATCATGATAGCATATTTTCAATTCAAAACCATGAAACTTTAGAAATTGTTGAATAGTTTGCATCACTAAATAGTCTATTACTGTCGGTCGCTGAACATTTCTATCATAAAACAGTTGTCTAATTCTTTCATCTACACTTACATCTTTCCACGAACTCTCGTTGTGTTGTGACAGTGACAGTAAGCCCCGCCTTCTTTGATTTAATTGGCCATCTCGATCCTTTTGACATTGACAAGCGCTGTTGTAGACCGCTGATGTAGAGCAGCCTATACAAACTTTTTGTCATCCTAACAACAAACAGCTTTACACTGAAATAAGATAAGACAAATAAGATGAGAAAATGTGAGTTCTATCATTTATTTTTATTCATAGCTGAGACAACTTTAATGGCTCTAGTCTATTTTCTTTTCCAGGAAAACAGAGAAAAAAATATTGATGACTCATTCTGCACAGTTGTTTTTTGTCCAATCAAATTCTCTCTAGAATAATGATGTCCCTCTCCCCGTGAATTAAATGAATTCCATAGCCTTTTTTTATGTATGCATGTATGTATATATATATGTTTTTTTATAGTATTTATATATACATTCTAGAGAGCTTTTGATTGGATAAAAACCACTGCAGTGCTGCATGATTTCCCTGGAAGAGACTGCAAATATGAATGAATAATAAATATATGATAATTTCATAGGGGACTTTAAAAAAACACCACACCTCAATCAATGTCTGCACAGCAAAAATGCTACTGGTACATGAAGAGCTTGTGATGCTGAGGCTAACCCAAACCGGGGCGGGCGAGCCACTAACCGCTTAAACAGGCAGAGGGGACGAGCGCTATCAGGACTACGAGGGCAGGATAATCGGTTTGTCACTCATTGCGTCTTGTGGCATTCTGTTTTTCTGAGTCTGACTTTCAAACTCCCGGATCCCAAAAACTTCAAACAACCAAAATACCAGCACATTCATAAAACAGAACAGAACCACTGGGAATATAAGACGGGGAGAGAGAGAGAGTGAGCGCGCGCACTCACACACACACACACTGACACACACACTGACACACACACACACACTGACACACACACACACACACACACACACACACACACACACACACACACACACACACACACACACACACACACACACACACACACACACACACACACAAGCTCGCTCGCACAAAGGTAGCAGGCCTCGACAGCAGATGGTAAAATTAACATTTCAACAGTTCTCTTCTTTCATGTAGGTCTCGGCAGAACCGCCTTTTTTTTCTGGAAAAAGTGTAAAGGCTAGGGTTTGGAAAGATGCAAGGCAGGAGAAAGATTCTGGAAAAGGGAAGGAGAATATTGGCTTATTGCTCCTGATGGTCCTCCTCAATGAAAAATTAAATAGGTCTGTTTTGCAGGTTTGGCTCTCCGGAGTGCCCTCCGCCCTGTTATGGAAACATCATCTCAGTAATTTATATGTGCTAGAACACCTGGTGATGAAGGAAAATAAAAATTTTTGGGCTTCTTTAAAATCTAAACCTTTGACTTTTTCACCCTCGTTTAATCTTATCCGTCTTCTCCCGTTAACGTCCATGCGATTCAGGAGAAATAACCTGGAAATAATGGTGCTTTTCATAAATTAACACGCACTCCGAAAAAGACACGCACAGCTTCGCTGAGATATATTCAGAAGCTGTCTAATGCATTTCAAATAAATAAAAATCTAAGTGGGTTGGGGGGGGGGGGATCAAAATACAAAAGGTGACAGACTCATTTGAGTCCACTGAATGGAACGCCTGAGTAGAGGCCATTAATTTGGACACAGTTATGGCTAAATTACATGTGTTTCACCTCTGTGACATTTTAAATGCAATTAAAAGCTGGTTATGAAAGAGCGCGGACTTCTTCATGATGCGGGAAATCGCTGCGGTGATTAACATGCAAACGAGCTCACGCTGGCGGAGTAGATTGAGGTTTGAAAACCCCATTTACTTTTGTGTGATTATCTATTTACCAGTACACAGCCTTCAATCTCTCGCCGTTCCCCCACCGCACATCACTCAATTACACTCCCACCTTTATTTACGAAGGTGCGACTGCATGGCAGACTCAAAACGTCCATTCCGCAGAGCTATCTTTTGTCTAGAAATCGTGAGGCTGATCTGCAGCGGCCCTCCTCGGAGGGAATTCACAGCTGGAGCATGTCAAATATCAGCCCTACCATTTGGCTACGAGGATTCTGTAAACGGTTCATTAACAAAACGTCTCCGACCGCAGTTTTACAAGTTGGCCCCTGATAAATTGTTAAGTTGGAGGAGATGTTCCAAATGAAGATGAGGGGGTCTTCTGACGGTCTTGCCAGAGGAGCTCTAGATTTAGATTGAAATGAACTGCACTGGAAACACTCAGAGTGCTATTATGTTTCGGCGTGTTGATGCAATTATCATCTGAACGCCTGGCAGCATCAGAGGAATCTAATTTAATTAATTTAAACGGATGAATAACCACGAAATTCCTGTTGTAAAAATGTGCGAAGGGATGAATGCTGGAAATACAAAAATAATTCAAATCTTGCTTTAAAATAAAACGAAAACAAATCATGATGCATAAGATGTTTTTTCCAGCAAAATTAAGATTTTATTTTAAGTCATTTTAAAAGTCATATGAATACATAAGGGAACGTGTACCATAACTAGTCACTAGCTCATTGATAAATGATTTTTAAATGCACAGATATTTAAAGCAGTCTATTAATTAATATGAGCTCATAAAAGCTGCATGCATAATGATAAAAATGTCACACTGCAGGACAAATCAAATTTTCCTCTCTTTTCAAACTACTTCAACTTAAATATAGTGAAAATTAGTTTTTATACCAAAATGTATTTAAACATTTATTTCATATTAAGTATACTACAAATCAATTAACATATTTACTGGCATACCGCTTAAGACTTACCTTTATGAATATGATAATTCAACTTTATTTGGAGTACTTCTTTATTGCACAATGCACATTTCTTAATATTAGCCCTAAAATGTGTTTAAATATCACTATTAGTAAGGATAGTATGATCTCTGTATAATATCAGTCTTTAAATGCAAGATATTTAAATTGTACCTTAAGTATACTAGCAATAGTTCCACTTTATCATAATCACATCTACTTAAGTATATCTTTAGTTGGACCTCAGTACTATTTCCAGATAACTAAAGTGCATTAAGTACATAATTAGTTCTTACAATTAGTAGACTTAACTTATATCAATTTTATTAGGCCTATACCAGCAGTACAATTGCAGGGTATTTATAAAAAGTACATAATGTATTTGTTGTATACTTAGCATAAAATAAATGTATTTCAAATACATTTTAGTACATTTATTTTTCACTAGGGTATGATCCTACTAAAAAAATGATATCCTCTTAAATATGCACATTTAAATAAAATAATCAGACCAACTAGACAGCATTATCCTGTTAAATTAAAAATTTAGCCCTGGATTCTTTGAGGGAAGCATCACTATAGTTTCCTATCTCTCACTTTGGGCCTCAGTTTTTACCACCCACTCCAGGCAGAGGAGACTAGGATCTAGGATCTTTGCTTGCCACGATGGGACAGAGTTTTGAGAAGCCCTCGGCTCTCTTAAAACTCCTGCTTTTTCAAGTGCTCTCAGCCTGCTTAAAACAAACCCTGTTGATCCAGCTGAGGGGGTTCAGGAGAGCAAAAAATGGAAACAGTGCCATCCAGTGATGTGTCTGGGCATTCCTCAAGTGCTGGGATTGCACTATCCTGACCCAAGGAAGCCCACAGACTGATATGTACTCTGGCAAAAGCCTGTAATCCGTCATTTCTTCTTTGTGGTGACTAAAGACAGAGAAACGTCTCGGCGGAGCAGTGGGCAAAACACATCAGAGTGAATAACGGTAAGACCCTTCCAAGCAGCGGTTCAGAAAGTCTGTGGAGACTTACATCAGAAAAACCTGAACAAAACTCACCTGTCGTAACCTAATCTGTAGCTCTGCTGTGCAAAATAAGCGGATAGTTTTAGTCTTGAACACGTTTGACAAGCACGCCACACTGCTATTTACTACTGATCATATCCAAAAAGCACGACATGGAAACATCTAATGAAAAGCATTTGGATTGCATTTATTGTATGAAAAAAAAGCTTTGTAATGCAGACAACAGGGATTTGCCATCATTTAAACCTCGTAACATACACTACAGAGTTGCTTTGTGTGTGTGAACTAGCATGAAACCACCAAAGATAGGGTTAGTATGCAATACAATTGACCATTTTTACTTTCTTAATGGACATTCTTGGTCTCATTGTGCATACATTGTTATTATTATTATTTATGAAGAAGATATTCAATTTGTATAATCTTTGGTCAAAATGTTAAACCTGCTCCACCTCTGAAACAACTTTTCTTTGAGGATGACATGAAGCTCTCAATTAAACTACATAAAAACAATTCATAATCCAATTAATTCCCCCTTTTTTTTTAAAGAAAAAAGTATTATCTCATAAATACACTAGATCACCAAAGTAAAATAAACTTTGAACACTTTCAATGGTGTTTTTCAGATTTAACAGCATTAAATAGTTGACTGTGTGGTTCACACTGAAAAATTTGCTTTGAAATGCTGTATTAAATATTTATTTATTGCATACTCTGTCCTTAAACACTATATTAAATATTGCATGCAATATAAAGTGTGTAGCGTAGTCTGCAGTATGCTGTACGATTAAATGTGCATTTAATTAAGGGTATATGAAAGCTAATTATATAAATAAATGAGAGATTGGTCTGCTAAAAAAACATCAGAGGGATATTTTGTTCAATTATTCCAGCTCTAAATCTATTGATCTAATGAAACACAGAACTCAAGGCAGGAGATTCACTTAATATTATACCACTAATCATGAGATGAATAATGATTATACCATCCGGTAATTAAACGTCTTACAAAACATTTAACTCACTGTATGTTGGAAAGGGCCACCGGAGGTTGAATCGATTGTTTTGTTTTTCATTTTTAGTTGCAGTGTGAATCAAGGGAGGGAAAGGGAAGGGGAAAAAACATGCTATGTGACACAACGGTGAAAACACGTTGATGGTTGTTAGCAGTTATGCTGCTAATCCTCTATGCTGTCAAGGCAATGAAAGGAAACAATTTGAGGAGGGAAAAAAGCCACACAAACACCTCGTTCTCATGGTGAAGTGGGTAAATTATATATTTTGGAAGCTCATTAGTTGACATGCGTGGTTTCATAAAGAGAGAGAAACAGCAAATATATGCACAAACTCGTAAGTGTGTGTGTATATGTTGTGAGAGTGTTCCTGGCACAAAGACCTCTGTGTATCACGGTCTCTGATCAACACGCAGGTGCACAAGACGCATGCTAAAAGCCAATTTGCTGTCAACAAATCCTTTCTTATCCCTACTTAAAGGTAATAATTACCCTGCATTAGAGCTGTCAGTTTGTTGTCGAGCATGATGGGCGGTCCTGCGTACGTACAGTGTGTTTGTACATGCAGGGTCCAAAATTAACACTTCCTAAGTGCCAAACACAACTGAAGTTGGATTTGCATGCCATTTGGCTGACAACTTCAAAGAAAATGCAACATTATATGGTTTTAATCAAACTGTAAGAATGAAAGTCTTGATTTAATGATGTGTTCAATGTCAGAAAGATTGTTCACTGTTATTTAAAAAAAAAAAAAAAACATTTAAGTTTTTTCATTAACTCATCAAAATAATTACATTTTCAAAGTCGCTTAACGGCTGACACTTGCCTACAATGGATGTGAGCGTCGTATTGTGTCCATTATTTTTAATGGTGTCCCAGATCGCTTGGGAGGATTATATGTTTGTTCAGAGCATTTGACTGCAGACTGTTTTGTAAACGAGAGATTGCAAAGAAAAGTTGAAGCGGCAAACTGTATTGAATCCGGCAGCAGCTGTATCGCAAACCGTAAGTAAACGATTTCATAATGCTTTGTCTGTAAATGAAGGTTTCACATGAATGATAATTTCAAAACATTTACACACATGCAATAGTAGTGAGCGTTGATACAGTTTCCTATGCAACTGTTAGCCAATCGTTACAGTTGCCGTTTACCTACACGTCTTAAAGGAGACACCACTTAAAAACAGATCATTTAAGACAGAGGGTCAAGAATTTTTCTGCATATATATTTGTTTTTTGTGTGCAAAAAAACATTATTGACATTATAAGTTAACCTCAAGGAACAATAATATAATAACAAACAAAAAAATCCATGTCATGACTTGTTGATGTTGAGGTTTTAAGTTGAATTAGGGTGATTTTTTTACAGTGTATTTGTGTGTTGAACAAACATGAACACCAAAAAACCACAAAAACACACCTGATACAAAATCTTCATCATTTTGTAGAAGTAGAGCTAAAAAAATTAGACTGTTAGATTTTTTTTTTTTGAAAATGTTCATCGCCATCTTGCCCCGACCAAAGTTACTTGAACACGCCTGCCATTATAACTGCACGATTAATCGTTAAAAGATTGCGATCTCAAATCAAACACCCACGCAATCTCATTCCTAAATGACAACGATTCTCCTGTGTGATTGATTCACAAAATCAATCAAATTACACTTCAAATACTTTTTTTTCAAAGATGTTTTTGAGAGAGCAGTTGTCATGTATAGGTATGAAACAGCTTTACAAACAGTCCTTTCATCCACACTGTATTAATATTATTTCTGTGTAACAAATATCCATATCACAGAAGTACTGGGATAAAAGCTTATAGCTTTGATATAAACACTGATTTAGTCCACGGAAGCGATCAAAATAGAGTAAATTAAAAACCTATTGAAAATAACATGATGCTTCAAATAACGATTGTATCAATTACATCATTAAGCCATCAGGTGGCGAAAAGTGACTGGTAAAATGTATTTGTTATTGAATCATTCATTCAATTGATTTGTTCAAAAAAATGCTGATTCACCCAGTAAATAAAACAAATAAAGTGTTTTTAAGTGAGTCATTGAATCAATTATCATTAAACTGATTTTTTTAAAATAATTCATTCAGATTATTAAACATTTTAAATAGAATGCAGCAATTAAAATTTTATTAGAAACTCTATTAAATTACATGTTATTTTGTTTAGTTGTCTATACAGAATCATGATTCCTATTTATCCCATAGACTGTAACATAAAATATGTAAAATACGCCCCTTCACTCTCTTCCATTTGCTGAAAACTGAAGCCGCCAAAGTCCCTAATATGGCGCTGACATCTAGCGCAGATTTGGGACCTGCTTCTGCGCAGTAGTGAGCAGGAAGTAAAGCTGCGATATCAAGGTCCCGCCCTCACTCCCGCAGAAATGGTGTGAAATAAACAGTTATGGACATGTAGAAATTAAAGTTGAAGCTCCAATCTCCTCCCGAAAATCCCCAAAAAAGTCTGTTGGTGTCTCAGTGACTACTTCATTTCGAGAAGCTGTCAATCACAGCTGTCAATCCTGATGTCGCATTCCCGTTTTATAGCATCAAATAACTAAATAAGACCAAACTTATTTAAATAAAACCAAACACTTAAACTTAAATCAGCGTGATAAGAACTACATAAAACGACAAAAAACATCTGTGAAAAAAAAGTATTTGAAGTGTAATTTGATTTTTTAGTTTCCATCGCGTCCATTAGACTTTATGGGGAGGTGGTGCTTTACAACCTATACCGGGACCAGCCACCGGGGGGGCGATCGAGACACTTTTCAGCACTTGTGCGGGACACTTGATGTATCCAGAATCGGGCAGCTCTACCTGACATTTTGATTACGACTTCCCAACTCATAAATACAAACTTCCCAGGAGGACGTATAATCAGTGATGTGATTGTATTGAATAAAAGACAAAGCATGCATTAAAAACAAAATCTGTACTTGTCACGAATTAAGTTTATCTAAGACGCCTGATGGTTTTTGTTTCGCCAATACTTAACGTAGTGACATATTTCTCGCATTGAGCCACCATAAATGAAGACATGAGAAATAAAATCGTGATGCCTCTTCATGTTTATTTGACAGGCAGCATATGATGATGAAAGAAAATGCCAAGTTTCTTATTTTATATAAACATTAATGCAAAATACAGTTTCACAGCCAGTGGATAACGGGTGGTAAACTTTCTGAATTCATCCACTACCCAGTAAAACGTGAATTTTGGAGTGCATTAGTGCATTATACAATGCAAGCACACACAGACACACTCATTACCGCTCTCATGTTCTTGTATCATTTATAATACTTCATGCTTTTTCCTGAGACCAGTCAAAGGAAACATTGAGGTACTTGAGGTTTTATTGAATGGTGGCTTGTAAACGCTGTTGCGAGGAAAGGCGCGTGTATTAAAATCCTCTAAAAGGCATTGAGCCGGGCAGGAAAGGGGCTAGAAATCCCAACAATGGTTTCCAGGAGGGCAGTATCACGAAATGCAAACGTCTGCCGTGATGAGCGTGCGAGAGATTAGAGACAAACTCCCCCCTCCACCATTTACATAATGTAAAAACTCTATTCTTTCATTCTCTTCTTCTTTCTTCCTCTCCAACTATTCACTAAATAAATGAGGAAACTATCAAAGCTTTGGGATGTTTGATAAAAGACAGAGAGTGGATTCAGAACGGCCCGGCGCTCTCCACAATGCACGCGGCGAGTGGCAGCATTCAGAGGCAGCCGACTGAGGAAGGCCTGGCAGAATATTTATAACGGAGGACAATGCTAATGTATTAGGGTGACACCTATACCTCCTCTAAGCCAAAGGGAATCACATTCTGACGCTGGCTTTATCTTCTGAGAAAGAATGCTGTGCTCAGAGGGGTTTTTATAGAAATTTGGACAAATGTAAATGTATAGAGAACGTGGATGATTCTTCACTTGGTTCAATAGGAACAAGGATCTTATTGAATGTGACCTGTTTTGTTCGGCTTCAGTGTTTAAACCTGCTGTTCATTCAGATCAAGATGCAGCCAATAGACTGACAAACCTCTTTGGATTGGGTCCAAGACAAAACCTGTGATTTCTGTTAAATACAAACCGCTGTTAGGATGTCTTCTCGTTTTCTAATCCAATTCAGAATTAAACTCTGTACAGTTAAAGATTTAAAAGAATCGAAACGGCATTTGCAACAGACATATCTTCTGCATTGTGATGTATTGTCGAGTAACAATTCTGAACAGGACTTTTTTTTTTTAACTCATCTGGATTTGATTGGACCGTAAAGAATGTAGGCTAAGATGGTAGATTTTATTTTTTTTAAAGAAAGATATTTAATTTTGAGACTGATTAACAGACTTTTCAAATATTATCATATTTATTATAATTAACATTTATTAAAGTAAAGAGTACATTTTTAAAGTCATGTCTTTGAAGTCAACATGTAACAGCTTTCACGATATTTTTTCTTACGCAATGTGATGTATTTCTTTACTTTATGTTATGCAGTATATCGGCAAGTGATTGGATTATGAAAAGTGGGAGTGTCATACCAAATTCAATACCTTAAAAAGGTAAACAGGGTCATTTTTATACGCTATAGTACAGTATAAAACAGCAGTATGTGGTGAAGATCCTTCTGTGGACAGCCAAAAATATCAAATGTCTCTGTGCCTTTCATGCAATGACTTGTGTAGCACTAAAACAACTTAAAACTAAGTAAACAAAAAAAACTAGATTACATCACCTGACAGCAATGACTAAGCTCTGTGCTATACCTGAAGAACTTATGAAAGTCATTCCTTAAAAACGGATTTAAATTGAGCCGTTTGCTTTCTCTCAGCCCTCTCAAAAAACATTGAACTTGTGAAATTCCTAGCTCTCCCATACATCTAGAAAACAGCTCATCCCAGCCATTCGCCTGGAATCTATGAACCAATCAGAGAAGCGTGTGTGCAAGTGTGTTTTCTAGATCATTCTGGTCTATTTCAGTGAATTCTCATAAAGAAACCTATTTTATTTACTTTATCTTCAATAAAATGGTTCAGTGAGCATTAGCAACTTTGAGACATGAGTTTCAATCAGTGCTCTGCCAGCACTGTCAGTCTGCATCCAGATCTGTGTGTGTGTGTGTGTGTGTGTGTGTGGTGCAACATGCCGCAGACAGGTGAGACAGAGGGAGAAAGTAGTCTAATAACAGAGAGCGAAGCTATGAATGAAAGAAAGAAGGAATTAAATGATGAAAATAGGTCTGGAGAAAGCAGCAGATAGAAATATTATGGATTAAACAAATGGAAAAGCTGCGTCGAATGGGTCGAGAAATGGGACGAGAAAAAAGTAAAAATAAAGTCTAAACAAAACTAATTTCACTTATATAAAACTTAAAAGCTTGATTAACAACAGCCCCTTTCACACATACAGTCTTTACTGCTAAATTACCGTTATAAGATCATGTGTGATGAGGGCCTTTTCAAAAATACTGTGAAATAAATTTCCAGGTAAGAGATGTTGCAACATTAACAGTAAGTTACCGGCATGATGCACAAAGAATGAAAATTACCAGTACGAACACGTACGAGTTCACAATGCGCTGACATAAAAAGTTTGCTTTGGGCCAATCATAAAGCTCTGTCGGATAGGATTACAGTAAGTTCCACTGCTTTTAACTGTTTCTATGTAAACATGCGCTAGACGAACATCTGATCGATGCGCCGCGTCTTGCGCTCGAGACCCTGCGTTCTTTTCCATTCATCAGCACTACGCCACTGCAGTTTCGATTGTAACTGCAGTACTATATGCGTTCTGTGTTTTTAAGAGCAAAACCACGTTCTGTGTGATCATCCCCTTACGTCTGTCACTCAGAAGTAAAAAAAAGAAAACAAAAAAAAAAAAGGTACCTAAAATGAAACTAAAGCACCTCCATGTGGATGAAGCAAGCGGCTCAGCATTTAAAGGTCATTTCTGATGAGTGACAGATCACAGAGTTTTCCGGTATTTTGGTAATGATGTGTGAATGGTATCTTACCGGTAAAAAGATGGAACGCCATCACTTGTGTGAACAGCACATTTACCGGAAAAAATGTTCTGGTAATTTTACGGTAATTTACCAGAATTTCTCTGTGAATGGTGCTAATGTCTGTGGTACAAATGTTAATTACACAACTCAACTCAAATTGTCCCCAGTTCATAAAATCAAAATCACAATTACAGTAATGCTCTATCTATCTCTCTATCTATCTCTCTATCTATCTCTCTATCTTTCTGTCTATCTATCTATCTATCTATCTATCTATCTATCTATCTATCTATCTATCTATCTATCTATCTATCTATCTATCTATCCCTCCATCCATCCATCCATCCATCCATCCATCCACAAAACTTTCAAACAAGCCAAGGCTGTCAAACCAACATTCCAAGTTTCATCTTGGCTTTTCAAGTAAAAAAAAAAAAAAAAAAAAATCACAGTTATGTCGATTTATGTTTTTTTCAGTCAAAAAAATCATTTGAATTGCAATTATGGATCTTGTTTGCTACCTCAATAAAAATAAAAATGTCCTGCAACAAATACAGAAACTGAGCTACTGGATTTATTCTCGAATTTTTCAAAAAAAAATTAAGCCTATTGCTTTGCACCACGCTCGAAAAAAATGTTTTTAGAATGATGCAAAACGTAGGTATGTAAGTATTTAACAGGACTTGAAGGAAACAGCTTGAGAAGTACGAGAGAAAAGGAAAAGGGAGACAGACAGGAAAGGATTTGAAAAGGTTTCACAGTTGAGGTGGGCTGGGGGACACCCTGTCTGTTTGGTCTCTCGTAGAAGAAGAAGGGCATGTTTATGCAGACGGAATCTCTCTCACATGACTCCCTCTGGCTTCAGCTCTCAACATCACTCCACGAGCCTCAGAATCAGGTAGTGTGACCACAGAATTGGCCCAGAGGCACAGCTTTCATGAGAGTGGGTTACAAAAGTGAAGCGCACGCCATGGAAAGAAATCAGAGACTCTTGGATTTGGCAGCAAGGTCGCTCCGACAAACACATTACAGTCTGAGACGGACATGTGACCCGAATCGGGTTGCTCTCGTCCCAACAACAAACAGTTTCACCATCTATCAAGGCAGGTAACCGTGACGCAGTTTGATTGTACGGGCTTGCGGCGGGGAAGCCAAATTCCAGGCTCTAGTACCTCTCCTTCCGCAAGATCACTTTTCAAACCATGATCAAAATATCGTGAAGAACAAAGCGGTGGGCTTGTACCTTTTGTAGTAAAGCTTTTCCTGTGAATGAGGCCAGACAAAGCGTTCAAATGGAGAAAGCATTTTAAAACAGCGTTGCGGGGGAGAACTCTGTTAACGTATAATATTTCTTTCTTCTGACGAAAATAACATTAGCTGTTTATATAAAATATCAAATGTGAGAAACTCATTGAAATCCTGGAATTCTTGTGAGAAGAATCATATTTCATAAAACACACTAACACACACAAAATAAGACTAAGCTAATTGAATCTAATTTACATTTAAATGAATCCTTTTTGTGGCCAATTATTCACATAATCTAGGAGTCTTACAACTCCACAGGAGGCCAAAATCCTTCATACTCAGTTGGTTCAAAGCCTCTAAATAAATTGGCTGCAAGAAACCAATAGCAGCTTCCATCACATGTTCTGTGTTGTAATCCTAGTCAACTCAATTGGAGTTGATGTGACAATTGTCCGAACATATGTTTCTAATTTAACTCAGGTATGTTTAATACATATTCTTAATGATGAAATTGGCAGAAATTGGTCATTGGACTCACATTCTCATATATTCAATCTGCACCCATTTATTCCTAATCCACCTATCGGACATAATCACCTGCAAGCAAAGTGTCTGCCTAATTACCACCATCTGGACCGGCGGGGTCAGACCTATGTCAGACCGCCATGATGTCAAAAAGATGGTCTCGTTTCAATTGTCCCGCCACTTGGAAACATTCCAGCGCTCGTGACTTCTCCACAATAAACCATGTAGATTTCTGCTCATCAAACTTGCTGTTTACGTATTGAAAGACAAAAAAGACTAGCAGCCAAAGGATAAGTCTCAGTGAAGGACACTGACTCTCGCCCCATTCAGACGGCTGATTAGCATAGCACTCCTGCCGGATCAATAACCTCATTGACTCTGTCTGTCTCCTCTATCAGGAATGATGGTAGACTCTCCTTTGTAACTCTATTCTCGGGGCAACTGTCCATTCTCCATGAACTCTTGCTCTATTTTTCAAACAGGCCTCGATTTGTTTCCTTCTGTCTCGCTGTCTTTGAGAATGTGAGTAAATAAAGCTGTCTAGATGCCACTGAGAAAGATTAGCATGTAGCTTTTCGCTTTATCTAGTTCTGAATGCCTGGAGAAGAGAGAACAAAGGTGCCATCATCATTCCCAGAGTTTACTTTACAAACGTCTTATCACTTCAAGAAAAATATGTCCAATAAAAGGAGGCCATGCAAGCTCCAATTTGCTCACAGAAAGCTTTTTCCCAAACCTAGCTTAACAGGAATATGGAAAGTTGGACCACCAAAAAAAAATCAAAAAAAATCCTTCTTTCTAATTTGGAGTCAAAACAATGAAGCGAAGAGAGTTTAAGAAGACCAGAACTATGAAGTGAACCACTGATGGCTTGAACTTTTTTACCCCATTCATCATAAAAAGACTTAAGTTAAAATATTCGATCAAAATGGGGGGATTGACCAGTGACCTGATCCCAAGAGCGGTTCTGGGGGTTAATGGGGGATAAAGATTAGGAGGAACCGGGCTTCGCTTCATCTCCGTCCCAAACCACCTTCCCTTTCCAATCCCAAATCAGCCACACAATGAGACCTGCCAATGGAGACAGAGCTCAGTTTCCTTTGATATCCTTCCAAGCTTTCGGCTCTGAGTGTCCAGAGAAAAGCTCCATGGAGGTCACTCTCTCACCTCCGGGGAGTAGAAGAGCTCTCTCTGAGCCATTTTAGATGGAAATGACAGGCACTCTACTAGAACAAAAAATCAATTTTCAAAGCGAAGAACGCACTAGGCCGTCCATCCGAAGAGTGAGCAAAGCCATCCCTCGTCTTTAAACTCGGGTGAGATATGCTTAATTGCTGTAGATTTTATAATGTGTGCATTGGCGGTGTGAAGTTGGGCGGCAATACTTTCTTTTTTTTAAGCACTGATCAGAGGACTTCTGTTCCAGAACAGATATGCTTTAAGAGTTCATCTTTGAAGATTTAAGTGGATACTCGTCAAATTAAAAACTAACATTCAAATCTCTTTAAGGTGGCGAGAGAGAAGCTGGGTTTTGCTTAGCCTTGTGATCCAGTGACTTCTGGGGATTTCAGCCCCTGCCTTAAGCCAAGCCTCCCAACCTCTTCAACATATGCAAACTTTAATCAGTGCCGCACCTCAAAGGCAGAGTAATGGCTTGGAATAGCCTCACTGATGGATGCTTCTCTACAGAGTTGAGCTTGGATGCTGGACTCCGCTGAGTTTAGCAATTCAGCAGCAAAGTGTGGGCTGTTACTGCTAGCTGAATGTGAAACTTTCTTAACTTGATATATTAATGCAAGAGTATTGACAGAATCCCATATTAACCATACATAAGGTGCTTACCCAAGTTTTTTTTCTTCATTTTAAAGCACAATAGAATTTTTTTTCCCTCAATCATGATCTGTAGACTAATTATTAAAGGGGCAGTTCATTCGAAAATTAAAATTGTCATCATTTACTCACCCTCAAGTCGTTCCAAACTATTTTCCATATAATGAAAGTGAATGGGGATACATCATTACATTTTCATGGGAACAGTCAAAAAAATTTAACTGTTATTCACTTAAAATCATCTTCTATTCCTTCAGCTCTCATTCGCACTTCTACAGTACATATTTAAACAAAGTTATTTTAATTACAAAAGTACAAAGTACAATCTTTTTGTGTTACATGGAAAAAAGAAAGTCATACGGGTTAGGAATGGCATGAGGTTGAGTAAATGATTAATTTACTGAATGATTAATTTATTGAAATAAAACAAAATCAAACTTGATCTTTATTTTTATTTCAAAGATCACTTTATCAGTTTATTTTAAGGTGTCCGTGTTACAGTCATTATACAGTACATTTAATGACTAAGTAATAATAATTAAATACATGTACTTACTATAGTGTTAGGGATAGGATTAGGTTTTGGTTTAAGGTTAGTTGCATGTAATTATGCCTAATTTATAGTTACTTCTACAGTAATTACATGCAGCATGTGTAAAAAGGACACTAAAATAAAATGTTACCCAAATCTCTTGCTCATATCATCAAACTTGACCTAAACTCTGCATGAACTTGAATAGGTGCGAGTTTCTCTAATTTACCCTTCGCAACTGTAGCCGCTCGTCTGGCAATGTCTACATCGCTAATGACGACGACCACAATCACCGTCACATAATCAGCAGTCACATTCTCGCAGATGGTGAGATTCTTTATGCGGATTTTTCACTTACTTGGTGACAAAACCATCATCAGAGCTTCAAGGGAGGGCCGGAGGGAGCCGGACAACATGCTTCAAACCTTTACCTGCTGTTTATACACCACAATTGATTTATCTTGACTTCAACTGCCTTTAACATGAAACCCCACAACCGTCAAGAAACTAAGTGGACTCTCGACTATCATGATGCATCAAGAATCTTTAAGAGATCCCCGGACTCCTCATTATTAACGCTCCTCTCAGGATGTGGTTGATGGAATATATAATGGAAGTGATTTTTGAGAGGACATATCAATTATGGCTGAGACAGACAGACCGAACATGCAAATTAGCACTTTAAAGATTGCTTTTACTCACCACTTTCGCCTTGGTTTTCAGAGTACTCCTGCTGCGCTATAAGCAACGGCCATACCAAGTCTCATCCTGACCGACACAGAATAGGAAACATGTAAACATACATACATTTTTCTTCGAAGCATGCATTTTTTTTTATATTACCTTTTTTGAATGCTATAAAAGGTGTCAAAACCACAAAAAATGACAGTGTAATAAGCATGTTGTCAGTTATATTTAGGATTATTGCAATGACATACAAGGTTTACTGTTTGTGTCATGCGAGAGTTTTTCATCTCAACTGCAAAATAATTACAACAAAGTCTGTCACAGTCCATCAATACGACAGGTCAATCAAATAACTGGATGTGGGCTCGTTTCACGTCAACGTGCCGCAGTTGCGTACCATCACAAACTCGTTTTTTTATCTCGTTTTCAAAGAGTGCATCGGCCAAAAAGATGAAAGTGTTGACAGAAGTACAAGAGAAGCTGTGTTTTTCGATCTTACCCTGAGGGGAAACTTTCAGTTGATGTCCGTGTTTGTTTGGAAGAG
The DNA here is from genome assembly GCF_051911475.1 of Siphateles boraxobius. Lineage (NCBI taxonomy): Eukaryota > Metazoa > Chordata > Actinopteri > Cypriniformes > Leuciscidae > Siphateles > Siphateles boraxobius. The sequence goes on along the minus strand of NW_027508799.1, from coordinate 31,917,303 downwards.
GAGAGTCCAAGTATGAGAGAATCTGTCAAAAAACAACAAAAGAAAAGGTATTACTAGGTACATTTTTCAATTGTAAATTTTTGAGAGCACTTCATCTGAAATTTCAGACTGACGCATATCACACTCAGAATAATAATATCAGAAATGAGGGGAAATGTTTTGCCCTCGAAACAGCTTGCCATGCCTGGCAGGTTAAAACTAACAGAGCATAAATCAAACTTTCCATTGAGGCTTCTGCCGCTTTTTTGCTGACACACAGATATGTTCGACTAAATGAGCGTGTGCAGCTCAGTTCACCTCATTAAAAAAAAACAAAAAAAACCTGCAAGTTGTAACATATTTCTTTTTTTTGAAGAGTACAGTTCACTTGTGAAGCTACAGTATGTTACACACACACACTCACACAAATCAGCCGAATGGCTTCAGATTCTCTCTGTCCCAAAATTCCAAAGACCCCTGTAGGCAACTAACAACTTCAGGATCCCGTGGAATGTGCTCCCTTAACTGTATGAAAAGAGGAGGGGGTTTGCTTAGGAGAGCATTTCTGCAAACACAAACCCGCCGCTGCTTTAACCGCTTGTGTTTGAGGAGGTGTTACAAACTGAGATGGAGTGTTTGGAGGAAATAGCACAAACTGTCTATTAGCCCAAGTATTAAGATACACATCTTCTGCACTCATTACATGTGCACATATATGGTGTTCGTAATCCTGGAAGTACGCTTGGTTTACGAGCACAAGTAGTGTATATTTAAGCTCACTAGCTCAGTCAACATTTGAATTAGAGATTTATTATCAAAATTAGATTTAAGACTGTTCTGTCAGTGCTTTTTGCATGTGTAAATGTACACAAACTCTAGAAATGAAAAGCCATATAAAAAGCTCAGAATAATCATCCTGGAAAAGCGTTAATATCCCGTATAATTCAGACTTTGTGTTAATACCTAGGGCTGCAAGATATAATGTTTTAGTATTGATATCACGATATGCGCATCAGTCACATCGCAGGATGTACGATGTCAATTATAGGGATCGTAGTTGATCCGTACGGACCAGGCACCACATTTTGAAATGCATGTGATTCTCAGATTATTTGAAGTTTAACCATCATAGAGCAAAAGTTTATCGTTTGCACATGTTTTAGGTACTGTCAGTCTAAACATTCAAGTGATTTTAAAAATTAGAGTACAAGAGGACGCACAAAAGAAAACTCAATTCGGACACGGATTACATTCTCTTCCGCATCTATCTTGTGCTTGAATGACACATACACACAAAATAAATGCCTGTCTTGGTGAGTATCTTCAAAAACGCTTATGACTTACATGAACGTAAACAGTTCAGAAAGAAAACGGATGCATATCACTATATTGGATCCTTGCATTCGGTCTTAAAGTGACAGCAGCCTAATATTCCTGCTCTCTGTGTCATTAATGTTAATCAAACAATAAAGTACACACAGAAAATCCCTTTTGTGGCTTTAACAATGATTAATTATATTTAACTTATAAAGTAAAGACTATGCAGTGTTATTTTGCATTTGATCATTTAATTTCTATAAAATACTGTTAGACTTTATTTCATGTGTATCTTTGTTCTATTGTTATTATCTGTGCATGTAATTTGTTTCTTATTTATTTTCCATGCAGATTCACTCCCCTACAAAATCATCCAATCATTCTAGAATGATTCATTCTTTCTAAATAGAACTATTCAAGTCATCTGGTGAAACTGTTTTCATATCGCAATATATATTGCGGCAAAACAAAATATCGCAATGCCAGTTTTTCCCAATATTGTGCAACCATACTTTGGACTGATAAAACTCACCTTTAAATCGACTTACCGATGTTATTAGTTTGCACAACCTCATTGTGACAAGTTTTCACAATACCGGACCCGTTTCAATTCGAGATCTCTAAATACGTATACACACACACACACACTGCATTAGCGCAGGTCGTCCTAATGTCACTGTCTGATATTTACATGAAGCCTGGCGTTTAAGTCGAGATAAACTATTTCAAATCAAGGCCAAGAATACCTCTCCGGCCCCTCTGCTGGGTGTGCGGATGAAAGAAGACATTATGCAAACAAGTCAGATTACAGTACACAATAAATTTTTACCTTTTCAAGTAAATACCATTCCCGTGTTAGGAGGTGGAAGCCAAACGCTATACGTTTTGACTGAGGGCCGAAAGGCCCTTATCAGCTCTAGTCAAGCAATTCAGGCCCCCCGAACAAAGATGAGTCTTCAAACTCCCTCCATTCATCAGTGGACGTGTAATTACCCCCGGTTCACAGTCTAGACGTTACCGCTTTCAGGGTATTTAAGATCCCCTTTGCAACATGCAGGATGCTTGCACCCGGCCCAACGTTAAATCTGCGGCAGATAAATTAGCAAAGAATGCAAGTAAAAAAAAAAAGAAAAGCGCGGCCACAATGAAAAGAACTTTATCCTCCCTGCTGCTAAATGAGATTTCTTTGAAATGCAGATCAGTGGCGCAAGATTAGTGAATTTTAGCTGCTGTCAACATCATAACAAAATACAAATGCGATTGTTCGCCAGGGCCTTATCTCCTTGCTTCCATCTGCTTCTTCCCGTATTTACTCGGGTCGATTTACTATGCAGATCTAAATAAGACGCGCTCGCGGCACAATGGCTTCTTAAGCTTCTACATCAAGGTATTTGAGAGCGCCGTCACATGAAAAGCTGCCCCATCAAAGGCACATCCCTAATGAACTTCCCTATCACAGAGGGATGGCGCGGCTCTCCGGAGAGGCTCGTGGAGAGGCGCTAAATCACAGGAAGGATACCTCAGCGGCCCGTGGAGATTAACACACGACGGGGACCCTCAAACAGGGGGCCGTCCGAGCCAAAGCCAGGGTAGCTTGCGGTTCGTTCAACGGCAGATCAACGGCCAAATTAAAACACCCAGGTAGGGGAATAACAGCTTGCACTTCAAGGTAAGATGGACGTTTGTAACTAATACAACAAACGGCGACGCATACAAGGCGAAGTTCACCACAACGATGACAGAAATCTTCAAAGCCGAGGAATAACCTCTAATTTCACGCCATATTTGTTGCATCCTGCGTACACAGATGGGATTACAACTCAAATCCCACAACTTACTCACAAAAAGCACGGTGGGCAAGAGAGAGGGAACATATATATGGGTGCAAAGAGACATTTCAGGTTAAAATCGTCATGCACCAGTGGTTTATGGAGGGGGGGCTGGAGCAATTAGCCCCAGAGGCAGTGCACACACGAGACCGGCACATGTGGCTCGGAGTACAGCTCTGACATCACGGCATGATGAGAGGGCAATGGGAATATGGTGGTGGGGGTTGAACGAGAGCGTGTGCCAGCCACGCGTGTGCCAGGTTCCAACTTCCGCTTCACACCAAGGAGGAAAAAAAAAAAAAAAGAGCGGGGGGTGTTAGCACTGGATTCTCCACAGAGGTCCTTTCGGAAAACATCCTCACAAGGAAGCGGCATCCAACGGCCGCGGTTGTCTTTTGCTCATCTTTCCCTCCTCCCCTCGCTGTCTTCACCCTGCCAAGTGGGCTCGGTGCCAGTCGCATTTGCAACCACGAGGGACCATTGCCTTTTTTTTCTTGTTTAATGAAATGACAAAACAACAGATTTACATATGCAGAAACAGGTGTTGTAACAGGTTTGACTCCTCTTGACCTAAAACGTGTTGCGTGGGGGAAAACAGGGAGGGGAAAGTTTATTAGCAACAGCTGCCTGGAGGGTGTTTAGGCTCTGATGGGCATTCAAATCTACACCATCTGCCCCGCTGGTTGCCAGAAGTGACAATCTAAATTAAAAACCACTCATCAAAAATCATAAAAATAAACTATTGTATTGCTGTGGCCATATGCTGTAAGTGGCCCTATGAAAGATAAAAAGGGAATCAGACGGTGTATATTAATTAACCCTCTGCAGTCTAAAAGACATTCCTGAGCACCAAACACAACAATGGCTTGCTTGCCATCCACAAACACATACCAATAGTCTTATTTACACTTCACAAAGGATGCTTGTGTTTCAATATTCAATTGGTGAACTATATTAAATTGGGCTACATTGTTAGATACAATTATAGTCTAGAGTATAATTATAAAATCTGATTATTTACAAACCTCACGAAAAGCACAGTGATGGGATCAGAAGGAAATATCATTTGATGTATACCATGGTACTGAATAATTAAAATATTTGTGATTCACAAACAGGCGATAAATGTAAAATAAATGAGAAAATAATATCAATATTAATAATAAAATCTATTCCATCTCCACTAACCCTAATATTAAAAAAAGTACTGTGCAATGATGTATCATACTTTAATATGTACTATGACACAGCATGATTACCAGGTTTATGATGCATATATAGGCTTAAAAACTAAGATTAAAAAAATAAATTAACATCAATATTAATAAAAAAATTGGAATGTTTTGCAAAAACCCTTACAATAAATGTGGTAACATGGTAAAGTTGTGGTATTATCCCATGCTATTTTGATGTATACCATTTTACTGAATGATTACCATAATCATGTTCCAATAGTGTAGCTAAATTTGTAAAATCAATAATAAAATATCATCAATATTAGTAAAAGTTATTGTTCTGCACTACTGGGTTTACATGCCACTCAAAGTTACCTTGAAGAATACTATGGTAAATGTCGACACGCCAATATTACGGGTCCAAAAACATTGTTTACCGTGGTACCATGTCCAAAAAAGCATACTTTTGTGCACATACAAGATAATTTGCCATACGAATTAAAACACAGCAATCAGGCATTCCTTTAAAACAATAGAGAAACATGAGGGTCAAACTCAAACACGACAGCTCAGCAACTCAACAACAACATGAAGAGAAACATAGAAAACAACAATTCGGGCCAAGGAGTCAATCTAAAAATATTCGCTCTGCCCTTGTCAAAGACAAAGGGAGCATTAATTTGCCCTGTTATTATTTAGAGAGGGCAGGAGGAACAAACCTGAGCCCGTCGTGACCCTGCCACAGTGTTGCAACTTGTTCTAGAGCGATGCCAGCAGAAGGCAGTACCATATGCCCACAGCCTCGGGCCCGATGCTCTTTCTGCAGCCTAATACGCCTGTCAGGAGATGTTACTGTCACAAACCCTCTGTTTTTCCATAACATGTTTCAAATAAACAGATTTTTTTTCTCTTACTAACAAAATTGTCCTCAGAGATTCCAGTTAGAAGGTCAGAGTTTGATTCTACTGTAATGACAGCATCTAAAAAATGCTGGGTTGTTTCAACCCATGTATGGGTTAAATACAAACAAACTAAACCGTTGGTTTACATTTTAATTAAAAAAAAAAAAATGTTAAGTGACCAAATAATTAGTGGAAAAGCACTGAAAGTAGGCTGCATTTCAACAATGATGCTGAAACTAAGCCCGGCGTAAATAGTATCACATAGACTAGCATTAAGTCTAACTCCACACTTCCTCTCGTCACAGGCCACAGGCAAGTTTGGTCCGAGCGGGGCTGACCTTGCCGTTTACTACAAATGACGCCCTCTTGCATCTACAACGACTGGGGTTTGAAGTCAACCAGAGACTAAAACGCTCAGTAAATCATTGCCTTTAGCCAACAAGACCCTGTCATGCCTTCCAATTGCACAAAAAAGAGATGACAAAACATATCAGCACTGATATTATCAGCTATACGCACAATTAATAATTTCAAGGGCATTTGTACTCTAAGATAAGATGCTTGTGGGTGATTTTATTTTTAATACCTCTCTCCATAAAGGTCATGTGATATCGTTGGTGTGAAAGAGCGCCGTCACAGTCAAAAGACTAGAGTTAGCGATTATATGCCATGTTTAAGGGACAGAAAAAATGCAGTTCTCAGCGATCAAACATACTGTGGAAAGGTCTAGAGCGTCGCGACCTCAGTTACTGATGAAACAGTTCTCTTTAGTCAATACATTAAACATTTTAATCCATAAAATAAGCATCATAAAATCCATTGTAATACAAAAAAAAAGCATTCCTCGTGACCTCAGAGGAAGCCCGTGCTCTCAGCGTCTTAGTTACTGAATCACACCAACCGTCATTAGGATGATGTGGATAATTATGGCGCATAAGACCTCTTAAGCATGTAATACAGTCTTTTATCTGGAGAAGTCAATCTCTGCGAGGCTGACAGCTAGAAGCATATGATCACGGTAAACAAATACTTTCACGCCGCACCAAAGTGCCATTAAAGGCCAGAACTGTCAACACAAATTCCACTCTTGCGAGGGAAAGGAAAGGGAGGGAGGAGGAGAAAAAAGGAGTTGATCACCTCTGCCTTAACATGCATGGGGGTTGTCATGGAAACATTTCTGTGAAGTTAACATGGATACAAACAGAAGGCTTTCCGGCTTAATTGCCATTACAGTTTTATGACCCTGTTTAGGGATGTATATTAAAACACACATGGGGTAAGACGTCGCTTATCGCATAAACGTAAACGAAAACTAGCCTTTAACTTTCTATAGTTGTTGTTTTTTTAACACCAACCAAAAAAAAACAGTAGACTATAGGAAGAGGGAGTTTTGATGGGCATTTTCTGTCAGTTGTGACTGCAGGATGCAATATGAAATAATTGAAAGAACTAGTGATTTTATTTTACTCAAAGGCCATGCATTAATTTTTCACATGCACTTCCTTTTAAACCCACAACCCCATACACCCCCCCCCCCCACTTCTCCCTTCACATGTCATACGTGAAACATCACGCTCCAAACACTGCTCACTGAAACAGTGCTAATTAAAATCACCTGGGAAGAACTGCGTGGGGCTAACAAAGAGCCGGGCTTCACATTACAGGAGCTGCCGAGGTGTGTGTGTGTGTGTTTGCTAGAAATTTTACTACTGCTATACAGCCTTTTTGAAGAAACACAGCGTTGAGTGACGAAACACCATGATGCACACCTGCACTTCACCTGCACATCTGCCGGAGCCAAACAGAGGTGCTTCTGCAACCCAAAACTCTGTTGATCACAGCCATGATACAAGCTGTAATTCTACACACCTTGTTAAAAAAAAAAAAAAATTCCCAGATCCCTTGAACCCACTGAAACTGCACTGGCTGTAGATGTGACTGTGTCTTAAGAGAGGAGTGCTGTCCATTAACACTCCAATACATCAGCCTTACTGTCCTGACACTCACTGCTCCTGTGAGCAGCTCCAAGGCTGTGAAGAATTCACTCTGGATCATGGAAATGGAGCAAGCAAACGGTAAGATTAACCTTGATGATGATGATGATGATAATAATAATAATATAAATGATCTTTCAATACATAACGTATATATATGAAATCTATATATATATATATATACATAACGTATATATATGACATTTACTAATATATATATTAGTAAATGTCACTTTTAGAAAATCTAAAATTGTATCATGCAAAATCAAAAAGCTTAGACACAGACTAAAACAAAATAATCGCACAGACAACCTAATCAGTGTATTAAAAAAATTACCTGATTTCATCTTAAAAATTATAAACCAATTAAACAGTCTTAATCACTTGAAAATAATTGTGCAAACAGTAAATGTAGTGACACGAGTGCAATAATAGATCATGTAGCCTACATTTCTGCATATTTACATTTTATGCCTGAATGCATTAACTAAAATCCTTTATTTTCAAACGGACAGGAATTATGCTGTTGTTATTATTATTATTATTTTCAAAATAAACTAATGTGCGTTTACATTTCACTCAGGTTGTTTTGAAAAACTAAAACGCACAAATACAAACAGCAATAAAAACAGCGAAAGTTCATGAGCATTAAAAGGCGATGCAATAATCGAAAATACCACAAAACTGTCACTGGACGTTTATTGATTATGAGGATAGAATCACAGTACGGACTTCTCACAAACTCACTAACAACACAAACACTTTATAAACCATCCAACAAGCACTAAACAACCCATCTGCAACTTCTAAGTGAAGTCAAACTGAGACGGTCAGTGTATGAAAGGCATAAGCATGAAAACTCACCAAAATAAGTGAATGTTTCTCCTTCGCGGATGCAAAGTTTCGTTTGTTTATAAGTCAGTGGTTTGAAAAAGCGCTACAAACAAACGCACAGCACGCGCTGTTGATATTCCTCCGCTCGGAGTCGCGAGACGCTGCTGTCTTCAGTGAGTGTGCTGCTGTTATTGCCGACGCAACAGTATAAAAAAACGCACGAGAAACACCGAGTCCTGTTTGAATGCGCTCGCATGACGCGCAACGCGAAGCGGCAGCTTGTTTTTTTGTATCTCGATTCAATGCATCGCAATGTTTCGGCCGAGTTTTTTGAGGGGGGGACTAGCTTATTAGAATGCGAGGAGGCACTTAAGCGGACGTGCATGTTGTTATTTTTTGGCGTACTGCGACCCCACGTGACGCATGTCCACCTGCCGCGTAAACAATACAGTCATTAGAAGTTTGTTTTGTTTTCTAATCTAGTCACTAATCACTGATCAGAAGAAACCAAGATCAGTTGTTTCATTTGGTAAAGAGATTAATATAGTCTGAGGAGTAGGAATGTGAAGTGCTGTCATTTAGTTTATTTACTAATTTTGTTATTACTTTGTTTAGGCTATATTATTATTATTATTATTATTGCCACAAGATTAAAGTCCAATTTTTAATTTTAACTAAATATTAACTACTTTTTTTTGCCTCAAACTCCTAATTACTGCTTATTAATAGTTAGTAAGGTAGTTGTTAAGTTTAGGTATTGGGTTTAAGGGATGTAAACATGGTCATGCAGAATAAGGCATTAATTTGTGCATAATAAGTACTAATAAACAGCCAATATCCTAGTAATATGCATGATAATAAGCAACTAGTTCATAGTGTGAATTGGACCCTAAACTATTGTTATTATTATCATCATCCAAATATGTAATCCATATTAATTTATGTTTGTGATTAAATAAAATTAATACATATTTATTGTATTATTATTTATTGCACATAAATAAAAATAAGCAAACAAACAAACAAAGTCTTCAAAATTGCAATTTATGGAGATTAAGTAGTCTATGAAATTATGAGCAACGAGCAGTGTGTTCAGAACAAAAGAACAGAGCATTACTGTGTTTTGTTGTAAAATGTTTTGTGTGATTTCATTTTTATATTATAAAAAAAAATGTATATCATTGCACATGAAATGTATCAACACATGTTAAACAGTGAGATGCTCTATGAGATATTGGTTATATGAGTGATGAACTGCTGGTTTTCAAATAATTTTTGCTTTTGACCATTTATGTGCTCGAATTACTGAAGCTGAGAATGATGCACATACTGTAATGCTGAGTTCTGCATCACATGTGTACTGTAACTGTGTGCCACTGCCTTGACATTTTCATATGAATAAAACTGGATAAAAAATAAAAGATTTTCAGATTAAAAATTGATAATATCAGAAATCTCTCTTTGTGAATTAATTATGTCTCTGCCTGAATTGAATATCTTCATTCTATATTTTGGTTGCAAATACTGGCTGTTTTTAAAAAAGGGATATTAGTATATATTAGATGGCTGGTGATATCTGCATAACATCAAAATAATTTTAATCAAATGCATATTTAAATAAGGAGGCGATGCAGCAGATTTTGACCTGGTTTTATGAGAACATTTTAACACTCCAAAGTCCGATAACAAATATCTGTCAGATGTCTGCAAAGGTGTTAAGGATTTTTTTGTTCATTGATCAGAGAATTTTTGATGCCTTCTTTTCACCACGTGCATGCAATTTAAAGAAAAACGTTTAATCAAGAAAATGCAAATATTTCATGGCTTTTATCACAAAGAAAGCAAAAACACAAATGTATTTTCTATATCAAATAGGGGGGGGGGGGGGATGTTCATTTAGAAAAAACTCTGGGATCCTAGCACAAAAATAAGAGTCTGGTCCCACCTACTGGAATGGTTTGGAATCCACATTTGATTGTCAATGAAACGCGAGTGTGCACAGAACTTTGATTAGACACTGCCACCTAGTGGTCAATTGAGATCATGCACTAAAACACTGAATACAAATGGACTGCAGAACATTTTTTTGGAATTCACAACACACAAGGATTTAATCATTGATTAAATAATTATACAATTAAAGGAAAAATCCATTTAAATAAAATCCACCCAAAAAGTAAGCATGATTTTATATATAAAAAAAGAATATTATGAAGTTAATTCTGGTTCTTGAAGCCTTGTACATAAAAATATATAGTTGACTAATCATGCACTGATTAAGTGTGACAACATGCCCCAAAACAAAGCATACAGTCACAATCTAGGTTAAGCTGTCACAATGGGAACCTGCTGTTCACTGATTTAAGAAAAAATATATTTGTTCAAATTATGAAAAAAATATTTAAATGTAATAAAGCCAGCACACACACACACACACACACACACACACACACACACACACACACACACACACACACACACACACACACACACACACACACACAAACACACACACACACACACACCCACACACATATTATTTAAATAAAATAATTATAATTAAATAACAGAGTGGTTTTATTGATTTCACTTGTTTATCTAACGGATATAAATAAAATATCACCATTGCACTAGTTTGTTTAGATGACAGAATTCACAAAAATGTCTTTATCTAGGTGTTTGAAACCAATATAAAAAAAAAAAACACAAGCATTTGAAACTCATAGTTACTGTAATATTTCTCCCGATGTGACAACTAGCCCCGTTCTCAAACAGAAGCATTGTGTTGTTTCGGTATAAATTCACAGATCTAATTCATGAGCATTTACCGAAGCTATCTCCAGTTTCAGGAGAGTTCGACAGATGACATGGACACATCAAAGTGTCCTACGTCAACCAGACTAGTGACCAGGAAGACCAGCATAGTTCGCTGCTATTTTTAAGCCTGGCAACCACACAATGTTCAGCTGCTCTGTGCCAAGTCACGTCTTTACTCAGGCAGTTAGTGCTGTTACAAACAGCATTACCCAGGCATGTCTGTGGAAGAGCTCGCTCCCTCCATGGTCTCCCACAACATGGAGCCTGAGATCTGCAGGGACTGGATGATGAAAAACAAAGAGGAAATCATAAAATTAGAGAAAACCATAGAGCGGATATCAGATGGAAGCTCTGCAGATGAATCGGAGGAGGAGGAACCCGAGCCCCCACCGGTAGTCGTACGAAGAAAGGTGTCGTTTGCGGATGCCTTTGGTCTAGACCTGGTTTCCGTGAAGGAGTACGATAGCCGGGATACATCAAAGACGGAGGCGGACAGTAGAGAGGGTGAGGAATACTACATCTCATGCCTCTTCAACGTCCCAGTCTTAAACCAGGACATGGAGGTGAGACTTCAGCAGCAGAAGCTGGAGCTGGAGCGCATCGAGCTTCTCCCTGGATCCACCACGATCCGGGGCATCGTCCGCGTTCTTAACCTCTGCTTCCACAAGGCCGTCTACATCCGCGTCTCGCTGGACGGCTGGCAGAGCCACTCCGAGCTGCAGGCCGAGTACGTGCCCGGGTCTAGCGATGGAGAGACGGACTGCTTCTCTTTCCTTCTCGTGTTGACGCCTCCATTCCAGGTCGAAGGGGTTCGGATGGAGTTCTGTCTGCGCTACGAGAGCGACGTCGGGACCTTCTGGGACAACAATGGAGGGACGAACTACATCGTCTTCTGCCACCAAAGACGAAGGAGTGATCAGAGAGAAAAAGAGAAAGAAAGTGAAAGGGAGAAGTTAGTAGAGGAGAGTAACCAGAAAAGCTTCAGGAGCTGCCTTAAAACAATCAGGTAGGGAACACTGTCACTAGAATCATCACTTTTACTCATACTTACTGTCAGGATTTGAACACAGTGCTTTTTGAAAGAATTAAACTTTGGTGTGAGACTCACCCCGGATATGAATGATACCTAAAATCATGCAGATTACTGAAGAGCTCAAGAGACTATTTTGGTCATGTAGATGGTGAATCTGTCCAAGAAAAAACCCCAGACGTATTTCTCTGGGTGTCCAATCAAGCGCAAAACTTTGTTTTGACTGGAGTTGGTTTAAACATGGCTGGTGTGTGTAAATGAAAACCTGCCGTATATTTACAGTAAAAGGATCTACACGGAGGCGACACCCGCAGAGGCGAGCGGGGAGATCTCAGGTGGGCTTATATGTGGAAATCTGGAAATAGGGTGCTTTGATTCTTCATGAGACTGAGTTTGAGTTTGTTTTCTTTTCCAGAGCAAGTCACACCCAAAACAGAGGAAGAAGCAGGAATCACTCACTGCAAATCCCTTAAGGACTGCTGCACAACTCTGGTATGGTCAATGAGTGTCCTGTCAAGGTTTAGAGACAAAGAAGTGAAGTGAAGTGAAGGCCAAGTATGGTAACCCAAGTTAGTTACACACACACTGCAAACCGTGGACACACACACACACAGAGAAATGAGGCAGCTATTCGCTGAGGCGCCTGGGGATTGATTGGGGGTGCGGTGCCTTGCTCAGGGGCAACTCAGTCGTGGGTATTGAGGGTGCAGGAGAGCGCTGTCCATTCACTCTCCCCCCACCAACCTTTTCTGTACTGTTAATCAAACCTGCGACCTACAGGTTACAAGTCTGACTCTCTAACCATTAGGCCCGAAAAATAATCGACTCAACTTTGTCATTTTACCTGAATGTTTTTTCCCATCGTGGAACACAAACAAAAGGGAATCATTACTTTCATTGAATAAAAAAAAGAGGAGTATTCTGTTTTTTGTTCTGAAAAAAAAAAAAACAGTGGAAAGATGGGAAAGAAGGGAGTTGGAACAATGTTTTGAGTGAACTATCCTTTTAACTCGTTCCCCACCATTGACAGAAAATTTCTGGCTTTCCATGTTTTCTCTGTTATACGGTAAGGGCCGCTATAAGGCATCTTCTGAAAGAGTCCTGAATCTTCTGATCAAAACACAGGCAAAGAAGAAGCAGAAACAAGCAATATCATATGTAATGCAAAATAACGTGATCATCAGCATTAAATCTCTCTGCTGGAGCGCGGAATATAATGTGCCGCGCTCTCAGATACACGCTGCTCTTGTTAAAATAGGTCTATTTTCTCTGGGCTCGCTCTGAGTATCCTGCACTTAAAACGTGTTCAGTGCAATCGCGAATCTCTCCTCTTCCCCATCTAACCATTTTAGGTTATAAGAACGTTTTCATCATGTTCCGATTAAGTTATAAAAACGTTATTTCTGAATGTTCCAGGAACATTCAAAACGTCCAGTTTTTAGACGTTGTATTTACGTTATTTCTTGGTTATAAGAACTGTATTCAAAATGTTATAAGAACGTTCAATTCTCCCATTATATAAATGTTGTATTAACGTTATTTCCTGGTTATAAGAACGTTATTAAAACGTTAAGAAATAACAATTTTAGGTTATACTGGGCGCTATTCTATTCTACAATATTCACTAATGACAGTAAAATAGACCATCCTAAGTCAATTTACTGCAGTAATTCCTCTTAAAAAGTAAATTTGTGAACAACAAATTATTAGTCAGGATAAATTTAAATAAATTAACGCCATTTTGCAAAAATAAAATACCTCTCATTACAAACAAGTCATGATAAAGTCAGCAGAAAACCAAAACATTTTCTCCATATTGTCTCTTTTTTGACAGGTGGATCGTCGCAGGAAACGTCAAGCTGCTCGTTTGGCACACGTTCAAGACTACTTCGCTCAGAAAGCAATGGAAACCCAGAATAGATGTAATTCCAACACAAATGAAAGTACCACGTCCATCCCAAGTAGAACTGACTTGCCGGTTGTCCACAGCCGACAAGGATACGGTATGGACGCGACACCTATACTAATGTACCACCAGTTCCCTTTACTTTCTCTGGAATGGGGAACAACAACAACAACAACAACAACAACAACAACCCCTCCCCATGCAAACCCTCCCGATGCCTACAGTGAAACAGGCTGGCAAGTTGAAGACCACCTAGCAAAATCGACTTCTGACATCTGGAAAGCTTTTCTTAACAGCACTGACACAACACACACTCACAATGATATACAGGAACAAATGTGTTCCCCCAGAGAGACACTTTGCCAATCAGAAGTTTTACATTCAAGGGACAAAGTCGTAATTCCATTGGAGGACAAGGGAGCTGAGAAAGACAGCAAGAATGGGTCTGGTGACATGACAGCAATGGAAATTGTAATATGTGATCCAACAGAGCAATCAAAAGGTCCTTCAAGAGATCAGGTTTTAGGTTACAAGCTAGTGAAAGAGCCAAGGCTCGCTACCGTACTATGTTCTGCTTCGGGATCGGAGCCAGAGAGTTTGGGAAGAGAGTTTGAGGAATCTCGTGACCGCCAAGCCCCACATCATGAGCACACAACGGGATCTTTGAGTCAAGACACGACCAATGCAAGCCCAGGGGACGAAACACGAACCTTACATGACACTGAGACTCAGAATTCAGAAGCCGGAGATGAGATCTCACCTGAAGAATGCACAGGCAGCTTCGACACCTCAAAGGTTAAAGAAAACACACACAGAGCGGTCAAAGACACCCTGACATTTACGGGTATCAGGGACGTGTCGCTCACAAATAGACAGGCCGAGGGATCTTCTTCAGAAAGGAAAGATATAAATAAAGATGATAGCGAGGAGCAGGTGGAAATGAGAGTGTTTTATAGAGAAGTACATGAAGAGGAGACGGAAAGCAGTAGAAAAGGACGAGATGAAACAACTACGGATCACAGCGCAGAAATACAGAGCATTTCATCGTGCGCGAGCGGGGCGTTTAATGAGAGCGAATTATGCATGTCGAACAAGAATCTTAACAAAGACAATTCAGAGCTACAGAAAATCGAAGAGAGAAGGTTTGAGGCAAACGAAGGACTTAAAATGAAGGAGCAACTGAATGAGACGACTGCTAAAGAAGGCGAAAGAGCTGAAAAACGTTCGGAAACCAAACGAGAGCTTGTAGAGGACTCAAGAGCGGTGGGTGATAATTGCACAGATGGAGAAGAGAAAGAGTTGGAGTTACTCAAGGCGACCCATCCAACAGTTAGCACTGGCCCATCCAAGCGCCTCCTTCAGACAACATCTGCAAAGAAAAGTGAGGTCACTTCTACAGAAGAGGACTTTGAGCTTGAGAAGACTCTCAGTAACTTTCAAGAACCCCAGCGACTGAACCGAGAGGGTGAACACCACATGCCATTACCCAGCATGCACCTGTCCTGGGTGGACGGCAGCGGCGGCAGGATGCTGTCATGGTGGAGGGAGTTCTGCTCCATGGGTCACATGACCAAGGCTTTTGTGTATGCTATTCTGTTTGTGGTCTTCATAACGGCGTATCTGTACGACCTGCCGACCTGGCTTGGACTATCTGTTTTCTCTGTGCTGGTTGTGCAGCCAGGGCATGAAACAGCGTCTGGATGGGGCTGTTGATGTGGACTGAGGTCAGGCAGGAAGTTCTTGTCAAATGTATCTTGTGTAAGTGTAAAAAAAAATCGTTTCTTAAACGAGAAAGTGACACGAAATGATGCTACGGGCCAAGCTTTGATTTTCATTGAAAATCTCTAAAGGTCCTTAAAAGAAAATATATTTAAGCTACTTGACAAGTAACAGCACACAAGATATGAAGACTTATTTTGATTTTCATATATTGTATCTTGTGTAAGTGTAAAAAAGATCTTCCAAAGACAAAAAAAACCCCACTCATATAATGTCTTTGGACAAAGGATAGTATGATCTCTGTATAATATCAGTCTTTAAATGCACGATATCTAAAGTGTACCTGAAGTATACTAGCAATAGTTGCACTTTAGCATAATCAAATTTACTTAAGTATATCTTTAGTTGGACCTCAGCATTATTTCTGGACAACTAAAGAGCATTAAGCACAAAATTAGTTCCAATTTAGCAGACTTTTTTTTTTGTACAATTTAGTATACCGAAAGTACAATTGCAGGGTATTTATATTAAGTACATACATATGTAAATGTATTTGTAGTATACATAGCATAAAATAAACGTATTTCAAATACATTTTGGTATATGTATTTTTCACTAGGGTAAGCAGAGTTTATAATTGAATACAAAATGTCAACAATTTCAAGTGTCTGGATCAAAAAGTTTTGAAGATCATGAGGAACATATATTTAGTCTTGTGAGTCCAAAATTTTGACTGGTACTGTACCTTTATGAAATGTTTCACTGGGGTTATACAAAGGCGTATCAAATGTGCTATGTAGCCTGTGAGGACACAGAGGGCATTTCATGTCTCTTTAGGGATGTGTGTGACAGACGTGACATTTCCTACAAATCCCACAATGTCTCTGTTCCCATAAGACAGGAGAGAGTATGAGACAGAGGCTGGAAAAAGGACAGGGTTTCTAGACCCTCTGATCTGTGGACATAGCTTTATGTAATGCGTTAAAGGCATAATTATGGACAAGTGAAAATCCCCATCATTTACACACCCTTATGTCAGAACACAAAATTAGCTTCCCATGCAATTACTGTGAATGGATACTCAATCTTTAAAGGTGCAGTGTGTGATTTTAGCGACATCTAGTGGTGAGGTTACGAATTGCAACCAACAAAAGTTACGGTGGCCGACAGGAAAATATGTCATTGTCTGAGACAGCAGAGAGTAGCAGTTCATCAATGAGGTTTCTTTACAAGGATAAATTAAGAAATTATGTTTACTTAATTATTCAGTAAAACTATATCTTATTGCGAATATTATTGTTACTTGTTCATCATTGGGTCAGTGTTTTATTCGCTGAACTAAGCTTGCTTCCTTGCACGAAGAGTAACATAGTAACGAAACGCGTTTGTCCGTTTAGGGCCACCGTAGAAACATGTCGGCGCATTTCAATGTAAGGGGATCCGCGGTGTGTGTAGATAGAAACTGCTCATCCTAAGGTAATACAAATATAACGGTTTATTAAGTAAGGTCTTTATACACCACTGAAAACTTCTTTTTCAAGGTAGTGAGGAAACACGCTCTGTAGCGCTGTGTGTTCACTGTCGGCTATGGTAGAAACATGACGACACAATGTGTCGACCTCCATAGAAGGGGGCGCCCGCGGTTAATGTCTCATTCTAATGTAATAAAAACATAACGGGGTTACACTTTATTTTAAGGTGTCATTGTTACAGTGTAATTATATATTTAAGTACTGAGTAATATTAATTAAATGCATGTACTTACTATAGGGTTAGGGTTTGGTTGAGGGTTAGTTGCATGTAATTATGCATCATTTACTGTTATTACTATGGTAAGTACATGTAACATATGTAACAAGGACACTGTAAAATAAAGTGTGTTACCCATAACGGTTCATTATGCAAGGTCTTTATACACCACTGAAAACATAGTTATGGATCTTATATTGCATTTCTGTCAATAGATCCTCAGAAATATTAAACATTGCACCTTTAAAACACCAGTATCATAAAAGTAGTCCATATGTGAAAAAGGCACAATAATAAGAGTAGTTTACATAGAAGCATGGTGTGTTGGGTCAAAAGTATGACATGATTTTTATGTCTTGTTGAACTGGATTATGGGTGTTTAGTCTAAGATGCATGACAGTGAGCTGAAATGCGACACAAAATGGTGCAACTTTTTATTGAATTTCCCAATGTGTGTGTGTGTGTGTGTGTGTGTGTGTGTGTCTCTGGTCATATGATCCAGTCATCATGACTCTGACCTTTCAGCGTCTGGCTGCTCACCTCAGATTCACTGGAGCTGTTCATCTGTACAGAAAGAGCACACATTCATAGTTTTACTGTTATTAATACCTGTATTCACAACAATATTTACACTATGTAACCATTCTCAGAGAAATTTAAATCCCAAAAAGTAGGAAGCTAAGAATTATCTTTTTATTTATTCACACATTAAGTGAAAAAGGTTGAAAATATTACACTGGAATATTTATTTTATGAAAGTTTACACTGCTAAACAAATATCAGCATAACTGTCCACATTGATTGGACCATGCTGGTTAGAACTGGTCTTGTGACTGGAAGACCAGAAAAATGATAATGTATTACATCTAAGGAAGTTTAAAGATCATCTAAATCTCTCAGATGTGTATTTAAACTTGTCTGCTAATTTCATAAAAGGCACTTTTACATGCTGGTCTTCTATGCAATATTATGTAGGCCTATTTGAATAGCATACAGTGTTTGCAGATGATCCAGGCATTCACATATGCTATTTTGTGTTGTTCTGCAGGAGAAATGCTGAAATTAAAATGAAAGCAAATGAAAAATACTGAGGTCCAATTCAAATAAAAACACTGCCATAAAAACAACTCAATGAATAAATAATAGACACCGAAAGCAAATATTCCAGGGCACTTACAGTTACTCTTAACAAAACCAAGTACCAATTTGCACCATCTGGTATTTGTGGTTATATTATGCAGTATGTGCTGAGCAACTTCATGACAAACAGAAATATTACAGCATGTATTTCCTGTGCATTTACATTGCGTTCAGCAGTTTGTAATTGAAGTGACTCAGGAGGAACGCGATATTCCCAAGCCCGCTTACAGACAGACACGAGGGCCAAGAGCTAAAATGTCACAACGATCACATGAGGGATTTTTTCGAAGGCGTGAATACTTCAGATGTTTCATGCATGCTTGCTTTGCCTCTAATTATGTGCTGCATGTTGGCACCCTTTCCTTTTTAAATTTCTTCTTAAATCTGATCAGTCTAAACATTTCTGGGTTTCAAAAAACACATACAGTATACTGGCAAATTTTGCATCTGCCCATATCAAAATTAGTTAAATGTAATTGTAAAATAATCAATTAATTGTAAAAATGTGTTTTTATTAATACTTCATTTTTATTTATATATCAATTGTATTTATATTCAAAGTTTTATTCATTTATATTTCAGTTTTATTTAAAAAAATTTTTTTTACTTTTTATTTTATTTTTATTTAATTTTAATTTATATTTAAAATTTAATTCTTATTCATTTATATATCAGTTTTAGGTGCTTTTTATTGTATTTTTGTTTTGTTTTGATTTGTTTTGGAATGGAGCCACTAGATGGAGCCACAACAGCAATTTTACTCCTTACAGCTCAAACAGGAATAAAGCAGTCTGGAGGGAACGCACTGACAGATTGTGCTGGGTCAAACACTCAAACAGCAATAGAAGCCAATGAAATATGTAGCTGCCATGCAGAAAATTGTAATACACACAAATATTGATTGAATATGTTTGTTTTGGGGACTGAAGGGCTAGCATTAGCAGCTAAAACTGAGCAGGGTACCAGACACACGATGGCAGCATGTACAGTACCATTGAGATCGGCCTCGCTTTCTCATACACCCACACATATAAAACACATAAAACACACAACACCGTCATCCGTCTTCTCGCATGTCCGAGCACAGAATCTGGGTTACATCCTGGGTATCCCAGGAGGCCAAGTGCTCATACATCATTATTGAAACATCCAAGCACACAAGGACAGATCACACATACCTCCAACACACACTAATCTTTCTCTCTCCCCCTCTGGGTTTCATGTGGGCTTGCCAAGTTACCTCATCCCTCTCTGTACACATTTATATAGTGTTGTGTATGTTACCAACAGAATGTAGAGCGCTGTTCTGCAAACTCTGCAGAAATTGCTATAACTGCAGAAGCAATCAAGTTAAATGACTGTTGTCCTTTCAAGCTAAATTAACATGCAGCCTAATAATCCATTTAATAATTTGAAAAATGGTGCAATCATACTGAAAAGCCTTCATGTAGTTTGAGCAGATCATAACTGCCCCAAAAAAAACCTCTAAAACCACCCAATCAGTCCAGTAAGATCAGCAAATCATCTTAGGCTAGTTTAAGGTTATGGATCCAACTAAATTGATTTAATCAAGCTTAATCTGATTGAAATACAAGGTGTTGCAGATCTTAAAACAATCTGAACAAAAAAAAAGACATCTTAAACCAGCCTAATTTGCTTTGCAGGTCTTAGCTGGTCTCCTAGGTTTTAGAGAGTTTTAGATCAGACTGGGAAACCAGATGAATGACCAGCTAAGTCCATCATAAACCAGATAAGACCAGCTTAGGCTGGTTTTAAGATCATTTTTCCAGCAGGACCTGATAGATCTTAAAATATATCGTAATATCTCTAGATTATGAATTGCAGTTGGATTAAATTGACAGAGATGTTACAGATCTTAAAATAGCCCGGGAAAAACCAGCCTAAACTGATTGCTGGTCTTGGCTGTTCTTCTAGCCTGGTCATACCCATCTGTTGGCAGGTTTTCAGCACTTTTCAGATGGTCAGACTGGGAAAACCAGATTGACTACCAGTTAAGACCATCATAAAACAGCAAAGACCAGAAGATCGTCTTAGGCTGGTTTAACATGGCTTTTTTTTAAGCCAGCTAAAACTTAAAATCTCTGCTAACACTGCAACAATAATGTCGACCCTAAAGGTGCTTTTCCACGACACGGCTCGGTTAGCTTTTCCAGTGCAGTTTAGTGCCGCTTCAAAGTGGGTGGGATTATAGACTGATCGTTATAGTTGTGCCGCCTCTACTGCCGTGACATCAGCGTAAATGGGACACAACAAATGCACAACACAGGAGCGATGGAGCATATCGATGGAATAATTTTTTTGATTCTCGGCATGTGGATCATTTCCACTGCAAGATGAAGAAGTTTGTTTGTTCGAGTTTGATGTCTCGTGTCGCAAATCTATAGTGAGGCTGATAATGATGATTCTCTCTGACTAATCAGTGATCTGCAGTGTTTACACGTCACATAGGGTAACACTTTATTTTAATAGTCCACTTTAGACATTCTACTAAGTAACTTTGCAGCTACATGTCAACTAACTGTCATTAGAGTATTAGTAGACTGTCTGCTTAATATCTGCTTTATTGTGTTGGTCCCACAACAGATATTCTACTGACTATAAGTACCTTGGCAACTACAAGTCAACTTGTTCTCCTAACCCGAACCCTAACACCTAACCATAACCTAACAGTCTACTGACAGTCTACTGCAGTCTACTAATACTCTACTATACAGTTAGTTGACATGTATTTGAAAAGTTACTTATAGTTAGTAGAATGTCTAAAGTGACTATCGAAATAAAGTGTAACCAATTTGGGTATGGATACGGCTCACTTGGAACCTCAACTGAAGTAGTACTATTTAGGTGAGCCTTATCTATACTGTAAATGCCACTTTTTGCATGGGCATGGATTTTGTTCAGAATACACAACTCAATCAAAACATTGTCATAAAGATATAAAATAATAGATTTGCAATCGGCATTAGACTTATTAGACTGATTATATACACATACACACATTTAGATTCCCCTCATAATGTTTCTTACCCATTAAGTCACTATTGGATCTGTGCTATCAGTCAGTCAACTGAAGGTTATCTATCACCTCATGTCCAAAGCCATGTCTTCGAGGTGAAAAAAAACATAGATTGTGAAGGAGGAGAGGTGTTGTAGGTGTTTGGAAGTGTGCCCGTGGACCCCTAGGGGCCTCTTTGGTGCCCTGGTGGCGATGTCTCCACTGGATGAATCACAACGAGGTGTCGGCTTGTGCTACTGCTCGGGCCCTCAATGCAAGAAGACAGGTTGCTCTTGAGACAACGTCCCACGGGAAATAGGGGTTGACCCGGGTTGCGCTCTCTCTCTCTCTCTCTCTCACACACACACACACACTCACGCTTTTGTGCCGCAGTCTGTCACAGGGCCAATTTCGGACGGCCACTCGGCCTGAGCCAATCACTTCAGTTTGTTTTTACGGTAATTAGTCATTACAACAGAGGCTATACGGATAAGTGCCAAGACAAATTAAATGTTAGCATAGCGCAGGAGCTGTGGGATAGCAGTTGATGCATAAGGTTCTTTTGGACATGTAGCAATAATGCTGCCTTTACGTGTTATCAGAATTAGTGTAAATAAAAGTTTTCTAGTTATCCGGCCTCTCAAGTCATATTTACCACGGGAAGGCTCGGGGATAATTTTGATAGCTGAGTTCCCGAGTTGTGCGGGCTGTGAACTTTAAACATGGCGGAGATGAGAACGACTGCTGCTGTGACTGCTAGTCTTTTCGTTTTATTCCCACAACGGCGTCATCGCATCGTTTCATCGTTAAAGTAGCGCATATTTACATTCATGAATAACCATTTGAAGCATATTTTATGTTTTATACACAGCGAAAATAGCCTGGATTTGAAATTCCTGGAAAGGTGAACGTTTAAATGGTTGTCAATGAATGGGACGCTAAATGTCATTTTGGCTTTAAAGGGATAGTTCACCCAAAAATATCATTTACTCACACTAAAGTTGTTCCAAACCTGTATGAGTTTCTTTCTTCTGTTGAAAATAAAAAAAAATATTTTAAAGAATGTTGGTAATCAGACAGTTGATGGTTGACACTGACTTCCAGAATATTTTTTTCAATGGCTACCATCAACTGTCTGGTTTCCAACATTCTTTACAATATCTTCTTTTGTGTTCAACAGAAGAAAGACATTTATACATGTTTGGAACAACTTGAGAGTTGGTAAATGACGAGAAAATTCAAATTTTTGGGTGAACTATCCCTTTAATAAGATTTTCTCAATAAATAAAGGTAGGAATAAACCTGGTGTCCTCCATGATTCCTGTTCTTTCTGACAAATTCAGAAGTGGGAAGTTTCCGATAGCACGAGAAGGCAACATAGCATGTTGTTTTTTACATTTACCATGGTATTCGAAAAAGTACTTTTTTATAAGGAAAAATATTGATCTGTGGTGCTCATACGGGCAATGTTATTTAGAATCCGATATTTCCTCAATCCCAGTCCTCAATATTTCATGTAATTTCTTTTTCCGTAAGTCTCTGTCCTACCCATAATATCCATTATTAATATTAGGTATTGGTAGGACAAAGTTATTTGTGATTAATAATAATAATGTTAATAATAATTATTGTTTTTGTTCATGTAATTGTTGTTATTAATACTAGTTTATTATTATTATTATTATCAGAAATTAAATAACTTGCTTATTTCCAAGAAACAACAACGATCAAAATTTTATTTATGTACTAACATCAGACCAGATATGTTCTTAATGTGAACAGACAAATTACTTGTCACTGGAAACTTGATGCATCATCACGCTTGGTTGGAACATGTGAGAACATTACCATGTAGTGTGTGTTTTTTAAGGATAAGAACTGCAAGAGAGAGGTGAAAACTGGATGATTCATCCCAACTGTTCTGAAAGAGAGAGTTTCACTCCCCCGCTACTCTGAATGTTCTGTCTCATTCTCTTTCTCTCCTTCACACACACATTCACTGTGAGATTGTGAATGTCAGATGAGCACGTCTCTGTGTGTCATGCTCTTTTATTCCCGAACTCTTTCTGTTACGCACTGACTCTCTCATTTTCTTCCTGTTCCTCAATAACAATGTTTTATTCTATATACAGTAGACTCAATGCCACATGATTACACATAATTGGAATACATAATCAATGCAAAACTCTAACAAAGAGAACTGTAATGGTACCATGGTACAGTGATGGTACTTTGTTATATACAGTAGTAATAATTATCATATTCAAATACCAAAGTACCATGGAACACCATGTCAAAAAACAATAACATTGTAATACTATGGTACTTTGATGTTTGCTATAGTACTAAATGATTACCACAATAACATGGTATTTATAAATAATAATACTAGGGTATTATCATTGTATACCAAAAACACAGCAATGTCATGGTTCAAGGACATAGTTTATTTACTATTACTTATTATATTAAATATGTATTTAGTTAGACATTCCTTTTGTTATTTTGTAATAACACCAGAACAACAACAACATTATTATTATTGGACAAAAAGTTATTGGTGGTTACTGGTACTCTTACAAAAAAGTTCTATGGTACATTTATTTCATTATACTCTATCTATAATAATACATTATCATTATTTTATGGGTATGTCAAAAAGTTATTGGTGGTTATTGGTACCCTTACAAAAAATCCTATGGTGATAACATTGTTTACATGGTACTCCATGCTGCTTCCAAAAATATTACCAGAAAAAAAAGAAAAAAAAAATCTTTTTATTATCATAGCAACAATTATAAAAATGGCATAGTAATAGCACAGTACCTTTTGGCACTTTTATTGTTAGTGAAAGTAGAAGAGTTCTGCAGTGATATACGGCATAGGGTCACACTTCTACACACACACTGACACACATCCTAACACAGCAGAAGGAGCTAAAGAAGACGACAAATGGATTGAGGAAGTGTCTCCTCCGTCCACTGGATTGTGTGCACGAGCCTCAGAGCTTTCAATCACCTGCTCCTGGTCCAACTCACAGCCATCGAATTACGCTTTATTATCGCTCCCTGTCCAACACATGAGCCTCAACATGACATCCGTCACCTCCACTGCAGTGTTCACTGCCTGACAAGGGCTCAGACTAGGCGTAAACACAACCTCTCTGCCATCAGTTCCATTGCTGAAGGCAAAAACGATGGCACGGATGCTTGGCTCCGAATCCAGTCTGAAATGAAGGGACCAGCGAGATGCTTGTGTGTGGAGATGAAGAGGAGGTGTGTTGGATAATGATGGCTAGTTCGTGATGGGTATATTTGGTGTGGAGTGTAGGTGGAAACACAGAACCTGGTGGGCAAATAAACTGAGGCATATTTTGAAGAGACGTCTGGGGAGATTCTATAAAAACTGGCTTTATTCCAATACCTACAGGAATAAATAATATTTAGGTAGCATTCAGCATTGGAATGGAGTTGACTGCGAAAAGTCACCATATTTATTCAGGTTTAAAAAGCCACACACACGGTATAATGATGAAGTGCAGAGATGCTATGTCTGACATATTATTCTTGTGCATTTTGTCCCCACAGCCGTCAACGACTGTCTGTTCGCACAAAAGCAGAGAATAAGGCTTCGGGCGATCTCAAAAAGCCTGGCTTCCTCGTTTGATGCGCACACATCATCCGTCCCATACAGCGTAGAGAACGTCGCCAGTGATTCACATGGGGTCACATCACAGGGTTCTGCAGCTGCATATGTTTCCGCCACACGCAATAGAGAGATCAGACCGTGAGGGTATTTCAGTTCAACATCTGACGGTGGAATATTAAAAACTTCAGGACAACATTTCTGTCCCACTGATGACCAATGTGTAACACTGAGGTTTCTCCTGCTCTGTGCTGTCTTGTAAACAAGCTTGCTGACGGTTACATCAGCAATGGTAATTAATGTCGATGACAACATTTACAACATTTCCTCCTTTCTGACTATAGGCTGCTAAAACATGTCGGTTTAAATCAAGTTTAACTATATACATTATTGTTTGATAGTGAATTTACACTAGAATTATCCTACAAAAAATGTACCGTGGTATAGTGATAGTATCATGTTACTTTGATGTATACTATGGCACTGAAAATGATATTAATAAAATAAGTACTAGAACCGTCATGGTATTTTATATAGTGGTGTAACAATACCCTCATGTCACGATTCGATAGATATCACAATACTGAACACACGATATGATATTATTATGATACTCCAAGACATATAATAAAAGGTTAACAAAAAAAAGTACTGTTGATTACAATGCTAAATCTGATAATCTGATATTACATTGGGGCTGGAAATGAATAGGCTTGAACTGATAACCGGTGCTGATAACCCGATCGACAGGACAATAGTGACACCAGAGTAAAAATATTCATGATTCTGAAGCTGAAAATACAGAATTATTAAAGACGGATATGCTTGCATTTGTCACTGACTAGATATATTTAAAATAATGTATGCCACATTTTACTGTTAACATAAGACATTTGGCATTATCAGGACCCATTCGCCCATTACATTATTATACATTATATTCAACATTATAAATATAAGTTTAATACTGACACTAAAACTCTGAAAACATGATTTATTTTCCTCACACAGTATTTTTATTTTTGGGTGAACTATACACAATATATATTGTCACTATCCATGATACATATTGTTGCATTTTTGTATTGCGATCATATTGTTACAACCCTAATATATATACATACATATATACACACTCACACTCACACACAGGGTAAGCATTCTGTAACGCAGTATAAGACATGGTAGCACTTCAGTAATTTTTGGTGAGGGTGATGACAATTCAATCCTCACAGAGCAGAAGCACAAATAAAATTGTGTGAATGAGTGATCTCATATTCAAAAAAAGAAGAAAAAAATAACACCACTCTTTACACCCAGCAAGTCATTTAATGGAAGCATGGAGGTGAGGAAACAAGGCACTTTGCAAAGGATGTGAAACAAAGTCGACAGCCCTGACTTTCACCTCTGCAAACACTGGCAGCTCACACTCCTCCTCTGAGGTGCTCACACACACTGGAAAGCAGCTTCCACTGTAGTCACACATCACACACACACACACACACACACACACACACACACACACACACACACACACACACACACACACACACACACACACACACACACACACACACACACACACACACACACACACACACACACACACACACACACACAAAGAAAAAAAGCCTGGCCTTGATTACTAAAATCAGTGGGCTTGTTTTTATTGCTCTGGTGGAGGTTTTATGCTTGCTATGCATGAGGAGGAAAAACGTACATTTCCTTGCATGACTTTTCACAGAGATTGATTTTACCTTGAGTGGCATGCTAGACAAACAGCACCTCGGCCTGCAGCTGTCAGCTCATGAGAATTACTGCCTTCAGCTCATGAGAATTACTGCCTTCAGCTCATGAGGCTTATGCGTGTATGTCTGTTATTAATAAATATTATACCAGTCTAAGGTGGTTTGCTGGTCTAAGCTGGTGTTTAGCTGGTTGGCTAGCTGCTTAAAACCAGCCAACATATAGTATCAGCTTGATCATGTTGAAGTTATCATCCCAGCTTAGGCTGCTTTCAATTTGATTGTTTTTAGCAGGATAAGTGATGGAAAATCTTTATTCTAAACCTTAAGCTGTCTAACTGTGTACACCATACATAGACAACTACACATGTAATGAAGCGTGCTAATGAAAATGTAATCTCAAAAATGGATGCTTTAAGATGTTCTTCAAGGGCTGCAACTCTGTTTTTGGTCAAACATAAAGGGCACAAGTACTCAAAAATAATTTCAACAGAATCTGACATTAGCATTTTGCTAGGCTAACGACCTGATATTCTAATATACATGACGCACACAAATGCTTCTGTTTATCACAATGCATTCTGGGAATCTCTGGAAAGGACACATGAAATACTGGCATTATTTTTTTTAAACAAAATTACTTTACTTAAAAAAAAAAAAAAAAAAAACGGAGAGAGGGTCATCGGTTTATCAAAGATACAATAAAAAAACGGGCATAAAAATCCCTGAAACAATAGTAAATTATACAGTTTTCAGTACAAGCAAAGATATGCAAATACATTTAACGGCAAACTGCAACATTGACAGATTGGTTGTGCAAATTCCCCACGTTGACCAACAGAAAGCTGCTTGCTTTGAAAGTGACTTCTGTGTGAGCTGTGCTTCATACATCGCTACACTATGGACAAAGGATATTTTTTGCTGAAAAATGATATGACCACACCTTAAGGCAAGAAAACTTTTCTACCAATACTATTTTGAAATGCATTTCCATCAGGTGCGCACCTGTGATTCCTAGCTTCGGAACAGAGCTACAGCATGTGGTCGGACGGGTCTCTTTCTGCATTGAAACACTTACTTACACTCAGTCACACACGCCAACACAAGTGCACCTCAGGCTATTTGTGCTTTTCTTAAGTGAAATGGGTCACTAGACTCCATATGTGCAGGTAATGATGGCAGAGATGGAAATCTAATGGTTTTCACAGCTGTCAGAGAGCTATAGGAGCCATCACACATCACGACTCCATGGCCTATGCCTGGCATAAAAGTATGAGGGGGCGGAAAAGCTCCCTTCCAGACCTGATAGGTTGCCATAGCGACTGTCTTTGCATTGAATCGATATAGCCATCTAAAAAAAGCCATGCATTTCAACTGTAGCCCAGAAAAAACAAGAAAGAAAGAAACCCCAGATGAAACATGCCAGCCTGCCCAAGACAAATTCAGCTTGATTTGTAAATATGGATACTGTTCGCATTTGAATAATTCCCATTTCGTTTGGTCGCTTGTGTTTGGGAGGACAAAACATGTTTTTTTGGCTCTGTGCCAGCTGTAGAGGTTGGCTGAGTCCTGCCAAACAACCAAAATCAATTAAGTCTTCAGCTCTCTGTAGCATTAAAGTGTTTTACATTGACGCACACAAAAATGTGCATGCTACACGTACAGGTGAACCTGATTTCACCAGGTATAACATGTTCCTGGATCAACACCTTTGCTGATCCTGGAACAACAATCCAATCAAGTTTACAGTTTATGTCAAGTTTAGGCCTACAAACAGGGTTAGGTGCCTCTACATCAGCATTATACATAATTTCTCTCTGATTTTAGGGATAATTTTAGCCTGGCTAACGTCAGACCTAGTCTCATTGAGACGTGGGTCTGGGAACCACATGTTCATTTTCTCGTATTTGAGGCATGGTTTACGAATGCCCAGGGCCGTTTATTGAGTGGTACGAATGTCTATCAAATGCATCTGTACGTAGCTCAAAGCCAATTGTTTCAATTATACCAGATGACGTATGTAGAGCGACAGAAATTAGACGAGGAAGAAGACGATGGGTCAGAGATTTATGTGTACACGATGGCGTTCAGTGACTATTGCCGTTTGTGCAAGACAAACATTAGGTATATATGGACACTCTACAGACATGTTTTTATTGAAAAAACGATGAGTCGTCATCGTCTTGCTGCTCCCTCCCCGTTCTGTGATTGGTCCCCTGCTGAGCCGAAAATCTGGTCCATGGAATCCAGACTGCCTAGTAGCGTGAATCAAATCGCGCTGCGCGCAAGGGAGCATGGGTAAACCCAGGCTAGGATAATTTATGGTTAGAATTAGGTTTAGGGGTAGGGATAGCACAACATTTGTGGACAGGAATATTGTTCTAGTATCAACAATATATATTGACCCAGGAGCGCATCTAACTAGACAAAATCAGGTTGGTGTCGACGTTACCAACCAACCTGATCAGGGGAAACACAGGCTTTCAGTCATTCCCAAAATAAACACATGACCCGATTTGCCATGAAGACGGATCGGTTTGTGTTTGATGTGTCTGAAATCTAATTCGCTCTGTATTCGTATGAGATGTCAGAAATGGACCTGGCCTCATTTCACAGCGAGGGAAAGGATTCCTGCTTAAACAGGCACAAAGTGTCTTCCGGAGCAAGAGGAAGAGAAAGGGGGAGAGAGAGAGAAAGAGAGAGAAGAGGGATGTCCTTCTTCATGCACAGACACAAGGAATAGTCATCAGGCGCTCAGAGACACCCCTGAACACATCAGGACAGGACTCCACCAATGGAAGCTCACACGTGTGGCGATACGAAGGGTTTCCAAGGCTACCCCTTCTCCCTCGTCTCCGTCCCCTCTGTCTGAATGTCAAACAGCTAATAAACGTGACTGGAACAGCTCCACCAGCACATAACCCGCTGTGTGCATTCATATAATATCTACAGCATATGAAGTTCAAAATGATTTCAAATACCGACACTGTTTCCTCTGAAGAAAATGTGAAAGGTGCTTTCTTCATTGCAAGGTGGTTTCTATATGGTTGCTAGTGTGGTCTGAGTGGTCTAAAGTGGCCATATCTAATTCTCTGGGAAATTTTGCTCCTTCAAAGTGAATCTTTTCACTAGAAAAGGTTTTGACAGTTTTATGGTGCGACAGCTGAAAATAAAAAGTAACTACAAGCCATTTTTTTAAATCTTTTATATTTAGCAAACTTTGATACTTAGGTTGCATCCAAAATTGCATGCTATCTAAATAGGTACTTCTTTTGAATTGAATGTTAAAAAAGTATGATCTATACACTCCTGGGGGAAAAAATGGCAAAGCACTTAGCTTTTAATTGTCTTAACTCTTAACCACAAATTATTGGTCAGGAAACTCAAAATTTAAGCAAATCCACTCAAAAATCCATTGCTGTCTCAGAAATTAGAATTAAGTTTTTGACAGAATATGGGAAGTTGTGTTTGGAGTGATGAATCACAATGAAACATGAGTTGCATGGTGATGCTCCAGAATGATGTCTTAGAAAATCTGGTGGGAAATATAATAATAAATGTATCTCTATAGTGAAGCATTGAGGAAGAGGTGTCATTATGTGGGGAGCCTGGTATTGTTGAGCAACTTCACTGTGAAAAATCATTGAATTCTTTAGAGGACAGGAGAATATTGCAGAATTGTATGCTTCCCACAAATGAAAAGTTGATACCTAAAGAGGAATGATCAGATGTTATTTTTCAACAAGACAATGTTCCTGCACAAATTGCAAAGACAACCAATAAATGGCTTGAGAACTAAACTGCCATTCACAAATCCTTTTGCATGACCTTATGGGATAGTAAAGTGTCCATCAGATGCACACTTCAGAATCTTGACGGAAGTAGTAGGTTAGGTCTGGGTACTTTGTGCCTGTTATACTGTGAATTCAGACATACTTTTTTTTTTCGATCCACTATATAGTAGGGAAGTATAAACATTCAGATGCAGAGTTGGGCTCTAACCTTAAATATGAGCAATAGCAATCGTGATATTTGCCTTGGCAAGCACCACTAATAAAAAGCTACAAATACCCAAAAGGGCGCCTTCTGGTCAAAGCTATTGAGTAAATGTAGTTCTTGAGAGGGATAATCTCTGTTCCCTTTGGAAATGTGGAGATAATCCATGCGTATGGAAGATCTCAGCCACGTGCCATCGGCTTATCAAAATGAGAGGCAAATTTTGTGGCTTATTGAGGTGGGCCATTCATTTTCTAAACAAATCAACTTGCAATTTTCATACTATGAATGAGAGCCATATTTAGAAACTTGGGCTAGTACGCGACCACCTAGCAACCACTCAGAACACCTTAGCAACCTCAAAGAAACAAATTGGCAATACCCTATGTGGGGCATTGTGGCGGTGGATTTTGCACAGGAAAATGCCATACATTTTCTCCAGAAAATGTTTGAATTGAAAGAGCATCACACAAACAGACAAAATCATTCTTACTGAGTCAACACTAATGGTCCTTTTGTTTAGAGACTCCAATGTGTGCGTCTGTGTGCATCGCTTCGCCGTTTGGTGGGCGTTCGCTTCATTAATCTGACTCTTTGGCACAGTGGGGTACTGGTCTGTTATGGAGCAGTGATAATGCATGCAAACGATCTGCATCTCTTACCAGCAGAAAGAATAAACAGCATCAGATATCGACCCCATGGAATTATGGCACAGTCAGCTGATTTCTTACAAATGTCGGTTAAAACTAAACTGAAAATATAGTTTGAACTTTTAGAGACAAATCAAAAATTACAACTTTTTAATATCTCAAATGTTTCTCCTAGATACTGTAGCAATGAGACATTTCCAATCGAAAGTCTCTAGATCTCAATATGAACTGAAAAATTTCACATCTAAGTCTTCCAAAAGTAATCAGAGTCATGCTATCAACATTCATTTTATAAATAAATGAAATGAGCCTAAGTTGGTTTGGTGATCTCTGAGCCCATTCAAGCTGGACCGTTGGCTGGTTTGAGAAGAGTTTTTGGTCAGCTCAACTTAAAAGACCACGAAACCGTCTTAGGTTGGTTTATGTTTTGTCAGAAGGATTGTATGTCAAAAATTGGCTCATTTGAAAGAAATAAAATTTTAGGACACACGGCTGACACATATGTGAAGCATATCTGGTAACACTTTACAATACGGGTGCACTAATATGCATTAATTCATACTTAACTAATGCACAGATAATCATGAGTTAATGTATGACTCATAAAGAACTAAACCATTAATTCATTATTACTGCATCAGCAACTAATAAAGAGTCTATATGATTAATAGATTAAGTAATACATGAATTGCTATTAATTAAACGTGTCATCATGTATTAATTCCCTAATAACATATTTTATTAACTAATAGTGTAAATGAATGTGTAAATTACCACAATTAGTCAAAGCTATGCACTTCAACTTCCAGTTGTCTGCTTTAATTAATCATTAGCTAATGATTTGCAAATCTATCATTATGTTATGACTTTACTTGTTGAGGCACATGACTATTAACTAATTGTTAAGTAATATGTAATTTTGGTTTTGACATCCACACTATGGATTTCAATTTCCCGCCTTTTACAACCGGGATTCCACTGTGCCAGATGAACCACCGCATCCAACAGTTCATGGCACAGGTGAGTGTCAGGTTAAGCTTGAGCTCTAGGATTTAAAGGAAGAACACTGAGAACATGCGGCCAAGCTCTGCTATTTCATAACACTGTGTCTAGACCAGACAAAGACACTAGAACGCATTATAATCAGTGATACAACACTGGATGCGACACAATTCTACACGACACAACAAAACCCCGACAGTAAACTGATGCCTTACTCTATTTCTGACGTACTCCGAGCTCTTGCGCTACTTCTGTTATGAAGGACAAATGGACTTGCAATGGTCTGTCATGTCCAGTGTAAACAGCTGTAATGGTCTCGTCCAGTTTAAACATGGTGTAACAGCGTCAGTATTTCAGATTCTGGTGTTCTGATATTTGTGTGCGGCCCAACTTAACCATCCTTCAGACACTCTCTGACATTACACTCACGGCATGTGCAACTGCCCCACAGACCTTTAGTGGGGATGACAAGACCCCTAATGACATATTACTTAACAATTAGTTAATAGTCATGTGCCTCAACAAGTAGTCATAAAATAATGCTAGATTTGCAAATCATTAGCTAATGATTAATTAAAGCAGACAACTGGAAGTTGAAGTGCATAGCTTTGACTAATTGTGGTAATTAACACATTCATTTACACTATTAGTTAATAAAATATGTTATTAAGGAGTTAATACATGATGACACGTTTAATTAAAAACAATTCATTTATTAATAGACTCTTTATTAGTTGCTGATGCAGTAATAATTAATTAATGGTTTAGTTCTTCATGAGTCATACATTAACTCATGATTATCTGTGCATTAGTTAAGTATGAATTAATGCTTATTAGTGCACCCGTATTGAGTTTGAGTTTCTTTATTTAAAGGGACAGTGCACATTAATTAACATGGGTACAAGGTCCAACATGTAAATGTGCCAGATTTAGCCATACAGGCTAATTTTCATCTGCAGTCCCTAGCAGGTTAAATATTTAAACAATAAATACACTACTACAATAAAAAAAATAAAAACATAATAAATACAAACACATTATTCTGTATTATGGCAACATATTTGATTTGTTAATAACCAATGTTTTATGGATTTAGAAAATGATTTGATAGACGTGATCTTCCTTAGTTCTGTGGGTATGGTATTCCATGCATGAGCTGCTCGAAAAGAGAAAGCCGACTGTCCAAAGCTACTTTTTTTACATGGTATTTTACAATCCCCTCTTGTAGATGCTCTGGTGGATGAGTTAACATTTTGTTGGACAAATTTATTGAGCGGAGGGGGAGCCCTACCATGAAAAATTTTATATACAAGTAAAATATCTGCAAACTTAATCATGTTTTCCCAATTTAACAGGTCATATTTAATTAAAAGTTTACAATGGTGATATGAATTTGACTTTTTATCTAACGTTTTTAAGGCCCGTTTGTAAAGTATTTCAACTGATCGTAATGTAGTCCGACTTGTCTGTGTCCAACTGGTAAGACAGTAGTTAATGTGTGATATGATCATAGCATTAATATATAACTTTGAGGCCTCTGTAGTCAAATTATTCCTAATGTGTCTGAAATTTGCCAAATTAAATTTAATTCTATTTGTGACCTTTTTCACCTGTGTTTTAAATGAAAAACATGAATCTATTATTATTCCCAGATATTTTAACTCTTGAACTACTGGAAGTCTTTTCCCTGCTACTATGATATCTGGGTCTATATCTCTATTTGTGGATTTCGAAAAAAACATACACATTGTTTTATCAGTATTAAGGTGCAGACACGAGTTTGCTAACCAATTTGAGATTTTAACCATTGTAGCCGATAACTCTTCTGCAGCTTTTCTCTTGCTTGTAGCATGTAGATGTAGATGACAGTGTCATCAGCATACATCTGGCAGGTGACATTAGGTAGACAGACCTCAGGTAGATCGTTAATGTATAGACTGAATAACAGGGGACCCAAAATAGAACCTTGGGGTACACCCAAATTAATATCAGTTATTTGGGAGATGTTATTATCCACACGAACACATTGTTTTCTGTCTGTAATATATGATTTTATCCATTTAATGGCATCTAATGAAAAATTGAACTTTGATAATTTACTAATTAAAACCTCATGATTAACCAAATCAAAAGCTTTTTTTAAATCAAGGAAAATAGCTCCAACCACCCCACCCTTCTCCAGTTTAGCCTTTATATTTTCCAACAGAAAGACATTAGCCGTTTCCGTAGAATGATATTTTCTAAATCCAAATTGCATCGGATGTAATGAGAAGGGACCTGAATTTAAATGCATCGTAATCTGTTCAGATATACATTTTTCTACAATTTTTGATACAGCTGGAAGAATGCTTATCGGTCGATAGTTGCTAATGGCACTCTGATCACCGGATTTAAATACCGGTGTTATTATTGCAGTTTTCCAAGAACTGGGAAACACTCCTTCATTAATTGACCAGTTAACAATTTTCGTAATGGATGGAATGAGTGCCTCCTTATAGGTTTTTACAAATGCTGTGTCCATCCCATATATATCTTTTGCCCTTGAACAATTAAGAGAAGAGATAATTGAATTTACTTTGAAGTCTGTCACTTCTCTAAAAGTCATAATAGGGGCAGATGTATTTAAAGGAGTGAGAGAGTAATTTATTCTGGCAAAATTATGGGATAGAGCATTTATGGAATTAATAAAATAATAATTAAATGCTGCAGCCACTTTACTTGGATCATGGGTTTCATTTCCATCTATATTCAATTGTATTGGTTTATTGATAGTGCAAAATTTCCCTGTTAATCTTTTTAAATTATGCCAGATTTCTTTGGTATTTCCCTTAGCTTCACAAATAGCATCAATATAAAAATTAGCTTTTGCCTGCCTAAGTTTTTTTAAAACCTTATTCCTCAATGTTGTATTGTAAAGTGTTACCGCATATCTCAACAAAAACACACTCCTTTAGGATCAGAAAACAAAAGTTTTATTGTTACGTAAAACAGGCCTTTGGTTCCTGCAGCACATCAAGAGGTTACTATGTAAAAATTAGTAGCGCATCTTAGGAAATTGTGAGACGTTTGTCCTCAGGAACATCTTTCTAGAATCATTTTTCACCTTATTGATTGTGAATGAATATGTCATTTCACATCCCTGGCAAAAGAGGACAATGGGGGCTTGTTCTCGGTACCTCAACAACCTTACGTAATCCTGAGATTGCTTTCTTCCATTTAACACATCAAATGTTCTTTTGGTGTACTCCGATGTCATGTACTGTAGTCCTCTTCTTTCATTGTGACAAAAAGAGAGGGCACATGAGTTTGGACACATGACTCAAGGTTGTGTCATCTTAGCGCTTACCACAGCTGTGGTGCATCTAGTCTTTGTCTGTCTGACAACATCTATTTAAAAGCTTAAAATTTGTGCTTCTGCCTACTCTCTGCAACGTGTTCACTGGCTCAAACATGCTAGTATACATTCAGAATTAACATTTACAATATGTGTTCACAAAATGACCTACAGGAGAAAGCTTTGGAGTTGAAGTGTAATCAATGACAACGTTGGGGGAAATCTATGTAAGCCTTGTGTACATAATCATGTTTTTATAGATTAAGCCAGGGAATGACAAACAGGCCGCCGCTGTAATTCATCCGTACCAGTCTGATAATTCTCAGCATTGCAAACATATCTGCTGGGGACCGGCTTGGTAGACATACAAATCGGGGCACATCATAAAAATCAATTAGAGGAGAGGTTTTTCTTCTTCGCTCGGGTAAATTAGACACTAAAGACATCTCCTTAGGTGGCCGAAATTAAATTATTAAATCCAAAGGGATTACTTCCCCTTCCATTTCCTCATGTGACATAGCAAATCAAAGACAACCAGATGTGTTTCCATATACATGCAGTGCCGTTATGCAATGGCAGAGTCCCACATATGCATGTGGACAGTGTTGGGGAGTAACAGAATACATGTACCGGCGTTACGTATTTAGAATACATATTATGAGTAACTGTATTTCGTTACAGTAACAATTTAAATAGTTGGTATTTAGAATACAGTTACATTGTTGAAATCAATGGATTACATGACAAAATCAATGGATTACATGACGATACTTCTCTGTTTCACGAGTTTATTCACTGTCTAGTCTAAATAAATTAAGGCAACTCAGCATTTCCCAGAAGCCCCAATGTGAAAACGTAAAAATGCGCGGTTTGCGTAATCAGTCACAATGGAGTCGGAAGAGGATCCTCTCGCTGCTCAAGCAGCGGGAGCTAGAGGTAGATGGAGCCGTATACTACAGACCCAGGGCAAGAATGCGTTTCTATCTTGGAAATTCAAACAGCATTTCACATTAAAGAAAGAGAAGGGTGAACGAAATATAACTGTGCAGTGCAACCTCTGCTTGCCAGCAACCACCTCCTTTCAGCGTCCAAAGATCCACCTCCAACCTGAAGCATCTTAAAGTAAGTTATTTTCTGGTTTAGTCGTCTGCCGTAGTATTACTGGTCACCTTGCTATTTTATAGTTGTATCAGGTTGCAACTAGGGCTGTAACGATATGCGATATGAAATCGAAATAGCGACACTCAGATCCGCGAACCTGTGTCGCGGTGTGAGAAAGAAGAATCGCCACACACCCCTTCCCGTCCAGATCCATATGCTACCACATCTTTAAATTGCTATAAGTATCATTTGAAGTTAACATTATAAAATACGTAGACCTACACCACAAAATAAAATCTTTAAAATTGGGTAATTCCAGCGTTATGGACGTGACATTTGCAGGCAAAACTTGAAATAGAAATTCTCAGAAAATGCATTTAATACCAATATATTGAAACGTCTGTTTATCTATACTCCCTTAATAAAGGAGTCTAGACATTACAAAAATATCTGTCTTGCATTTTCTATTTAAAATTAGGGAAATAATCATGCGTGACACAAAAAATCTTTTAGGTGGCAAAATATTTTTTAGTAGCTTAGGCCTACTTCTGTGAATTACACTTCTTAAACCAAAAGTAATACTACCCACCGGATGAAGAAGGGTTGGCTATCCACAGAACATAAAATATTCATTTTATAAAAATTTTCGCGTTCGCATTTATGAGGAAAAAACAATGTTAGCCTACGGACTAAAAGACTACGGCACTAAAAGACTGCTTTAAAAATTTCACAGAGACCTCAAACAGAAATCACAAAGCCTTTCTTTATAGTGAATTTCGTTTTGTATTAATTGTATTTTAATTTTAATAAACGTTGTATCAACCAATTGCATGGATTTGATAAATAAGAAGTAAATATAGCAGACTAGATAATCACGACATCAACTTCATCTTTGCAGGCGACAGTGACAGAAATCACTTGTTTGTTAATAAACAATTAAAATATCTTCTTGCTATATTTGACATATTCATAAACATTAGGCTACTTTTGCCAGTTCTTTGTGACAGCTTTTAGGTGCTTTATTGGCAGCACCACCCTTACATGAACGCGTCACGCATCACCATTCTGCATTCCTACACTTAAAAAAAACCAATTCAATGTGGAAGTAATCCAAGTATTCAGAATACGTTACTCAGATTGAGTAACATAATGGAATACGTTACAAATTACATTTTTGGGCATGTATTCTGTAACGAAATACGTTTTGAAAGTATCCTTCCCAACACTGCATGTGGATAATTACAAAGCTGGGAAACTCATCATGTGATAAGTTAGCAATCAAACTTGCCACTTTCACCTGGCAGATGATAAATCTTGTGGGGGAAAAATCACTAAAACTTACGCATCTAAATTATTTACACTATCTCGCGAGAGAACAGAATGTCATACAAATTTTAAAGGGACACTTCACCCATTTCCATTAAGCCTTGTATCGTTAGAAACCCAGTCATATTTTTGAATGGTCATGGTTTTCAATACAAATGCGCCCTAAAGTTCCTTTCTGTCTTTACCAGGTCAAGAAGGCACCAAATTCGACATTTTTGTTACATTTCGGCTACATATATGACCCACTTTCAATAAATATGAATGTTCCCATGGGTGAAATGCTCCTTTAAGCATGGACTTTTGTAACTTAGGCCAGTAAGAAATCACTCAGAAACCACCAAGACAACTCCCTAGCAACCACCCAGAACACCTAATCAATGACCAAACTACCATCCAGAACACCCGAGCAACCATCAACTACCCAGTACACAATAGCAGTCACTTAGCAACACCCTAACAACCCTCTGGTAATGCCCTAGCCTATATATATAAAATATATATATATATATATATATATATATATATATATATATATATATATATATATATAAAAAAAAATATATATATATATATATATATATATATATATATATATTTAATTGGTCTCATTTGAAATTATTTCTTCATGGAGCTTTTAATATATATTTTTTTAAATGGGATTTGAAAAAAAAAAGTCTGCCAAAAGAAATGGAGTTAAAAAGCAGAACCATTAAACCACCATAATTCACATAAGAAAAGTTATTTTTAAGGGCAGATGTTATAAACTTTGAAATTATCATGAAAAATCTCCACTGAAGTTTCTATAAAGCACTTTTAGCATCTAAATGAGCTCTAGATGGTACCATCATTTCATTCAAATTGTATTTAGACCTCTTAGACAAAATTGCTACTGGAAGAATCACGGTTTTAATGGGCAGAGATGTTTTATGCATTTAAGAAGTACCTCACTTATAGTGCATGACTGGAGAGGGATTCTAAGAGGAATTTCTTAAGAGATCCCAAACTAAATGGCACATAGTTCTCAAAAGCTCTCTTCTTTAGACATGTGCGTGTGATATGCAGACTCTGAGAGATATTTTTTAATTGTGATATAATGTTAATATGTGTTGTTCAAAGGGCAAAGGCATTAAAAAAAATCTGCAGACCTTGGGAAGAAAGCCAATGGAAACAGCCTTTTCTACACCCATTTAAGTACATGAAGCCAAGTCAGGGAATTTTGCATTCATAGGGCATCCAAACATCAAATTACGGCTAAAAAAAGATGTGCTAATTGCATTAGAGTGACTTGTAACCACAATTTCTTGCTGTGCGAATGACACCAAGAGTTACAACATGCTGAAAGGTGTTATGGTATGAAAAGCAAAGAGATTAATTATCGTCTAAAATGTTCACTCCAATAAAACTGAACGTCTCTTCAGAGGGGAAAAAGGGCTTGCAGCATCTCTGATAATTTGTGCATGTGGGTGGCGTCTTTTACCTTTATTAAAGTCAACATGAAATGACATTCACAACGCAATTCTACTTATGAGTGAAAAAGAATATTCAAAATCCCTTGCAAATCTATTGAATATTGAAAAGTGGGCATTCAATACGAACCATGCACAATTAAGAACGTTTATAGGGTGAATTTTGATTTCATGGTGACTTTCTAACCACTGCAACACATTTGGTGGTTGTTTAAACATTGACTAAAACTTTAGTGCATTCACATTTTCTGATGACTACAAAGAGAAAGCACTATTAAAAGTGACTAACTGATGAGAATGAATCTTGCACACAATGGCACACAATGGACCATATTTCCTTGGACTGAAAGCTATGGAGATCGGCCTGAGTCATCAATAAATCAGCAACCCATGTGGTGCTATAACTGACTCACCACTTTATACATATCTGCCAAAAATAATATATATTTTTTAATATTCACAGGGAAAATCAACAGTTGTCTAGTGGTAAACATGTTCGAATAGTTCAACACTCAAAAACGAGACAGGGATAGCTGCAGGTCGGAGAAATCGACGTACCAAAAGGTAGGGGGCGTGGCAAAAGGTACACAATGCTACATCGAATTCCAAACCCTGACCCTACCTTACACCCAAACACGCAGCTTTCACAACCTGACTTTCAGCACACCCATTACTCTCGACATTCAAGCCCAAGAGATGGTTAATTTCTTCAATGTTAAAATATTTTCCCCTATTCGAGCAGGAAACCTGTTTGAAAACAGTACTTTTTGCAATTCTGTCTGGTGACGTTAGAGGCACAGAAAAGTCTCTTCCTCCAAATCTTGTTTTTATCAAAACGATTTTTCGGTTTCTTTTTCACCTCTCATCTTCCAACCCGAAGAACTTGGTTATTAAAGTAGACGACTACAAATGACCATCCAAAGACATTCACCTGGTATTTCAAAATGAGTCTCTCTGATGTGTCATTTCTTCATCCCATCACCCCATCATCTCCCTATATTTTTTGTTTTCTTTTTGTCCATCAGTAAAAAAAATTATCTTTCTGGAAGAGAAAGACAGCAAATGTAGTCAACTTTAGCAGTATACTAGCATGTTAATGGATTTAAAGCTAACAGACATGGACTAAAACCAAATAAATCCAATAACTTTGATTTCACAAGGTCTCTAAAAGCATTGCAAACCGATAGATATGGACACAATGAGCAGGAATGGAGTAATTAGCTTTGAAGCTATTCTGGCTGACAAAAACACTGTACTTTTGACTATATTTATGTCATTTTTTAAAAAGTTCCCCCAATGAAGGATAATGATTGCCTCAGTACTTGCCATCTTTACCTGTAAGTCTTTCCTGGAATACAGGAGAAATGCATGGTTAAAAATAACCCACCTCTCTGACACAGCAGAGCTTTCGCTGCACTTTGTAATTACCAGCAGTGCAATCAGCAGTGTCGTTTATTTCCCCTGATTGGCATGCGCTGACGGCTCAATTGTTGAAAATGTACAACTACGATCTTCATAACTAAATGGAACTGACATGCATGTGGTTGCGCAGCTCTCGTTGCATTCGCGAGATACTTTCACTGTGTGACACCTGACCACTAAGCATTAGTATCCATCAAACTTCATCTAAAATAACACCTGCTACAGACTCCATGCCATATCTCGAAGCAGAACTGTAGATGTCAAACCCTGACAGAGTTTCCTGATCAAAACTGCATGTAGCCAAGTGAAATGGATTTTGCTATTTGAACCAAAGCCAATGAATATGCTATACATTCACAGTACAGTCTTGGACCACTCCATGTAATCTTAATATTACAGTAGAGTGCCTGTGCCTTTCTCGAAGAGGGAGGGGGAGGGGGGCGTTCATCGATTTGAAAGCGAAGCATTCTGAAGTGCTCCACCGCAGACGTTCAGCCAAAGTAATTGCCGTGAGTGAGCTAGCAGAACTGGCCACGGACAAATAGGTCACTTAATAGGTTGTTTACCACGCACTTGGACATGATTCATGGAAGGAAAGCAGCAGAGGTCCTGTGGACCGGACCGCAGAGGGAATTCTGGGATGGCGCTACGATTATGATGGACAACGCATTTGTAATTGTGGGCTTGCTGCCACTTTCGACAGAGCCTGCACAACGCCTACAGAAAAGACCAGTGAAAAATCACCAGCATATGTTGCATCCCCAGAATGCTTTGCTCCCTGAAGGACTGCTAAGTTAACAGAATATCTTGTTCAAACCAGAACAGCAATGGTCGATCTTCTGGTGAAAGCTGGTCTAACTAACATTATTAGCCTAAACCAGCATGGAAATGCATTCTGGTTTAAGCACCGATATGGGCATGTAGCAGTCAATTATGGTTAAAAATGCATATCTAGTTTGGTTTCTACAATACATACCAGTGAAAAAAGATGGTTTCTTTGCCTGGTCAAGCTGCTTTTCATCTGTTTTAGTTGGTTTACGAGCTACAAAGTGCCAACATTTCTCTAAAACCAGCCAACAGACAAGCCTTGAAAAAGAGCAAACCAGCTTAGACTGGTTTAAGATAGAAATGTGCTAGTTTTAGCTCGTTAAAATGGTCTCCTACCCTGGTGAATAGGGCTGGGTATCATAACAAAATTTTCGATACCAATACGGATACCGATACCTTGACTTCGATACCGGTTCCTGAACGATACTTTTTTCGATACCAATTTTATGAAAGTTTTAACAATATAACATTACCTAAAAAAAATCATTATTTTTTTCAGTTTGTTGATTTTTTTACATTCATATTTTAAGTCTGTAAAAAAGCACCAATGCTAAAGTTTTCTATGTTTCCTAATCATTTAGCAACATTTATTCTTTACTTCAATGAGCTCATTGTTTCTGCCTTAACTAAGTTAACTTAAAGGTGCTCAAAGCGATGTCAAGCGTTTTTTAGGCCAACATTTTTTTTGTCACATACAACAAACATCTCCTCACTATCCGCGAGCTGCCTGTGCCCTGAACACACTGTAAAAAAACACGGTCTCTGCAGACACCCCGGGCTCCTCAAACGGCATCAAAAACAAACTGGGCTAACCCGCGCCACGAAACATAACAAACTGTTCCAGCCAATAACCGATAAGAAGGGTTTGGGGGGATAGTGCGCGGATGAGGAGGAGGGAGGGTCTAGCTAGCCTTCGTTTTGTTTGACAACAAGAAGTGATGTCACCCGACATCGCTTAGAGCACCTTTACTGCATTGTTTAACATTGAAACTGAATGAAAATTATTTGAAATGCATTACACACAGTCACCTCTGATAACAGATCACTCTAAATTGTAATTTAGACACATGCATTTTCTGTAAAGCTGCTTTGAAACGATATGTATTGTGAAAAATGCTATAAAAATAAATGTGAATTGAATTAAATATAGG
Organism: Siphateles boraxobius; assembly: GCF_051911475.1. NCBI lineage: Eukaryota > Metazoa > Chordata > Actinopteri > Cypriniformes > Leuciscidae > Siphateles > Siphateles boraxobius. The sequence goes on along the minus strand of NW_027508799.1, from coordinate 31,874,230 downwards.
CTATGGGGGGCGGGATATATGCGCTCAGCACACATGAAGCTTGCCGCAAAGCACTGGCAGAAGTAGCCTAATGATTGGGAAACAATAGCAAGGAGATATTTTAATTGTTTATTAATGAACAAGTGTTTACTGAGTGTGTTGGCTGCAAAGATGATTATGGCGATGCTGACTCGTCATTCCTGCAGTAACGTTAGTGAACGCGCGCGCGCCTATGTATAAGGTAATCAAACTATTTATTTCTAATTGTTATTCTTTTAAAAGTAGACATATTTTGACCGTATATAGGACTATTTCTCATGTCTGTGAGGCAAGTATCCAATACGCTGAGTTTCGGTTCATTTGTGACGCGCTCCAGTTCTTGCTGTCGAAGACGGATAAACTTTCTACGCTCAAGTGTATTCAGCATCCAATCATGCTGGATGCTTATTGTTTCACTGACGTTGACGAGATTAACCACTTAGGTACCGAAACTTGGTACCGAAAAACAAGACATGTTTCGATACTCGGTAGTATCGAGGCAATTCGATCGGTAGGCCTACCTAAAAAGTACCGAGCTCGGTACCCAGCCCTACTGGTGAAGGTGCTTTTTGACAGTTTTAGCTATTTTCAGAGCTACAAGATCTGTCTAAAACCTGTCAACAGACCAACAAAACAGCTTTGACTGGTTTAAGATAGCAGAGATAGAGGTCAAATTGCATTCAAGGCATGCATTCTATCAGTTCATGGATTCCCTGGGAATCAAACCCATAACCTGCTGTTGCTAGTGCTATCCTCTACTATTTGAGCTACAGGAACACATAGGCACCATGTATATGTATGTATATGTGTTTACACTTTTAAACAAAACGCAGAGACAGCATACACAAACAGGAAATCACGGAAAACGACATCTCACATCAATCGTTTATTCACATGCATAGCGGACAGAAAGCAAGCGTGCTGATTGACATGACAAGAGATGCCATAGCTCAGCATTTATACCTTCTACATGCCAGAAATCTGAAAGACTGACTAAATACATTTCAACTGTGCACAAAAAAAGGCTTAATACAGCTACAATGATTAAACAGATAGGCCAAATGAATATCAATGATACTACCATCAGAAGGGACCACAAGAGGTGTTGGCATCTAACAAATGTTTTTGACAGTTTGCAACTGTCACTGTGGAGAAAACCTCTGACAAAGACAATTGTTGATGAAATCTGGTTTGAGGAAACAGTCAGCGCGCACATTCACTGAGGGCTTGATGGCCCAATTATTAGTCTGTTGACATCCCTCTTGGAAACAGCCAAGAATCCTCTCCTGATGCTTTCATGTGGACTGTGAACCCGGAGCGAGGGCAGAGAGCTTCATGACAACAGCGAAAGCGAGGCTGAAGTCTGCATCACCATGGAAACAGTGAAACCACTGAAATGTTGCCGTCTCTCTACTCTGAAACTCCTCTTAGCAGAAATACACTCCATGCAATCACTCCATGAGGAAAGCATTAATGCTAACAATTTGATGACTGTTTTTACTTGCTCATTTTATCAAGCAATTTGTGCATACTGCATAGCACTATATTTTGTTTGTGGCCATTAGCTAGAGAGCCAAAAAGCAGTTCAGAAGTATTTGCATAAGGGTATAAAGGACTGAGTCCACATTGAAAATCTTTTTGCATTTAAACCTGGACATAAACTGAAAGGTTCAGGAAAGGTAAAAAAAAAAAAAAAAGAAATTATGTGAAATTGTGTGATGAAGAGGGACAAAAGGCTTACTGAGGCATTCTGAAATTGTTTATTTTTATTTTCAATGGAAAAACTGTATTAAATTAGAAAAACACAATTTTAACTAGTGGTTTAAGACTTTTGGATTAGAGGTCTGCGCGGGATGGGTTTTCAATACTCCTCTCGCACGCTCCTGCAAGATTCTCTACACGCTCTCGACAAAAATGTGCTATATTTTATACCGCTCCCGCCTGAAACTTTCACATTTTGTCCCTTTCCCGCCTGCAAGAAGAGGTTTACATGGATTTTTTTTCCCCATTCTGTCTAATTCCAGTCTTTAGGCTATTTTTTTTTCAGATTTACACACACATGACACTTCAGATCTCCAGTTACAGACTTCTGAGTGCTGTTATTTTTAGATAATTATATTTTGCGGGAGCCAACGAGTCATTTCTTTCTCCCGCTTCCCGTGCACATATCAGTAATTCAAATATCATAAATTTAAAACTTGTCCCGCGCTGCACTCTGTACTTGGGGCCCACGACATCCAAGGGCCTCAGGGGGTACTAGGATCTTTGTGTAAAAGTTAATTCAAAAATAGTGTTCAAATATAACCAAAAAAATATTGAATAGTAAAAAAAAAATCTGTAATAATGTATAATTGTAAATAATGTATAATAAAATGAAATAAAAAGTTCCCAATGATCTCTATAGGTTTGAGAAGAAACATTTTTGGAATTTCCTGAAATAAAAAAGTATTTAGTTTCTTCCAACTCGCCAACCAAACGAAAAACACTCAAGAAGAAAACAAACCGTTCCCTTTCAAGGGAACTCGAGCTGCGTTTGAGACGCGGTGGGAACGCTCTGCGTGATTACGTCATGAAGCACGTGTAAAATCAGTCCAATGGAAGCCCACTACGACATAGGTGACGTCATAGACCAGGAAACTATAAAGCAGCCATGAAATCAGACCGCGACAGCTTCTGTACCTACAGCAAGCGCTCTCTGTAATTCTGTCCTTGTCTATTTATTGTTGTCTGTCAAGCCCGATATATCTATCATTATTATGGCGAGCAAGCAAGATTATAGACGGTGTGTTGTTCCCTGCCCTCGTTATTTTACGGGTGGGGACACACATCAGCTTTGTGTTGCTTGTGTAGCAGTACTGGTTACATCTGTCGGAGTCACTTCATATGAGGGGGAGTGCCCCTTTAATTGCGTCCTTCTGCGACATATAAGGGCGTCGCTAGGAGTGTGCGTTCTCTCTGTGGCATTGAGCGAGTCACCGTGTTTCCGGTGGGACGCGGGACGCACGCATGTTTGTAAGGTAGGAGCTGTTGGCAGTGATTGTAGTGCGGCTTGCTCATGGGTTGTTTCACAGGGGATTCTATGGGTTTTTCTGTTCGTTTAACTAAAGGGTGGACGGAGGAGCTTTGTGGGATGCCTTCGAAGTTGATTCGTTTCATGGACTGTGTGTGATGCGCAGCAGTTTTGGTGCCGTTTGAATCGCACAACAGGTATGTTTCAACTGAATCAATAATCATATGATTACTGCTAGCCGGGCTGGCCTATTTCATGTCTTGTGTTATGTTCTATTTAAGGTGCGGGCCAACGTGCAAGAGGCGTTATAGTGGGCTGCTGTTTGGGGTTAGCTCAACTTTTGTGCAGATACTCTTTATTGTCTGCTTGCTTGGCTACCTGTACTGACATCGACTTATCAGCGTGACTTTCCTGTCGGTTTGAGGGAGACCGGTCCATACGGGTTCGTCTGCGTACTGAATTACCAGACGGGCGAAGTTAACTCCGTTTCAGTTCGCGTGGTGCATCGACACGCCGGGTCCCGTCTCATCGCTTCATCCAGTTCCGAACGCTGTCGCTGGATCAGCTGGACTGTTGAGAATATGGGCTGTGAGTAATTTGAGTTTCCAGTGGCGTTTAACCAGTAGATTAGCCATCTAACTGTCCCCATCTGTTCTGCATTGTTTTGTTTTCTTTAAATATTATTTTCTTTCCTTGTGAGTTGATTGTTGTGAAACTTATATTTTCTTGTGTTGAATTATGGTTGGTATGTTATTCATGTAATGTTATCTATTTTGTACGTGAGATCAGTTTTCCTTGTTCGCTGTTTATGGGTGGCCAACCTGAGGGTGGCCTATTGAAGGTGTTTTCTTTTTTTTCTTTTTTTTTGTAATATTGTAGGCTGCTTTTTGCCCATTCTTTGCCCAGCCCAAAGATTGGTTGTCGGGGTGACCGGACGCGGCACCTTGAGTTGACGAGCCAAGCTGGTGTGGTGAACTCTTTTAGTATTGTATTTTAGACTTGTTTGTAGTGACTGTTTTGTATATGATTGCTTGTGTGTGTGTGTTTCGTGTTACTTGGTCTTTTTTTTCTCTTCCTTCAGAATTGGGGCGATCAGTGGCAGAAAGATAAGCGTCTCTTCCCGATTGTGGTGGTGGGTTCGTTTGCCTGAATGCTGTGCTCCGAATGCTGTGCTCATATTGAGGTGTGATGTGAGTGTGCACGTATGATTGCTGTGTCATTGCTGCCACGGGAAGCCAGCGCCCAATTCTGAAGCAAGGTCTGTGTGTTATTTGTGTGTATTCTTCTTTTTGATTTATTGGTGTCTTGTTAAATAAAATTGGAAGACTTTTGATGAGAAAATAAAGTTTTTATTGTTTGTACTCAACCCAAGTCTGATACCTGACTCTGTTAAAACGAGCCTGTGAGCCTTGCTCTAGTGCGAAGGGAAATTCCCCGGAAGTAGGCCCCGGGGTGGCGTAGTCGGTAACTTTATAACCGCCCACCTCACTTGTGGCCCAGTTGTCTGGGCTAACGTGTAGGTTGAGCGAAATTTTCTAAATCTTAGTGCATCTTTACTCGGGTCGACACACTTGTTTGGGAGTCGAGCATGCCCAGTCAGTCCTCGAGGGGGCTGATTGTGAGCATTGTACGAGTCTATCTATGAAGACGCTCCGCTCTCGCCGATCGTTCTTTGAGGAGAATGGTTTGGTTCGCGCTCCCCGCGCGGGTCCCGCTGTTGCCTAGTCACGGCGGCGACTCGCATTTTGGGGTTCGCAAACGGATCTGACAGCGTGGGTTGGGACGGGCCCCGCCCTATCTCAGCTTTCACCTGCAGATCCAGTGTGCTGCGATTTCCAGTTCCGAGGAATTGGTATCGTTAGTGTTTTGTTAAGAAAAAAGTGTACAAAACAAATAAAAATATTAAGAAAAAGGCAGATGTTTGATTTTTCAATAAATAGGCAGCTCATAACTCTGTTGAATAAAGAGGAGCTTTTTAAAGGAGGTTTTTCTAATGCTGTTGCTAGTTAAATATTTACTGGACAGCTGAACATTATGAGAGTGACAATACAAATAGTTTATTAGATGAAATATATCTAAAAAAACAGGAAAACTCTGTATCTCAGCCTCCTGGTCGGGGCCTACTGGTTTTTCCCTATCTCCACACTGAGGTGTCGAGATCGTGGAATAAACCGGTTTCTATTTTATGTGTTTAATACCCAAACGTCTAACTAGAGTAATGTTATGGGTATTAAGTATCATGGTATGACAGTGCCTTGGATTATAGAGACGCTTGCGAGCTTTCTCTCTCCCGAGTCGGCGTCATCATTTTTAACCCCGACGTTACCCACCAGCCATCTTTAATAATAAATAAATTTTATGAGGCAGTACTGGTGGGTAAAGTATTTAAGGACATAGATGAATGTGAGGATGTCAGCATTGACTCTATTCGAGAATATATTCGTGAATATATATATATATATATATATGTTTATATGTATACGTTTTTCTGATATACAAATAAAGAAAAAGAAAGATAAAAATGTCTGTTCTGCTCCGCTTTCAAGAAAACTAAACCTTTCAGCGGCATTCCAGAGGTTTCTTCCTCACCAATCTATGTTCCTGAAACTGGCATAGAGTGCAAAAAAAAAAAAAAAAAAAAAAAAGAAGATCTGATGCCGAGGCTATCAGGCTTCTAAGGGCGGTCCCCTCCGGGGTAGGGACGGTTTTGAGAAATCGTCCTCTGGGGTGCGACTCTCTGAGGAGGGTCGCAGCGCTGCCAGTTTGGTTATTCCCTGCCGGCTCGCCGTTCAGGGCACCAAGGTGTCAGCGTCCCCATACGATCCTCCGAGGAGGGTCGTAAAGCAGTCAGTTCGGTCTCCCTGCCGGTTCGCCGTTTCAGGGTGCCGAGGTGCCTGCTTTTTCCTACGATCCTCCGAGGAGGGTCGTAGGAACTAAGCTAGTTAGAGGTAGGCAAGATCTAAATAAAAAGAGGACTGTCGTCATCTCTAATAAAGCTTAGACAAGAAGTCCTGCCGAAAGAAAAAGGAGGGACGGTTTTGAGAAATCGTTTCTCCTCGGTGCCCACTGGGGTGCGACTCTCTGAGGAGGGTCGCAGCGCTGCCAGTTCGGTTGTTCCCTGCCGGTTCGCCGCTTCAGGGCGCCGAGGTGTCAGCGTCCCCGTGCAATCCTCTGAGGAGGGTTGTAGAACGGTCAGTTCGGTTGTTCCCTGCCGGTTCGCCGCTTCAGGGCACCGAAATGATTTTTCAATCAAATCCAGAGGCCAGTCTCGACTGGTTCCCTTATCTGAACTTCTGGCAGCGTGGAAACTTCTGCCAAATATTTTCTCTATGGGTCCTGCACATAATAGAAAAGGGTTACAGAATTCAGCTCGGTTCTCGTCCGCCCAGATTTCAGGGGGTCCTCCCTACGGTAGTGGACTCACAGCAGGCTCTGGTTATGGAGCAGGAGAGACTGACACTTCTTCAAAAAGGAGCTATAGAAAGGGTTTCTCCTCCCAGCAGAGAGTCAGGGTTTTACAGCCGTTACTTCATTGTTCCAAAGAAGGATGGAGGGTTGCGTTGTAAGGACTGGGCGAGGGGTGAATCTGAATAACTAAATACATCCTAGCTAAAATCCCAAAGCCTTCAGGCCCAAAAAGCCTGGATGTAAATTAACATATACACACCCACACACACAACCACACACGCATCCCCCACAAGTGAAGCCCGCTCAGGACAGAGCGTGGTGTCCAGTTACGAGACATTTTTATGACTGACTGGAATGTCCCAAAGAAGGTGATTCTAAAGAGAAAGAAACTTCTCTTTTTAGACATTTAACCAGATATATTCGATGTGTTTTTATGTGTGTCCATTTGCCCATGTCACATTGGAATGACTATGATTTTATCGTAGCTTAAAGTGAATTATAAATACCTTCATTATGCATTTTAAATATAACTGTCTATTCCCATTACTTGTACACATAGTTCTGGACACCTCCAGAATGCTTTCGGTTTGATCAATCAGAATACGTACAGTGATATCCAGTAAAATATAGTTTACTATGTTTTCCATCTTTGGAGTGAAAAGATACCAAAACTAACATCACTGGTGTTCTCGTTTACGACCCAAAGGAATGTTCACAGAACTGTGGCTCTCTCTGAATTCTAACCAAGGAGGAGAAATGAATCCTGTATTCATATATATATATATGCTATTATATATCCACTTGAGAATTGTATGAACAATGTATCTAAGTTCCCTATTTCTTGAGTTGCCTTTTTGTGGTTTGGTCTATGTTTCTCGACAACTCTAATGCGATAATGTTTTAAACTTTGCCAACTAATGTTTAACCAAATCCATTTGTGGCAAGTTTGGTCTCGATAAACTCCAATCTTCATTCCCCATTTGTTAATTGACATTACATTTTGCTAAACTTTGTGACACATTAGTATTAGAAGAATTGTGAAGATTCTTCTCTTAAACACCCAATGAAACTAGAGATTTAAATGCCTGGTTATAACACAAAGGGTCATAAAATCTCCCTCCAAAGGGACAGCTCCTTATTGGACCCTCTTCCAAAAGAAGGCGGAAACGTCAGGTCTTCAAAAGGACTGAATACCAGTTTATCCCTCTCTTACCCTCTTGTCCTCATGTCATAATGTAACATCTCGCCTCCGGGCGAGCTCTTCGCCTTTCTTTTATTTGTTTCTAGTCTAGTTTGTGTTTTTCAGTCTCAGATAAGTCTCCGTGTTTAATTCCAATCGACGAGTGAAAAGAAAACCGCGTGACATATCTCTTCAGCAAATCCATCTACAAGGGACCTTTAAACGAGCGCGCGCTCGCTTTGAAGGAGAAACACGCGCACGTGACCACGTGACGCGCCGGACCGAGAGACACACACGCTTCTTCACAAGCCATGCAAAGAGTTACCTGTGCAAGTATCCGTGTTTTATCACGCTTTAAGATTTGTTGAAGTCTTGTTGTCTCTCAAAGTCCGTTGTCTATGTGAATTTGCTATTTAGAAAGGTCCACGGGTCTTTCTAAACTCCCTCTTGCATTCCTCCAACTCTCTACATTTCCTCTCTCTCTCTGTCTCAATGCATTTCTCGTTCATCGATGCCTTATCGTGTTTTGTTGTTTATTATGTTTGTAAATACATATATCCCATGTAACCGTAGTAAATACATAAGTAGTTCTGCCTTATTAAATTCATTATATTCATTTGATTGATGTACTGCCTTTTTGCTCATTTTCAAGTCCCTTAAGTGTCAAAAGATCTTATAGCAACAAGCTTACAAATTAAAGATACTTTAAAGAGTATGTGTTTATAGGGCAGGAAACCCAATTCTTGTGGCCACAGAATTGCTTTTCCTGAAATCCTATAAAGTAAGATGATATTCTGGATTCCCACAAATATTAGTCTGACAATTGAGCCAATTAATTTAGCCTGTTTTGTAAGACGTGGTCCGTGTAGTTAATTGCAATCAACTTGTGGTTAAGTGCAGGGATACACAGACATGCATGCAGGTAAAATGACATATCATCCCTTATCGGGAGATTTATCAACGTGTAAGACTGATCTAATCCAAACATGTATGAATAATTATTAATTACCAATTATTAATTATGATATGCAAATTCCCCACGGATTAGATCCGGCCCTGAGTCTTTACAGCGTTCTATTCTAGATCTGCGCCATTTAAACAGCAGAGTTCAGAAACTCAAGTTCAGAATGCTTACACTCAAACAGATTGTATCACAGATTCAGTCCGAGGACTGGTTTGTCTCAATAGACTTGAAGGATACGTACTTCCAAGTATCTATCCATCCTCATCACAGGAAGTTCCTGAGGTTCGCTTTAAAAACGGGGGCGAAGCATACCAGTATCGGGTTCTTCCATTTGGCCTAGGTTTATCACCCCGCACCTTTACAAAATGCGTGGATGCAGCTCTGACTCCTTTGAGACTCCAGGGCATTTGCGTATTATATTATATCGACGATTGGTTGATCCTAGCTCAATTTGAGCATATGGCAGTTCGGCATCGAGATGTCGTTCTGTCTCATTTAAAGATGTTGGGGTTGCCACTCAACGCCAGAAGAGTGTGATCCTCCCAGCTCAGAGGACCTCTTTTCTAGGTGTAATATGGGTTTTTCTAGGCCAGTCACTCACTGTGAAACAGTTTCAGACTGTGGGTCTCATGTCAGCTGCGTTCAACGTAATTACTTTTGGCCTTCTGTACATGAGACCCCTGCAGTGGTGGCTCAGGACCAAGGGGTTTTCTCCGAGGGGAAATCCGTTTTCGCATGATCAAGGTCACGCGGCTATGCCTACGTGCCTCGGTCATGTGGAAGAACCTTGGTCACTCGCCCAGGCCCAGTGTTGGGGGTTTCTTTTCAACGCATAATACTATCGACGTATGCTTCCCTCACAAGTCGGGAGTGATCATGAGTGGTCGCTCGGCGGAGGGTCCGGACAACACACTGACGATCTCGTATATCAGAGCAGATATCCTGTTGAGGCAGGGGCTGAGGCCCGGGGAATGGAGACTTCACCCCGAGGTGGCGGAGCTTCTATGGGAGATCTTTGGTCAAGCCCCTGATATCAATGCTCCCGGGAGTTCTACCTGGGGTGCGACTCTCTGAGGAGGGTCGCAGCGCTGCCAGTTCGGTTGTTCCCTGCCGGTTCGCCGCTTCAGGGCGCTGAGGTGTCAGCGTCCCCGTGCAATCCTGTGAGGAGGGTTGTAGAACGGTCAGTTCGGTTGTTCCCTGCCGGTTCGCCGCTTCAGGGCGCCGAAATGATTGTTCAATCAAAACCAGAGGCCAGTCTCGAGAGACTGGTTCCTTATCGGAATTTCTGGCAGCGTGGAAACTTCTGCCAAATATTTCTCTATGGGTCCTGCACATAATAGAAAAGGGTTAAACGGAGTTGTGGAAACGGTGGGCTTGGCCTCTGAGGGGGCCCAGCTCATAGAATCCGGTCTCTCGACTGAGGTCGTTGAGACCGTCCTTCAATCCAGAGCTCCTTCCACGAGAAAACTTATGTACATTGAAATGGAAACTGTTCTCTACATGGAGTGGAGAACGTTTTTTAAATCTTGTTAACTGCCCGGTTGGTACAGTTCTCGATTTCCTCAAGACCGTTTCTCTGGTGGATTATCTCCCTCCACCTTAAAGGTGTTCGTAGCGGCTATATCTGCTTATCAACCCTCTCTGGGCTTCTTTTGGGAGAGATCCTCTTATTATTTGTTTTCTCCGTGGTACATTGAGGCTCAGGCCTGCACTGCAATCTAGAGCACCGGCTTGGGATTTGGCCATTGTACTTGAGGGTCTGGCCTTGGCTTCCTTCCAGCCCATCGAGGAGGTTTCAGAAAAATTCCTCACTCTAAAGACTATATTTCTCCTTGCTATTTCGTCTATCAAGAGAATGGGTGATTTACATGCTCTGTCGGTTGCTCCTTCATGTCTGGAATTTGCACCTGGTATGGTGAATGCATTCCTTTACCCTAGACCGGGTTATATTCCTAAGGTCCCACTAAATGTTGGGGGCCCAATAGTGCGGCAGGCCTTTTATCCTCCTCCCTTTAATACCCCAGATCAGGAACAGCTTAACCTGTTATGTCCAGTCCGGGCTTTAGATGCCTACGTTCACAGAGCTGCTCTGTGGCATAATCTGAGCAATTATTTGTTTGTTTTGGGTCACTCAAGAGAGGATGCCCTGCATCTAAACAGGTGATGAGTAAATGGATAGTCGAAGCTATTTCATTGGCTAATGAAGCGGCCGGACGGCCTTCACCTATGGCTGTGCGGGCCCATTCTACTCTGAGTATGGCGGCCTCTATGGCCTTAATTTCGGGAGTTTTCCCTTCTTGACGTGTGTAATGCGGCAGGATGGTCCTCTCCGCTTACATTTGTCAGGTTTTATGACCTTGACCTCTCCACTCCTGGGGCGAGGTTGCTTGCTTCTTAGTGTGCGCAGGACTTCACACAGAACGGGCATTTGTCACTATGGCGTAGTGGGTATGGGGTTCCCACCGCGTCTCAAATGCAGCTCGAGTTCCCTTGAAAGGGAACGTCTCAGGTTACGTATGTAACCCTGGTTCCCTGATAGGGAACGAGACGCTGCGTTTGCCTGCCATACTTCCTGCATGCCCTGATCGACTTGCTTCAGGTTTTTCAGAAGCTGTCGCGGTCTGATTTCAGGGCTGCTTTATAGTTTCCTGGTCTATGACGTCACCTATGTCGTAGTGGGCTTCCATTGGACTGATTTTACACGTGCTTCATTACGTAATCACGCAGAGCGTTCCCACCGCGTCTCAAACGCAGCGTCTCGTTCCCTATCAGGGAACCAGGGTTACATACGTAACCTGAGACGTTTTCTATTGCTCCTATAAATATGGTATTCAGACATAATCTGGATAATCTGCAAAAGCCATTATGACAGAAAGATTAAGTTTCCAAATAAGGAGAAAGCCATGGCTTCTGCAAAAATATGTTGTTGACATATAACTATGGGTACAAAATAAAGGTTCCAAAAGTGGGTTTTCACAGGGAATGCCATAGAAGAACCATTTTTGGTTTGCCAAAGTACCTTTCAGTGAACAGCTTTTAAAATAACCATTTTTCTTACTGTGAAGAACATTTTAAGAACCTTTTTCCACTGTAAAGAAGCTGGAAAGGTTCTATGGATGTTTAAGGTTCTTCATGGACCCATCGATGCCAATAAAGAATTTTTTTTTTTTATATACTTAGGATACTTTCAGTAGGATACTTAGAAATGACACAACATTACATTTGAATGGCTACAATGTACAGTACAATACAATGCATATGCATACATAGAAATGAAGATGTAAGATGTTTTGCTTGAGCGACCACACAGGTTAGCCTTTGAGAGGCAAAAAAGTCCCGCTGTAACCACCCAGGCACTGGCCCGTGAAATGGTTTGGGATTTTGGTTTCTCAGATGGAGGCCTGCACTCGAGGGGTGAATTCAGAAGCGGTGGAAGAAAAGGAGCGCAATCACTTCTGTGCAATTTATCTTTGTAAAAGAAAAAAAACCACCAGACAGAACACAAACAAAACAAGAAAATAAAGCGGTTTGGTCTCAAAACCATTGATCATGAAATCCATTAAGATTTGACAGCGCACCAGATTGAAACTAGGGCAGTGAGCTTCCTTCACTTTGAGATGGAGCAATATGGAGAAAAAAATAAATAAACTCAGAGGTATAATTGGATTAAAAGGCAATCAAACGACTCTAAGATTAATCGATTTCTTGATTATTGGCCCACAACTCTCAGATTTTGAGTGCTAACACTAGCTGCTTAGCATATTCAACATAAAACGGAGGAGATAAATATGGAGAACACATTGAGATGCTTTGTGGGAGAAACTTACCTTGAAGTCATTTCACAGTGACCCTCTTTCAGTTGTCCGGCCATGAGTCATGAAACCATTCGCCCTTCGTCTCTGCCAGCATCTGAGGTCTGTTAAGTATTTAACATCCAGAACATTAGCACAAAAGCCACAGGACAATCCATTCGTCATGTCTCCTCAAAGGAATTCATTATGGATGTACCAAAGTCTTTGTACAAAGACTCCCATCGTTTCCAAGTCTTATCTCTACTACGAAACCTATTTCAGTGCACAATTAATCAAGAGTGTTTTGTTCTATTCCAGTGCAGATGCTTTGGTCTGTTGTGTAAGTGGACGACCGCAAGTTTACTAAGGGACCGTTTACACTACACCATTTTCAGCTAAAAAATGAAAAGTTCTTATGCATTTTTTGGCGTTCATTTACACGACAACGGCGGTTTGGGCACCTGAAAATGCTAACTTTTGAAAACGATACCATTGTAATCTCCATGTAAACTACAAAATGTGAATTTGTGAAAATGGTGACATCATGCACATACTTTATTACGTGTTCAATTTATAGGCGTGTAGTGTTACTTAACAAAGTGACATTGCCATCTACTGGCCTGGCATGCATAATACAGCATTTTCTTTGTCTTTTTCGCAGATCTGTGTGAACGGGGATCCTTTTGACAATATTGGTGTCTGTATGCAAAAAATGTGAAGGAAAACCTTTTCCGTTTTTAGTACATCATTGTCGTATAAATGAAGCCTAAAACTGAAAAGAACTGAAATACAACTAAACAAATATATTAAACTAATTATACCTATAGTACGATGAAATATGTCAATGTGTGATTTTTTTATGTGAGCTTTCTGTATTTCTATGCAGATATATACTGTATATATTAAATATTTTCCCTCACATTTTGCTGCTTTAATCAAACTTGTAGGGTCATTAAAAAAAAAAATATCCCCTTCGGACATCAGTTTTGGCCACTATTGTAAGCATCAATAAAAAATTGATCTAAATATCTAAATATAAATGCCCATATATCACAGTGTGAGAATTAGATTTTTTATATACATTTTTATAACAAATGTTTTTTTCTAATATAAATATATTGCAATATATAATGGCAAAATAAATGATCTCGTACAGTGATATAAGATCATACTGTCAACTCCTACTAAGTCGGCTAAAAAAAAGACCAGTATTGCTAGTTGCCAACATATACAAGTTGTTTTTTGGATGCTGTTGTCCATCTTCTTATATACCACCCACGTGTCTTCATCATCGAGTTCTCCATAACCCTCTACCATCCCACCCGGCTTTGAGCGCCATGTAGAGGCCCTGGTCATCGATCAGTGCTCAAATCAGCAAATGTCGAAAAAATACGAAAACATCTTTTTTTAGCAGGTCAGGACAGTGCCATTCATCTCCTGCCGTATGTGTCCTGCATCTAAATGAATGCTTTAGTAGAGAGCTCGCATTTCAAACCAGGTGATAATCTCTGAGCCAGCATGTGGGAGGGAAGGGAAACGAGTCGGTGGGAGGAAGACAAGGTCGTACAAGCACCATGGCAGGCTTACAAGGTCAATACTTTTTAGTTTGGCAGGTGTGCTCTAATTAAATGACATAGATCTGCACGGCACGCAGATAGCGAGATGCAAAAGTGCTAAGACCCCACCATGACATACGCCAATTAATCTGTGGCATGGGTTAAAAAGAAACATCAGTAGTGGAAACACAGAAGACTGGAGCAGATTTGTTTTTTTGGACAGCGCTACAGTCAGAGCTGGCAAGATCCCTGAGAGGTGTCATTTTCAGACATATATGGAATGAAAAACATAAGCTATCATTCATGGCATTAAGTACACAAAGGTAGACAGTAATTTGACATGGAGTGACGCTTTTTTTTATCTACGACTATAAATTGTCAAGGGAGACCAACCAATCAAAATGAATCATTACTGAGGACATTTGATGGCTTGATAATTTATCTTAATTTTTACTCTTCAGTCTCTCACCTGCTGTCAGTGTGATAAAGAATGATGTTTTCAAGAGGTTTCTAAAAACCACAAGCACACACACACATTCACCTACAACAAGGGCTGTCAGAAATAACAAAAACACCAAATTAAATCAATATGAACACTAAAGACAAACTTCCTGTAATGAGATATTATTGTTCTGGTTACATCCACTGACATGTTATATCTACATAATAGCAGGGGCCTTTAAATCAACCAAAAACTACATGTAATGTGAAACCATCAAACTAAGAGCTGAAACCTTTTTAGAATTTACAGAACCTAAACCAATCTCTCAGCAAACAACAAAAAAACTCCTTTCATTTTATTTTAATCCGCACAGTGTGAAATCTTTGATGGAAATGTTTTCATGCACTAGCACGAATTTTTTATAAATTCTAGCTCCGCTGTTACGAAATTCTAGCTCCGATGTTAATGTCTGGTGTTATTTAGATCTGATTTCTATTGGTTAGTTTAACAAAGTTCAGAAATGTGACTTCTTAATTGCTTTAATAACTTTTGTGTTCAAGATTTTCTTGCTGGAAATGTTATTCTCAGTCCCCTTCATCTTTCAATTAAAATATTATACGGTTTTATAAACTATGTGAATATAAAGATATAGGTGAGTTGTTCAGGTTAAATGGGTTGCATAATCACATATGTATTTTTGAGGTTAACAGTTCTAAAAGATCTAACCAGCTTAAAATGCATGCAGGGGCAATTTATCTTTGGTTCTGGGTCTGCATTAATGGTGTCACATTAAGCAGTTATGTATAATCTGTGATTCTTTTATCTGAATTTCATTTGCCAATTATTATTTTCAAGGCCCTCCTTATAGGAACCCTTTATAACCAATGTCCATTTCCAAGGAAGCTCAAATCAAATTTGAATTCAATTCAAAAGCTAATTACCTTTTTACATAACCAAGACTGCACAAACTGTTTTCTTGGCCCGTGTTAGTTAATTAAGCTATGAAACACTAATGTCTTTTCTTTTGATTAAACCTATAGAGCTGTTCAGTCATAGCATCAATCTATAGGCAAACTATAGAGGTATAACTTGGCATTGATTCCCTTATTGATTTTTAGAATGGCATTTTTCTGTTACGAGCAAAATAAGGTCCATGGTTAAAGGAATAGTTCACCCAAACATGAGAAATTTGTAATTTACTCACCCTCAAGTTCCAAACCCATATGAATTAAAAAATTTTCTGCGGAACACAAAATAATATATTTTGAAGACTGTCGGTAACCAGACAGTCGATGGGCCACATTGCCTTCCATAAGATTTTTTTTCCTACTATAGAAGTCGTAAAACTTGTCTTCCGCCATCTTGAGTACCTGATTCGGCAAGATCGTATCCGACTGACGTATCGCAAAGGAAGTAGAGCTTATTCTCTGGCCTGGCCTGAACTTGCGGGCCGATATTTCCCGTCACTATCCTCGGGCCGGGCCCTTGATCTAGAGATGTGCACTCCCAATGCAAAAGAGTGCGGCGCGGGACTAGATTTGATGGAGAGTGCGAGCGGCAATGCACTATGGGTGTGTGTGTGCGCGTTGCAGGGAGAATAAAACGATTCGCGGGACTCCCGCAAACTAGAAAAATCTCTGAATAAAACATATAAAAACTAATACATTTTTGCAGAAAAGCAACAAGAACTAAAACAAAATAGAAACGATTTACAGGCCAGAGTTTCCTTTTAAAACACGTTTGCAGCGTTGAGTAATGTAGCCAAAAACAGACATACGTGTTGATTTCTTCAACGCAAAGGCCAATCAGAAGCATTTAAGATAGACTCCCCTCACTGCTCAAAACCTCTATGCTCAAAACGGACTTTTTGTTCAAAGCTCTGACAAATCCTCTAATTGTAAC
Source organism: Siphateles boraxobius (assembly GCF_051911475.1). Taxonomy (NCBI): domain Eukaryota; kingdom Metazoa; phylum Chordata; class Actinopteri; order Cypriniformes; family Leuciscidae; genus Siphateles; species Siphateles boraxobius. Next base: position 31,857,959 of record NW_027508799.1, on the reverse strand, counting down.
AAACAAAGTGTATATATTATGAAAGATTCATTGTGCAGTCAGCTTAATTGATATTAACAGAGATGTGAGATCGCGATTAACTGATGTCAGCTTTTTAGGAATTATTAAGGGAGCGCACTTTGCACGCATTCAGTCAAAATCCTTCAATCATATCATGCCCAACCATGCACGCAGCTGCTTGCTTTTATGTTATAACAGTGGTTTGTGTGTGCAAACTCTCTGTGCAGTGTTCATGTTGTCTGTGGTGAGTGGATGTAAATGATAATGAGCTTACGCTAGTTTAGGGCTGTGCGATATCCTGATTTATGATCGTGGATTAAAATATATCCACCATCTGCTTTTGAAGAAATGTCGTAGTATCGTGCATTCTATCAGTTGCAGTTCTGGCGCCTCCGTCTCAGCATAGGCTACAACACGACGTATATTCACATAAAATGTTAACGCAAAGGAACGGGACAATGCAGTTCACATAAGTTCATTATTTGCATGTGCTAACAAGTCATTCACGTGTTGATGCGCGGTTCTAACAAGCGCTTTTCTGAGCGCGTACACCCGAAGCGCACGCGCAATAAGCCCGTCTACAACAGCGACAGGTTACTGAACGAAGTTATTTTTCTAGTCTTATTGCGCGAATACTGTCAAATACACACAGGGTTTACATAAACAAAGTTGGTTATGTATAAAGTGAAACAAAGCTAATGCCGCTAATTCCTAGCTAATGCCGTCAGTATTGTAGACAGTACCCGGCAGGTACTCAAGATGGCGGCAGTCAACTGGAAAAAGAGCGGATGACGTAAGAGGTCATGTGACAGATATTCATGTATAGCGTTTAGTTTAAATCACAGCTCGGTCAAAGCCGTTGAGCTCGGTAAAGCCGCAGTTTCCTTCTAATCTCTAACCGTTCATCCTACGAATCTCCTCCATATCGCCTTAAAATATCATTCTGTACAGAATTCAGATGGGTCCGATACATTTTCTGGTCGGCGCCAACTTGCACATATGATCCGCTCTGTGCTATCGTGTATCTGGACCGGAGCTGAGGCGGTTCATGTGACGCTAATGTCAAACCAGACTTCATTCGCCACAATGGAAAGCATATTTACACTGTCTGAATCGTTCCCGTTAAGTATTTAGATTCTAGAGAGCATTTGATTGGACAGAAAAGATGATGAGAAGATGAAATACAGAGTGGTGTCATCGACGGAAGTTATAAACTTTAAGTTTTGAATGCTTATATCTTCTTAATGTGAATTATGTTGTTGTTTTGAAGCAAACTAGCTTATAGATAACAGTACGGCTAACATTAATAATAGAAGCCAAAAAAATTCATTTTTGATTTCATGGGGACTTTAGCCACTGACCCTATTTTTCTCAATTGAAAACCGCTCTTTTAAAACCATATAGGAATTTCTCCCAGCTCAAAGTGCAAATACTCTTCTTTCGTTTTTGACTTCAAACTAAACAATTTTTTTAAACCAACTCAATTCAGAAGCTAGTTGATGGCTGGTTTAGCTGGGCATTAACTGGTTGTTCCAAAAAAAAAAACATCTTCAGCAATATTTCAAGCAAGAATTTAGCCTCCAAATAAACATTTAAAAATACTTGACTTTGACTTTATCTCTAGTGAACAATTTTACATGTGAAACGCATAATGAGGGGCGAAATTACGAATCCTACTATGGCAACAACATGTAGGCTCATGAATATGAATTACCCCATGCAGACGTTGCCATGCAATTGTAAAAACAAATTATTTAAGTGACGCTGACGTTGCGTCCTTACTTTCCAACGGATCCTCGTAGCTTATCGATATTAATAAACAAACCTTTCCCATAGTAGGGTAGGGTTCGTAAAATCAGGAAATGCAGCGCGATCACCTGACGCGTCGTCATTGCAGTTGCGCTCCCCGATCCCTCCTCGCAGCAGACCAACAACACCATGGCTCCCAAAGACCAACACACACACATGATGCTCTGGCTTTTCCTCCTGGCGCTTGTCCAGACCGCCGAGGCGTTTGACGGAGGAGATGCGCTGGCTTTACTGTTGGTCGCGACCGTGACGCTCGTGGGAATCTGCGCGTGCTTGGGCTGGTACGCGCGCACACGGAACGGCCAGTTTTGATGATCAACCTGCTGATCAAGGCCTGATCCGGAAATGTGACTGAGTGCAGAAGGACTGTCATGCATTTCCACTGAAGAGAATTGGAAATGCACGCAGAGGAAGGAAGGACGGACCTATAGGCAATGGATAATATAAGCTGTTGGTTTTATTCTTGACTAGGCTATTATCCATGTCAATGACACTATCCTTCTTGCCCCTGTGCACCACGTGAGAAACTTCTACATTATAAGCGTCGAAAAGTCCAGATATCACTGCATGAGAACAAGACCATTCTCTGACACATTTCTATGGACTTGGACATTCTGGCGGGCTTGTGATGGTCTCCTGCCATGTTACAATCACTGCAAGACAATCTGCTTTCAGTTTCACTCCTAACATTTTTGAATGCTTTCTCTGTCTGCATTTGCATTTCATGTATTTGCCAATGTGCTTTAGAGAGGGAGGGTGATGCTATGTGCTTTGTCTGTTTAAAGCTTATAAATGTTATTAACTATGTGCCTATTGTCCAAGTATGAGACTTTTCATCTGTTGCAAATTAATAGACTCTGAAAATCGAATAGCTCTTTCGTTTTCATTTTTTTTTTTTGCTAAATACACACCACAATAAACTGCATATACAATGGTTGCAAAAGTAATTCCTTCTAAGTCATTGAAAAACATAAAATAATAAACCAAGTGACATTTTCAAAAAATTATGGCAGTCATATTTCTCAAGCAAAACATTTCACATAAGGATTTTAGAGTGATATAAAAGGATTTGGACACTTCTTTATTAATGTATGCATTTTTACAACTCTTTTACAACTTACATTGCACACAAGGTGTACATTTTTCAGTTCATTCTGTCTGATTTGAACCCAGCACCTTATTTTACTGTTTGAGCTAAAGGGAATTTAGCCACTAGATACCGGTCCAGCTTGTAAAAGGTTGTTGCAACCATTCTACTTGATCTGGTTATTATTAAGTGTTCAAAAGCAACCTTTGGGGTCAATGCATGTCCAGTGCCAAGTATGCAATAGAACTAGACACCCATGTTGGTTCTTATTCAGGGCAATGCGGTGTATCATACACAATAGGCAGTGTCAATTATTGATGCTGAGTAAGTGTATCCTGTGCTGAACCATATGTAATATAGGCTAGCCACTCCTTTTAACATAATCAAATACACAATAAAAGTAATACCCCTGATTAGATAAGTTTAAGTTCAAGGTTTCATTTGTCAAATACAGTATGTTACACATGTGTGACCCATTATACAGTTTAAACAAGAATGAAGTTTTGTTAAATATATGGTGGCTTTATTATAAATAAAGCCCATCATTATTTTCTCTCTCCAGGTAGATAGATAGTGACATAAGTGACATATAGGCTATTGACAGATACACAGTAAACATTTATAATAACACATGCGACGATGTATATTATACAAAAGAGCAAAAGGGATCCGTGATGCTGCTGCACCCATCAGTGCAGATGATGCTGCTGCTGCTGGGATCACAAATAGCGCCAGTGCGCATGCGCCGTCCGCACCGTTTACTGTATAATCACAGTGGGGGAAAAAGAGCAGGCAACAAAACTAAACCTTTTTTTACGGCAAAGTGACTGCTGCCATGTAAATAACCACCAGGGAAACAAAGGGGGAATATCAACAGGTATGTTTTTAATTTATATTTTATAGCGTTGTCTTTGTTGCACTCGATATTTGCATAGATGTATTTGAAGGAATTGCTGTACCTATAATGGACGCTCAGCCATCCAGAAATCATTCCGTTTTAAAAAAGGAAAGGGAAAAATAGACCGCTTGTGTGCTAAATCCACACGCATTCACCCAAATGATCCTGTATCTGTTGCTTATTTTGATACAACACACTAAAACGTCTTCATTGGTGGATGATTTTGTAAAAATGCAACTGTATACAAAGGTTTATTATTTAGCTATTATATAGGGAAAGGCTCTTCGCTATGAAAGAAACGACGGCTATTGCATAGAGTCGGTTAATAGATGCAATCCCATTGTTTGTTTATTTATTTTTTACTCGAATTCGTCGTCATATCAATACTAATTGTTTATAAACAAATACATCTAGGTTAGAGAGAGAAAATATAGAGATGTAATACTAAAGCATGTGCTTTCCCCCAAATGACTTGCATTATATTGTGTTGTTGCACTGAACGTCTGTATGGAAGCCACAAATAATCTATATTTTTGTATATAAAATATAACATGATGCATTTCTTCATATTCCTTTACACAGTCAGTCAAATAAGGATTCATGGTTGATTTTCCACAGTATCATGATAAACAAGAGAGAATGAACACGGTTAGATTCTGCAGGATCTTTGGGTGTGATCAACAGCTTTTCTTGCTGCATTTAGACAAATGTTCCTTTCGAGTGTAGCTGATAACAATCATTAGATTCCACGTCTTTTTCCATTATACCACAGATGAATATGCCTCTAGACGGATGTCTGGTCGTGGTGATGAGCATCTTGTCGACTGCACTCTCTTTCTTTGCTATTATTTATTTAATTTGCCTTGGAAAAGGGGAGATGTTGGGGGTGGGGGTCTGTTATTTTAACCAGGATTTATGTTGGTGTCCAACGGCGAATCCTTATGCTGAATTAAGCAACTGTGTGAGCTCGACATAGACGGCATACCGTTGCAGCCGCAATTTTGTATGCAATTAGAAAAAATAACCTCAATGACAAAAGAAATGAGCGATGCAATGCAAAGCCCCCCAGTTTGTTTTGTGTGAGCGAATCCTAATGGGTGGATCGTGTTTTTCAGGCATCCTTTTAGGTGTGATGAGACAAAGGAACAAAGGATGCCTTAGAAGAGAGGCAGCGAAGAACAAGGCTGGAACCTGCTTCAAAGCACACCAGATGGATCTATCGCTCCACTCTCCATCTAGATCATGATACTTGGCTAAAGCTTTAAGCGTTCTCTATGATCCCTTCTCCATCTATGGCGAACTACAGCCATGCAGGGGACCACAACATCTTGCAGAATGTCTCTCCGCTCGCCACTTTCCTTAAACTGACCTCCTTGGGTTTCATCATCGGCGTCGGCGTGGTCGGAAACCTCCTGATCTCCATCCTGCTGGTCAAAGACAAGAGCCTTCATCGAGCGCCCTACTATTTCCTGCTGGACCTCTGCGCTTCGGACATCCTGCGCTCGGCCATCTGTTTCCCCTTCGTGTTCACCTCCGTCAAGAATGGCTCAGCCTGGACGTATGGCACGCTGACTTGCAAAGTAATCGCCTTCTTGGGCGTGCTCTCCTGTTTCCACACTGCCTTCATGCTGTTCTGCGTTAGCGTGACGCGATACCTGGCCATTGCCCACCACCGTTTTTACACTAAGCGGCTGACCTTCTGGACATGCCTGGCCGTCATATGCATGGTGTGGACCCTGTCGGTAGCCATGGCGTTCCCTCCGGTGCTGGACGTTGGCACGTACTCCTTCATCCGCGAGGAGGACCAGTGCACCTTCCAGCACCGCTCCTTCCGTGCCAATGACTCGTTGGGCTTCATGCTGCTCCTTGCACTCATCCTCCTGGCCACCCAGCTTGTCTACCTCAAGCTCATCTTTTTCGTCCATGACCGCCGAAAGATGAAGCCGGTCCAGTTTGTGCCCGCCGTCAGCCAGAACTGGACCTTCCACGGCCCAGGAGCGAGCGGCCAGGCCGCGGCCAACTGGCTGGCCGGCTTCGGCCGGGGTCCCACGCCTCCGACCCTGCTGGGAATCCGGCAGAACAGCAATGCGGCGGGCCGCAGGCGTCTGCTGGTGCTGGACGAGTTTAAGACTGAAAAGCGGATAAGCAGGATGTTCTACATCATTACCTTCTTCTTCCTGAGCTTGTGGGGACCCTACCTAGTGGCCTGCTACTGGAGGGTGTTCGCCCGAGGCCCAGTGATCCCGGGAGGCTACCTGACAGCGGCCGTGTGGATGAGCTTCGCCCAAGCAGGAGTTAACCCCTTCATCTGCATCTTCTCCAACCGGGAGCTCCGGCGATGCTTCAGCACCACGCTCCTCTACTGCAGAAAATCCAGGTTACCGAGGGAACCCTACTGTGTTATATGAAGGTTCAGTGGCATTTTTTGTTTTTCTGATGTGGTATTTGTTTGGATGCCCTGGTTGATCAGGGATGTGTTCAATTGTACAGCTCTCTCCTTCTCCTCTTCCTCTTGCTCCCTTTTCGAGGCCTGTAGTTGAACCGTCCGAATGGAATAAGATGATGAACGGACAGAGGACACGTCTCATGTTTATGTTCTAGTAAACAACCAATGCGAAAGGCCATTTGAAACCCAATACGCAAAAAAAAAAAAAAAAAAAAAAAAATTTAAAACAAAAATTAAAACAAAAAGAAAAAATGGATACATCAAAAAGGGACTGACCTTTGTTATGGATATCTGGAAGACTCCGGAACGGGTGTAAAAGAAATCAAACTTTTACCTTAAGGAAACCCTGGAATTTGTGTCTAAAAAGTTGCACTAACGAGAAGACCAGAAGATGCTTTTTTCGCTCAGTTGCATTGCAAGGATGTCTTGTTTTTCCCAAACTGAAATACGAATGCTTTAATCTGCAACAGACTTCTCTTTCACTGTAAGTAAACAAAACATGTGGGGTGACTAACTGTTGGAATACACCTTCACGAGAGGATAAATTGGTTTAAATGTAAGTGATATCTTTTTTCCTTTTAGGGTTGGGTTGGATTGGGATTGATTGGGGCGGGGCGGGCTGGTGGGCGGGTCTTAAGGGGGCGGGTCCTGTCGTGTGGTTTTTCGATTTGCAACTTAAATTATTTCCTGTAGTTTTATGATCCATATGGTATGTCTCTGTTGTCTGGCAATGTTATTTTCTTATCTCATTTTTCTAAGTCTAAAAACAAATGTTTGAATTTTGCTCTTGAGAACCTTGTACTTAAACTGACAGTGGAGAACCAGTTAAGCCTAGTTGAGTACGGCATATCCATGTACCCGAACACGCAAATTTTGTTACAGATACCACTCCAGCTGTTCTTGCCTTAATGGTTCTGGTGTTTTGTTCATGTTTTCATTTGCAAGGTGAGGGTTGTTTTCTAAATCCGCTCCTCTGAAATGTCTTTTCACATGAGGGTGAAGTGCATTTTCATTTGAAAAACAGTATCGACCACCACCACCACCACCATCACATGCACAGCCCATTTCTTACCCTGTAACGTTTGCTACACCCCACCGAGTGCGCAGAGCACAGGGAGCGTGTGTGTGTGGATGTCTGTGCGTGAGTGTGCGCGTGCGTGCGAGAGTGCTAGGCGAACAGCTGTCATGTCAAGACCAGAGCCTTAGTCTGAAATCTTGCACAATTTGTAAAAAATGTAATAGGAAAAACAAAAAACATTGTATTTAAGGCACAGAGTCTTGTTTCTACTTTCCCAACATTTGCTCTCTACTAATTGTTTTGATTAACTTACTTTTTCTCTTGTGGCCATTTTAATATTTATTCTGTATTCTTTTTGTATATTATAGGTAGATAGTGTGTAAGTTTGTGAGTCTTTCATTTTGAAGTCCCGAATGTGAGTACTGTTTAAGTTAGGACTGCAATTGCTGAAAGTTAACTGTGTAATCTGTTGCTTACATTTTTGAAAATAAAATTTTACATTTTGCAAAACCTGTTCTTGCTATTTACTCCAAAAAATTACGCTTGGTTAAGCAGGCCCAAAGCAAAATGAAAGCTCAATTAGCGGGGGAAACATGTATAAATATTGACCGAGGCAGGCTAACAAGCTTATCTTTGCTATTAATGATCGTTTCGCATTGAACTGTCATGATTAGTCTCTCGCTAATACGTTTCTGTGGCCCATTTGTGTTCCTGTTTAATTACTGTAAAAATGTCCTCTTGTCTTCTCTCTGATATTACTAGGCTCGCTTTAGCCATTATGTGCTTTTTGCTTTGTCACTTTACCTCTTCATCTTCTCTGTTTCATTTCTGGCTAATTTCAGAATTTGTTTGGATTCCGCTTTTCCCTTGTGAGCGCTGTTGAAAGTGATGAATTATCTCTGCATTCTGCAATACGATACAACAACACAGTTTTTCCTCTGTTAAATGTTTCCAATGCGTATTTCAAACTGACCTGAAAAATGCTTCAAGTAGGCATGCATTTGCAGCAAAAGCGCCCACTTTTATGATGTGAGGAGTGTCATTAATATGGCAGAGAAGTTATTCATTTAACTGCAGCCTTCGTCAAAATCCATTTAGGTTTTGTAGGCGACCAGGGATGCTTTCATTTGAGTCCATTAGGCCTTAAGTAATAGGACGCCGGTTAGAATAGATCCTGTCAAATATTTCAACAGCCTCAATTTAAAGCTTTGGATTTTATGTAAACACCCATAGAAATTTTGACATATGTGGGACGCTGCATATCTAAATTAATAATGGAGCAAGGCCTGCTGCATTTTTAGCAGTAGTTCTGTAAAGGTCAGCGCTGTCTTATGACCTTATGTCGAAATTATATAATCAAGTGTGTCAAGTAAGATCAAAGTCATTTGGGGCTTTTCCTGTCTCTATGATTCATGTCTCTGAGATTAAAGTCATGCCTCTACTTAATGTATTTTGATTATGCCGAATTAAATTACAAAAATTTTACATTCATATACAACATATGTTCTTTTCGGTTCACATTTTGTTGCATTTGTGCATAGCAAAGCTCTCATTCACTAATAATCCACAATGAATGTGAATTCTTTAAATTGACTTTACAGAGAAGACATGGGTGAGTCATCATCATTTGTAATCATTGATTATTTTTTACTTTTGTCTTGTTGACCTACAGTATGCAACAGTCCAAAAGATTAACCAAAATTCAGTGACCAATACCATTGTACAAATATGTTATTCACAGGCATATTCGTCACACATGTGATTGATTAATTCTGCCACCAAACATGTTCAATAATGGGGAAATGGGGGTTATAGAGATCAAATTAATAGTATTCAGCAGGTCATGTGATGTCAACATGGCAACTACCATCTTTATGTAGAAAAAACAACGTTTTCTAGACCACTGATATGTGTGCTTATATACATAATTTTAAACATGATTTTAAAACATACTCATTCACTATTCATTTTTGTTAAATGTTAAACCTAAAAAGTATGAAAAACAGATCATATTTGACCATTACTGAAACTGTTTCTCACAACAACTGTCTAGTGATATTGAGTTTGCATTTGTATTGCAATTTTTTAGCCATTCATATGATTTGTTATGTTATTTAATTCCGATTTACTTAATACACGTTTCTGTTCTTATTGTGTACAATTTAGGTAGGCCTTCATAAAAATGCAGCGTCTCCTGAAACATTGATAACTGTTAATCTTTTATCAAAGTATGGTAACCTCCACCCTGGCATAACAAAACCCTCTTACTTTTTCTCTCTAACCCTTATCCTTTTTCTCTCAGAAATACTGTACATAATGTTACAAAAATAAAAATGGTTGCGAACACTATTGTCATCGACTTTTATCTTTCATTGGGAGGAATGCAATAATGCATTGCACGATGAGAATCCTGAAACACAATTTCACAATTAGTTCTCTGCCAAGGACATGATGTATTCTTTGTAGACCTAAAGTTGCAGTGGATGGCATTGTTGCAGCCTTCAATGTAACCACAGCAGAATAAATGCCTATTATCGTCTTTGACAAAGGCTTCTAGGTTTTGTTCTGTTGCTGCCTTTAGCGTGCAATAAACCTCAAATTGACTTGTGAGAGTCAAAGCAGTCCATAACACGGTTGACCAGCCAGGGAGCTTTAATGCATGCAAAGGGCAGAGGCCTCTCCTGTAGCATGCTGATGTACTGTGATGCCTTTATGCATGTATGTTTCGTCAGTACATTACTTGACGTGTGTGAGGAAGGTGGAGCGGAGTAGATGGGGAAAAGTTCATCACCGTACTGTTAATGTCAGCTGTAAAGCACGATTGGGGCCAGTAGGTCCTTACTTCTCTCAGCATCCCTGGTGAAATAGCACAGAGACTCTAATAGTTATCACTGTTTCAGGAGACGCCTGGTGCTGTCGAGGCAGAGCTGGAACAGTGGAGGTTTATTCTAGCTTTCAAACGGGCACAGAACTCTAATGTAGCGTTTGTGGATCGATACATAAAGTGAACAAAAATGGATAAGTCATTGTGTTCTTTGTTGAATTTGTGCCCTACAAAAAAAATTGACTCGATGTTAACTACAGCTGAAGGGTTCTCATTGTCGCTTCAAGCTATCCACATTATGTGGTATTAAGACTCAAAAATCACCATTAATATTTGCCAGCGCAGGGTTAAAGCTGAACTGATCTTTTGCTATTCTGTTTGCATGACACACTTCACTTTTAACCAAAATCAGAACATGTTCAGTTACACAAAAACAGCTTTATCACAAACAAATCTGTTTGTTGACAAACTGTCTGGGAAAAAAAGCCCGTCTGCTTTAGTCTGAAGATCTATGGATGGGTTGATATGGAGTTTCCTTTGTGTCTTTTATATTTAATCAAACACACTCTGTTTGAGAGTAAAGATAATTATTTTGTAAAAACAATAAAATAAAACGTTAAGTACTTAAATGTGAGAGCATCAGTTCACTTGTTACTGAGTTTATGATATTAAGTCAGTTATCTTACTCAGTAAACGACCTGTTGCTGGCCATGTTACAAGTTCGCTCGCTGACACACTGCGCGGCATCAGCGGGAAAATGCAGTGGGCGTGGTCAACCTGTCACTTCGATCCAGGGTGACCAATAGAAAAGGGCCTTTCATCCTGGTTGGTAGAGACCGCCCACTGAGACGCAGCTTCATTAGCAAGCAAAACTTTTCAACTTATAAGCAAAAGAATTAGACCAGCAAAAAGCCTTAAGCCTTTGAGCCTTAAGAAGACTTTTTTGCAATCTTTGATTTTTCTTAATTACAAAATAATTAGGTTTACTCTCAAACACAGTATGTTTGATTGAATAAAAAAGACACAAAGGAAACTCCAAAGGTTGAATGCCCTTTATCTGGAAGAAAGAAAATGCATGGTGGAGTGCAAGATGGAGGTGCTTGAATGAAAGGCCAATAAAAATCAAGATGATGATGGCCATTCCCTTGGGACCTGCTGCGTTGCTGTATTTATCCTCATTCTCATTCCTGTAACAGCCCATTGGGGCCTTTGAATACAAATGATCAGGTAGACCGGACCAGAAGTACACGTGTAAAACTAGAGCCTTGTCTCGAAAAGTCTGCATACTTAGTTTTATCTGCCTGACATGCTGCTGGCTTTGTAAAAAATATCCCTGCTTTAAATAATAACTGATTAAATAGCAGGATATGAATAGAAGAAGCTTCAAAGGGTGCCTGCAGCTTATTTAAAGGGATAGAACTAATGAAAATCTGTCAGCATTTATTAGCACTCTCATGTTGGAATATTTTCTTTGGAACAAACAAAGAGAAAAGTATCAAAAATAGTGATGCAAGTAGGTGACGACAAGTTACTAACTGCATCCGATATCGCATACTGAGTAGGTGCTACATCTGAATTTGAATGTTTTTGCAGAAATTAAGAAAGTATGTTCTATATAGTTTGAATGTGTGTAGTATGAGTGAAATTCAGACGTACTATATCAGACATGTTGTCACTGTCATGTGACCAACCAGCGTCAGTTGCATCACTTCACTGCCATTCATAAATCCTCTCGCATGGCCTCATGGCCCAGAATCTCTGTGGAAGTAGTAGGTCATCCAGGGACTTTACGCCTACTGTTTTTTGAATACTATACTTGGACATAGCGCTCTCGTACCTTTTTTCCGCATACTGTATAGTAGGGAAGTATTTGATTTTCGATGCAGCATCTGTTATGTCATCATGAGTGAGTCACTGATTCATTTGATCAACCAATTTGTTCAAAAAACAGATTCATTCACGAACGAAAAGACTGACTGTCATAGTCAGTGACTTACTGAATCATTCACTCAACCGATTTGTTAAAAAAACACTTACTCACTAAGAAATAAAACTTGATTGTGTGTTGCTCAGAGATGCACATTGCCAAACAAATTAACTGGCAACATTATGTCTAAAAATGAAAGTTACCCAATCTTATTTTTATTTAACCATTGTAGAAGCAATATCACACTTGTAATATATATAGTATACTGTATATAGTATAGTTTATATTACAAATAATCTACTTAGCTTTAATTTATATTTATTTCATTTTAGTTCCTTAGCAACATTTCTAACTTTCATTTACGTTTTTTTAAGTTTTTCATTTAATAATAATAATTTATTTTACCTTTGTTTCAACTAACGAAAATGTTTTCTAATATTTTTAATTTAGTTTAACCATAAAACACTGTATACATATTAAGAAACTTGTGTGTTGCACAAAAAACATATGCATACAAATTTGAAAGGAAATGAGAATAAATAATGACAGAACGTTTACTTGTAGCTCTTTAAATACATTTCTTTGTCTCTTCTCCTCTGAAGGAAGGATTAAAATGTAGTTTCATTACACCATCCCAGAGGAATTCAGGCATTGTCAGATCATCAGTGCCATACTCCGTTATGGATGACGTGACGGCTGCTTATTTTTCTCACATCAAGTTGACAGAGGACATTATTCATTCAATCTCTATCATTTCCTTCATGTCGGTGCAGCATAAACAGCGATTATCTGCTGGAGATCAAAGATCTTTCCTATAGCTGGGTGGAAACCTTGATTCAGATCTAAATGTTTGCTTTTGTATTCAACTACAGACACATCCCCTAAAAAACCCTTCAGGGTGACTGGTAACTGAATGAACACACGGCTCGAAATGCCTCTTAGATCTCGGAGAGAGCTAATGGCACTACATGTTATTTAATAAAAAAATTAGTCAGTTTATTTCAAAGGCAAATCATTATGATGATTGTTATATTGTTATGATTGAATGTTCTTCAATATGCAAACTATTCAGTTACACTTTATTATGTCCATTTTAGACATTCTACTAATTATAAGTCACTTATCAAGAACATGTGAAAATAACTCATTAATGTATTAGACTGTTAGGTGTAAGGGTTCGGGTTACTTATGGTCAGTTATATATTGTATGTGCTTCACAGCAGTCTACCAATGTATGATCAATGTTTCTGAACTGGTTTTGCTTCAAAGACCCATATTTTACATTGTACATCAAGTACCAAAATTGAATTTCGATGGTTTCATGCTCTTGGCAGCCAATAATTCATCTAACATTGTGGTCAGCACATACCATATTTATCTTTGTTATAAGCTAACCTTATAGTTTGGGTTTCATTTTCTTTTACCTTATGTGGTTTTATTTAGGTTTTTTTTGAAGATAAAGATACAGGTCACACAACCTGTCCTTGTTGGCATCAGTCTAATTCTGTGAGCTTCCACCAAGTGACAGATGAATCTGTCAAAATACTGCAAAATTTGATTGGACTACACATTAGCATTATATGTGAAAAATGTTTACCTCTCTTTTATTATCTATCTTAAATGTGTGCTTATTTTTCTGTTTTCCACAACCAGAACAGACTAATTTTTGTGTTGCAGCATCTGCCCAGTCAACCCCCAATGCTTTTAGAGCATCTAAGCATGAATGAGGATTCCTACGGCGAATGTGTTACATGTTTATCTGTCATCTCATTTCCAGCCTCATGTAGTAGTCCAACAAGCTGATGTGTTTGAAATGCAAGGACGAGATGTCATTTGCATATCATCTCTTTCAGTTACAGTGACAGAGAGCGTCAGTGTAAATGGGACATACAGTAACAGATCACAAGAAAAATTCTTCTTATTTTATAATTTAATTTATAGAATTTATTTATTTAATATTAACCAGGGTTATTATTATTAACTAAAACTATTAAAAACATTTCTGAATAAAATAAAATATAACGCTATATAACTCTACACCCTTGCTTCATTTAATATAGGTGGAATCATGAATATGCAAATTGGTCTCCGCCTCCACTCAATCATAGCAGCTCGGACTACTTGATCCAATCAGTCAAAAGTAGTAAACGCAACACAATGGCAAGTGAAAACATTGGTTTAATTCTTCATATAAAACATTGGTTTTATATGTTTGAACCAGAAACTGATTCAGAAGAAGAAGAGGGAGAGTGAATTATACAGGGTCATCTACAAGTCAATGTATCAGAATGTTAATGCGTTTTATGTATCGCTCTCTACAACGTGTGATTAGCCTTTGGCTTGACTACGTTATTAAACAGCTAATAATGTGTAGCTAATGTTACACAAACCATGTTCCCGTTCGCCATCTCAACATCAGCATCATTATAGAAACGCTTTGAACATCATAGAAAGTCAGTGGAGAAAAGCCCCGCCCACAAGTCGACGGGATTGGCTACATGAGTGTGACAGTAGGAAACAGGGCGGTTTCAGACCATGTTTTTGAGACTATGTTTGGTACTCTTTTAGACTATGACTATGTTTGGGATTTTAGAATGTACAGTGACGTCACATACTTCCAGATTCAAATAGCCTATGCTTTTTTCATGCATTAAATGGTGCAGAGCCAGAGACGGACACGTACAGTGCTTGTCATATATATCACTACTGTTCAGTGTTTTCAACCACATAAATGTTTATTTTAGTTTTCATACATTTAAATACATACATATACTATACATATTAATTCTTCCCCTGCCATTGACGGAATTTTCCGTAATTTATGACACAACACTTTCCAGAATTTTCCGGCAATCCATGTTTTCACTGTTATAAGGTAGGGGGCGCTATTACACAACTTCTGAAATTGTAACGAATCTCCAGATCCAAAAACAAGCGAAAAAGAAGCAGACACAAGTGACACAAGCTTTTCTCATGTTAAATAACATGACATCATCAAACATTCAGCAACATATAAATCAAAACTGCCTAACATTACAAAATGAAATGTTGACCCAGGGAGAGCTACAGAACTGTGAAACTTTGAGGGTGCTGATGGACTCAAACTACTCCATCTATGTTTTGATCATTGTTCTGAATCCGATCCAGACATAATCTTTGACAAAAACATGATTTTCTCAGCCTTTTGTTAAAAATATTGCTTTTTTATTAAACTTAACCACATTCAAGTGTTGATAAAAAAAAGAATGGATCAAGCTAGAATAGCTTGCTATATATTTGTTATATATTTTGATGTATTGTATGTTCAGATATTCATACAACAAAAGATTCTGGGCACCATGAAAGTTTGTGAAAATACTGAGAGAAAAAAATTCTGGCACTGGCTGGCAACTTAAAAAGAGTGGGGTGGGGGAAAGAGTTAAAAACGTAATTGTAACCACAGGGAGTCTTTGATTAATTTTAATTAAATCTAATTTAACATTTAGCACTGAAACACTGTAGATAAAGTGACTATTTAGTGATTTTTTTGTGAAATGTAAGGTGATGACTTGATTTGTAGCGTTTGCTTGGCCTCAAATAAATGCATTGTCAAATTTGTTTGTGGCAAGACACCAGGATGTGAAGGCTATTTTGAGCATTATGGATTGAGAGAACATGTTTTGAGTGGCCGTAATGGGACACTGGGGTGATATAATCAAAGTATGGATTAATTACCATCCCTCATTCTCAATGAAAGAGCTCTGTGATTCTTACTACATCACACTTATCCTGAAGTAGGACTCAATCTCCATCTGCACACACACCATCATCACCATTGAAAGTGAGGATATCCCACTCCCTTTGGACCCAACTGGGAATCGAGGGGTTTCCATGGTGATTTTGACCAAGTAGATTATAATCTGAGTTGTGAAACACATGGACCTGTGCCTGGCAGATGGGAGTGAAACGGAAAGCAGAATTGAAGAGGAATATTAAGGTCATGAGAAAACCGAATGGGAAGCTTTGATTCTCGTCACTTGATAAACTTAAGATTGAGCCACTGTAGTCACTTTGACTATTTTAACGATGTCTTTAATAACTTTTCGGGGAACAAGTTTCAATCCCTTAGAAGCCTATGGAGGAGTGAGCCAGCTCTCAGATTTAATCAAAAATATCTTAATTTGTGTTCCGAAGGTCTTACGGGGTTGGAACAACATGAGGGTGAGTAATTACTGACAGAATTTTTGGGTGAACTATCCCTTTGATAATGAGTCATAATGTTTGATCTGTTTAAAGTACAGTGTGAAGTGTAATTTGCTTTCCAATACAAGTTTAATGTTCCATACAGTACTTGGATGCACAGGATACAGGATGCAGCTTATTTATTTTGTGTGTTCTATTTTTATAATGCATATTTTATGAGTTTTTTAATGCTGCATAGTGTTTTTATGCTCTGTCTAATGCTATATAAAGTATAATGCTTTTAAAAAAGTAGGCATCATGTAGTACACTGGTATTCCATTGTAAACATAACATCTGAGTTAACATAACAGCATGTTAAATTATGGCTCAACCCCTGGCGTGAGTTTGGGGCGGGGCTACTCGTTTGACTGGCCAATGGGAGAGGGGGGGGGGGGGGGGGGGGTATAAGCTGCAGCTGAAAAACCATTTGGTGACAGTAGTGTCATAAAAAAGTATTTTATTGACTCTTTTAGGATATCAATATTATATGAATTATCAGTATTTGTTGATGGTCATCATATACTCAAAACCCGTAATTACACACTCTTCTTAAGCATGAATTTTGTAAATCGTTATTCCTTGAAAAACTCTGTTCCCTTACGAAGGGAACTCAACGATGCGTCCATCGACGCCATGGGAACGCCCCCAGCGTGACTGCGTCTGAAGCATCTATGTCAACTAGTCCAATGGAAAGAATGAGCGTCACGGGCGGGTGACGTCATGACCAGGAATTGATAAAAGCACATCCGGTGCAAACCGGCATTAGCTTCTGTTGCCTCAGCAAGCGATCTGTGTTATACTGTCTCTGTCTATTTATTGTTGTCTGTTGCAATTTATTCGGAAACGTTATGGCGAAACAAGTGTACAAGCAGTGTGTTCCTCCCTGCCCGCGTTATTTAACGGGTGGGGACACACACGAGCTTTGTGTCATTTGTTTGGGAGTGGAGCATGCGGTCTCAGCCTTCGAGGGGGCTGAGTGTCAACACTGTGAAATGCTACCGCTCCGCATGCTCCGCTCTCGCCTGTCACTCTTTGATGTAAAGAGTGGGCAGGCTCGCGATCCTCAGGGATCAGGACCCGCGTCTGCCGAGGCGGCGCGGAGAATGCATTCCTGGGGATCGCAAAAGGATCTTTCGGAGGGGTTGGAGACGGGTCCGCGGGCCTTTTCTCCTTCCTTACCCGGAAGATCCAGCGCTCTCCCCCCGGTGTCGGAAGCACGCACTGCGGTTTCTTCCGCCCGGGGAGAGAGCCCTCCATTACTTCAATGCTCTTCCTCCGAGGAGGTCGATGTTATGAGTATGGAGAGTGAAAGCACACACATGGGGGAAAGAGATTCACAATTTATTTCCCCAGCATATGATGAGCTGGTGGATGTTATGTCACGGGCTGTAGAGAAATTAAATATTGAATGGCCATCTGAGAATAAAGGCGCTCGTCCTAAAAGTAAATTAGATGAGCGCTTTTTATCTTCCACGACATTATCTCCACCACGAGGGCTTCCCTTTTTTCCCGATCTTCATAATGAAATATCGAAATCGTGGAATAAACCTTACTCTTCACGACTTTTTAGCCCTCAAGTTAACACTTATTCGAGAATAAGAGGGCTAAAAGAGTATGGTTATGAGGCGATGCCCCAGGCGGAACAGAATTTAGCCAGCTATCTTTCGCCTGGTCCCGCATCGTCCCTGAAAGCCTCAGCTTTGCCCACTAGACCGCTTAAAGCCACCTCGGTTTTAGTGGGCAAAGCTTATACGGCAGCAGGTCAAGCTGGAGCATGTCTGCACACAATGGCAGTGCTTCAGGCTTATCAAGCTGACCTGCTGGGGGATCTGGATAGTAGTGAGGGAATTTCTCATGACGATATTCGAGAACTTCGTCGGGCTACCGATCTTTCTCTCAGGGCTACTAAGGAGACCGCCAGAGCAATTGGGCGGTCTATGGCAGCCTTGGTAGCTACTGAGAGACATTTATGGTTAAATCTGTCAGAGATTAAAGAAAAAGATCGAGCTTTTTTATTAGATGCTCCGCTTGAACCTTCTGGTCTCTTCGGCGACGCAGTCCACGCGGTCGTCGAGAGATTTCAGGAGTCTAAAAAACAAGCTGACGCTTTTAAAAAGTTTATCCCTCGCCGTGTCCAGCCCCCTGGGGCTGCTGGGCGTGAGCAGCCCCAGCCGTCGAGCTCATCATATCGTGTGCATCAGAAAGAGAGTGTTGCATCTCGTGCACCTCCACGTAGAGACTGGAGACAGACGCAACCCTCTCAACCGAAGTCTTCTAAGTCGAAGCCGGATCTGAGGACCGTTCTTCAGGCGAAGAAGACTTCGGTTAAAAAAAAAAGGTCCTGATGTTCACGCATCAGGCCTGTGAGGACAGCCCCGACCGAAGTGGAGCGGTGTACACCTCATTTTACGGTGCCCCATTTCGGGGTCCTCACGAGACCGTTCTGCCAACCCTGCCACCCTCGGTGCTTCAGGGCGCAGCGGTCTCCAGCGAGTCGCTGATGCTATGCTGCGGCACAGCATCGGTTTCGCGCCCTCTGAGGGGGGCCTTAGAGCGGCCAGCTCAGGTAGTTCCTGCCATTATGTTTCAGGCTCCGGAATTGGCTGTCTCGATAACACCAGAGACCAGCCTCGAGAGGCTGGTTCCCTTAGTAAATTTTCTGGCAGCGTGGAAGCTTCTGCCGAATATTTCTCATTGGGTCCTGCAGATTGTAGAGAAAGGATACAGAATCCAGTTTGGTTCTCGTCCTCCTCGTTACAACGGGGTGCTGCCCACAGTGGTGCATCCCGAGCAGGCTCTGGTAATGGAGCAAGAGGTAAAGGCCCTGTTAGCAAAGGAAGCTATAGAACAGGTGTACTCACCCGACATAGAGTCGGGTTTTTACAGCCGTTATTTCATTGTTCCAAAAAAGGATGGGGGGTTGCGTCCCATTTTAGATCTTCGTCTGTTGAATCGTTCAGTACAGAAACTCAAGTTCAAGATGCTGACACTCAAACAGATCGCGACTCAAATCAGATCCGAGGACTGGTTTGTCACGATAGATCTGAAGGACGCCTACTTCCATATCTCCATCCTCCCTCAGCACAGGAAGTTCCTAAGGTTTTCTTTCGGGGGCAAAGAATACCAATATCGGGTTCTTCCTTTCGGTCTAGCTTTATCACCCCGCACGTTCACGAAATGCGTGGATGCAGCTCTAGCCCCTCTCAGGCTTCAGGGCATACGTATTCTGAACTACATCGACGACTGGCTGGTTCTGGCGGAATCAGAGCAGTCGGCGGTTCGGCACCGAGGTGTCGTTCTCGCTCATATGCAGATGTTGGGGTTGAGGCTCAACGCCAAGAAGAGTGTTCTTTCTCCAGTACAGAGAACCACTTTCCTTGGTGTGGTATGGGATTCAGTGACGATGCGGGCCACTCTATCGCCCGTTCGTGTAGCTGCTATCCTGACAGCCACCAAAGAGCTAAAGCTAGGCCAGTCACGCACTGTGAAACAGTTCGAGAGACTGTTGGGTCTCTTGGCGGCAGCGTCCAACGTGATTCCTTTTGGCCTGCTGTACATGAGACCTTTACAGTGGTGGCTAAGGGCCAGAGGGTTCTCCCCGAGGGGAAACCCACTTCGTATGATCAAGGTCACGCGGCGGTGCCTTCGTGCCTTAATTATATGGAGGAAACATTGGTTCTTAACCCAGGGTCCGGTATTGGGAGCTCTTTGCCATCGTGTTACGATCTCGACAGATGCTTCCCTCACCGGCTGGGGAGCGGTAATGGAAGGCCGCTCGGTTCAGGGTCTGTGGAAAAGTCATCATCTTTCGTGGCACATCAATTGCCTGGAGATGATGGCTGTCTTCAATGCGTTGAGACAGTTTCTCCCAGACCTGAGGGGCCATCATGTGCTTGTACGAACAGACAACACATCAGTGGTCTCTTATCTGAACCGTCAGGGGGGTCTGCGGTCGCGTCCGCTCTGCAAATTGGCGCACCAGATCCTCCTGTGGTCTCTGGGGAAGGTACTCTCCCTGAGGGCAGTGTATATTCCTGGGGACCAGAATGTGGGGGCAGACATCCTGTCGAGGCAGGAGCTGAGGCCAGGGGATTGGAGACTCCACCCCGAGGCGGTGGAGAAAATTTGGGAGTTTTACGGCCAAGCAGAGGTGGATCTGTTTGCGTCTCAGCACACGACGCACTGTCCACTTTGGTTCTCCCTTACTCACCCAGCCCCCCTGGGGCTGGATGCTATGGTGCAGACGTGGCCGAGGCTACGTCTGTACGCATTTCCCCCTGTTGCTCTGCTCCCAGGAGTTCTGGAACGAGTCCGCCAGTACGGAATAAGCCTACTGCTTGTAGCACCACGCTGGCCGAGTCGGATCTGGTTTGCGGACCTGATCCATCTCTTAGACGGTCCTCCCTTGGAGATCCCGATCAGGAGAGACCTTCTGTCTCAGGCCGGGGGCACAATATTTCACCCTCGGCCAGAGATTTGGAACCTGTGGGTTTGGCCTCTGAGGGGGCCCAACTCATAGAGAGTGGTCTCTCAGCTGAGGCTGCTGAGACCATCCTAAGCTCCAGAGCTCCAGCTACTAGGAAACTATATGCGCTGAAATGGAAAGTTTTTTCTGTATGGTGTCACCGACATCAGTGGGATCCGGTTAACTGTTCTGTGAACACAGTACTCGAGTTCTTGCAGGAGCGCTTTACGTCAGGTTTATGTCCTTCCACACTTAAGGTTTACGTGGCGGCCATTGCGGCTTACCACGCCCTGGTTGGGGGTACATCGTTGGGTCGAGACCCCCTGATTACACGTTTCCTTCGTGGCACACTGAGGCTGAGGCCTGCAACTCGCACTAGGGTGCCAGCTTGGGATTTGGCATTAGTACTAGAAGGCCTGTCTAGGGCTCCATTCGAGCCCTTAGATTCGGTTTCAGAGAAATTTCTTACCCTTAAGACTATCTTTCTGCTAGCTATTTCGTCCCTTAAGAGAGTTGGAGACCTTCAGGCCCTTTCGGTTTCCCCCACTTGCCTTGAGTTTGCACCGGGGATGGTCAAGGCATTCTTATATCCAAAACAGGGATACGTCCCTAAGGTGCCGACCTTGATTCCGAGGCCTATCGTGCTGCAGGCTTTCTGTCCTCCTCCTTTTACATCTGCGGACCAGGAAAGGCTGAACCTCTTGTGTCCAGTGCGAGCACTGGATACTTATGTTCATCGGACATCTTCTATGAGGAAGTCCGACCAGTTATTTATTTGCTTTGGATCACCTAAGAAGGGTCTTCCTGCTTCTAAACAGACGGTTAGCAAGTGGATAGTCGAGGCTATTTCACTTGCATACGAGTACTCTGACCATCCGTGTCCCTTGGTGGTCAGAGCTCACTCAACGAGGGGTATGGCGTCCTCTAAAGCCTTGTTATTTGGGGTTTCCCTCCAAGACGTTTGTGATGCGGCAGGCTGGTCCTCACCCGCCCCCATTCGTCAGGTTTTACAGTTTGGACCTGGATGCTGCCCCAGGTTCTCAGGTGCTTAGTGCTTAGTTACAACAGACTGACACTCAGGTACTTGGAATTCTGGCGCTTTGGGTATTCTCGTTCCCATGGCGTCGATGGACGCATCGTTGAGTTCCCTTCGTAAGGGAACGTCTCAGGTTACTATTGTAACCATAGTTCCCTGAGAACAGGGAACGAGACGATGCGTCACCCTGCCATACTTCCTGCATCCCTGTGATCGGCTTGCTTCGGCAATTTTCGAAGCTAATGCCGGTTTGCACCGGATGTGCTTTTATCAATTCCTGGTCATGACGTCACCCGCCCGTGACGCTCATTCTTTCCATTGGACTAGTTGACATAGATGCTTCAGACGCAGTCACACTGGGGGCGTTCCCATGGCGTCGATGGACGCATCGTCTCGTTCCCTGTTCTCAGGGAACTATGGTTACAATAGTAACCTGAGACGTTTTACTTTATTTTGATGGTTCATTTAACACATTCTGACTAAAAGTAATGTTGCACCTACATGTCTACTAACTCTCATTAGAGTATTAGTAGAGTATTAGTAGACTGGTAGGGTTAGGGTTAGAATAAGTTGACATGTAGTTGCAAAGTTACTTATAGTCAGTAGAAAGTCTGTTGGAGGATCATCACAATAAAGACTTAGCAGATGTTAAGCACACAGCTTACTAATACTCTAATGGGAGTTAGTTGACTTGTAGTTGCTAAGTTACTTTGCAGAAACAGAATGTTCAAAAGGGACCTTCAAAATAAAGTGTTACCAAAAACTCCTTTTATACTAATACTTGTGAAGAGCACAGTGCTAATCCAACCCTATGGCTTATATTAAGCATCTTTGTCCTCCATGTACAGCCATCAATGCCTACAATTAGTGCCCAAACATTCAAGCAATTTCAAAATTTAAAATTTTCTCATCCAACACATTATTTATGATTACGTGCCTAGCACTGTACATAAACACTATATTTATGAAGACTCATTTATTCGTCATCCCTCACTCGGATTAAAAAAGTGTCTAAAGAAGAGTCGCTCTGGCTGCCTGAGAAACTAGATCAGCGATGATGGCATTCCTCAGCTGACACAGATCAACCAATTATCACTGCGTCACCTTATAAATCTCGCCATAATTAGAGCACTACCCTTTTGTCATCCCAAATGATTGTGTTTTGCAGCTCTTGTTGGTCTGATTGTGTTTGTCAGCCACACTGATGATGCGGAGAGCTTGTGGTTTTTGAAGCCGTACTGTGTATGTGTGTGTGTGTCTTGATGGTTTCCAAGGCAACCAAATCAGCTGTGTGAATAAAGCAGCACTAGTTGTATAAGAGTCTGTAAACTGCACATCACCTAATTTCTCAAAGAGTCGAAAACAGTTAGTTCGAAGATTCAGTCTCTCTAAACCCTTCCTTTCCAAGAGCATACTCTGCTCTGATTGGTCAGACGGCCCAGTCTGTTGTGATTGATATACCACTTACAGCGTGTGTCAGAAACGTAAAGCCCATAACCGTATCTAAATTTCAGCTCCTGATTTTCCTCAGCTCTTACACAGCGATACGAACAGTAATGATGGCTTCGGTTTTACCGTATCAATTCAAGTCAGTGTCCTCATCCTTTTGAAGTGCATGCACAGTGGATTTGCTTCTCGACATGTCGATAACACGAACCAAACACTTCCAGGCCTCAGCTAAAACTATAGTGTTTGAGGGCGGGCAAAGGAGGCGCTGTGGTGCCATTAAGCAAATTCGTTACATTGTTATATAGGTAAGTGAGACTGGAATTGCTGACAATCATTTTAGGCAGTTCCGAATCGGTTCTTTCTTTTAGGAGACAATAACTTCATTTGTCGTGCACTTTGATCTTTAAAACTTTAAAAAACTTTTACATTCACAAGCTATATTACACACTGCATGAAAGGTCGAAAAAGCATAATTGGGGCAATGATGATAAAATCACTTTAGCAAACATTTGCCGAGACAGCCTTGTGTAAATCATGGAAATACACCTGCACAACAAATGCAAGTATTCAACAGAATCAGACTGCAAGGAATGATTGCTAGGGGACTTGCTATTTCATCAAATAAACCTAAAACTAGTTTGCTTTTGCTTTCCTTCCTCACAAACGGTGGGTAATAATGGAAAGCCTTTCTGGTCACAAAACAGAGATATTGAATATAAATATCCCAAATCTAAACATTAGATGTTTGCAGGAAACCAATTCTGGACTTGCTGCATTTCCTTCTCAGTGCCTTTAAACTTTAATCCACAGTAACCACTTAAAAAACAAGGACACATTTTTCGCAAACCCCAGTTTTTTAAATATGTGTACTATTTCCAACTTAAACTTATTTATTTCAGTTAGTTGAAAGGAAACATTATTTTTTGTTGTTGTTTTAAGTTGAGTTGTTTCATCTTATATCTATATTTTACTTCAGAATGATTTATTTTTAATCAAAGAAATGGAGCCTTGGTGAGTATAAGAAACTTCTTTTAAAAACATAAAACATCTTTCTGATCCAAAACTTTTGAATGGCAGTGTATATATATATATATATATAAATATACATATTTATACATGGGTTAAAATGGGTTGCAAATGCACAGCTTTAAAATTCTAAAATATATCCACTGCTTGAGTCCTTGTTGCTTTGATTTTACCCCTCTTGAGCTCCACAAATGGTGATTTATTAACGTGTCAAATGCTTTGACTTGTTTTACAAGCGTAGCCTTTGAAATCCTTGAGGGTTATAGAGGGTCAGACCCATCTATGAGAATTTTAAGAGCCGATGCGGCCATTTCATGAATGCATGTTATTTACATGAACGCATTCACGCAAAGAGGAATCTCGGATGGGATTTCGCAGGGATTGTGTCTGCATACATCCATCTGCTTGTATATTTCCTGATTACAGAGACACCGTTAGCATCAGATAAACCTGAAAAGATTACCCAGAGTGAGTAAAGTCCACTAAAGGTTCTGCGCTTAAAAAGTCTCCTGCAGCGGGGGCGGTTTGCATAATCAGTGTCGACACAATGCAAAGTGGGAGGGAAGGGAGCTAGATGAGAAAAATAACCCTTCCTCTCTCCCTTCAACACGTCTTCGAGCAGCAAATATTGCACAGCATGCAATTAAAAAAGCAAGCAATAGGTGTACTGCATACGCACATGGCCTTCAGTGTTGTCACGGCGCCATGGCTTATCATGGCCAGAGAGGCCTGTTGGGCTGAGGGGCCTGAAAATTACAGCGCCGTGAGATACCGCTGTGAGACTTGGCCGCTGATTCCACCTCGCTTTAACAGAGCTATTACTTAAACCAAATGAGCCCCGTCAGATCACAGAGGTCAAGTGCTCTTTGTGCTCTAATTAGATCACAAATGGGACTTTCTACAATCACAGCCATGAAGCATCGGTAGCAAGGACTGCGCTATTCATATATTCAGATGATTGCAGTTACATATGTGTGAAATAAACACTTCAATGGCGCTTGGAGAAGAATCAGGTGTGATCTGTTTGTTGACAGATGTGGACGTATGTTTCCTGTCACCTGAAACGACAGTCTGCTGTATTGTGTTGACACTGGGAAATCAATGCTAGTGGGGCTATTCTTCTGTTTTTACAAGTCAGACATTGATTGATAAGCAGTTTACTAGTGTTTCTTGTGACATAACATAAAATGCATTGCTGGTGAGAGAAAGTAGCAATGCTGCTAACTACATTTTCAGTTGCACAACAATAACTCGGCTGTTTTTAATAGCGTAGCAAGATATCAAGCTGTTTTTGCCAACACATAGCAGTGTTTTTTATAGGGTCTTTATTCATTTTATAAAATGTAGTTTATACACTGTATATTCATATTTCAATTTTATTTCACTGTTATGTTCCACTTGTTTGTGTTTGTGCATTTAAGAAAGACTGTCAGTATGTGAATATTTTATTGACTCTTTCTGCAGTTACATTGTCAAACGAGTAGATATTGACAAGTTACTGACTTTATCAGAAAAACATTAACTTTGTTCAGAAACTTTGATTCATTCAGGAATGAAACAAGTAACTGTCTGTATGAGTGAGTAATTGCATCATTCACTCAACTGATTTGTTCAAAAACAATGATTCATTAAAAAAGGAAACATGTAAGGTCCTGTCCCAAATTGCACACTTTATGTGCATTTGTGGACTTAATGGCTGCCACGTGGGCATGTCCATTAAGTCACCAAGACCATAGGATGTCCCATTTCTCATTAGTCAGAAGAGTGTTTGCGAGCGCCCCCTTTCCAGCTGATATGTGAGCTCCGCAGCAGACTTCAACCCAAAAGTCAAAGCGGCATTATGCCATGAAAGTATGTACTCAGAAGAAGATTGCGAGGGCCTAGGGTTCCATTTGGGACAGAGCCTGATTGTCTTCATGAGTGAGCTATTTTAATTATTCATTCAATGATTTGTTGAAAAGACTGATTTATTCATGGAACAAAACATGACTATCGTTATCAGAGAGTCATTGAATCATTCATCCATCTGATTCATTCAAAAACATTGATTCAGAAACTAAACAAATAACTATTCAACTTAGTGAGTCATTTGAATCATTCACTCAACCAATTTGTTAAAAAACACTGATTAATTCAGGAACTAAACAAGTGACTGGCTGGCTAAGATAATAAATTGTCTATTTATATATATTATATACATGTTTTATGTAGTAGGGAGATAAGCTCAATGAATGATTGTCAATTGCTGCTATTGCTGCTTATTTGTTTCTTTGCTCTTTCGTCCTCCAGCCAGTGACCTGGAAATCAATCAAAGTCATGAAGGACATGTCAGTTCTTTAAATACACTTCGAGGAGGTGAGATTCAAGTAAAGAAGAAGCTTCCAGAAGAGAAAACACAAAAGTCAACATGCATAAATTCTCCTCCACCTTCACATCTGTCACAACAGTTTAAAGTCACGTTTGACCTTTGTTGTTTAAGGAATAACATACGTTTCACATATTTCAACAGCGCATCTTGATTTATTAAGTTTTATTAAGGATGTCAGGATTAATCAAGCTCTAAGAACATAACAGCAGATCCCATAAGAACAGTGAGGTAACAAAGCTGCAGAGACGTTGGATTATTATTTTACAGGATAATCATTTTTACAAATACGTCTTGTTTTGGTTATCGCATCTCATCCATGCATCTTTTCCATGCATCTTAAAATGCAAGAAAACAACACAAGAAAAGGAAATGAAAGGAAAACTTTAAGTACAACCTAAAAAATGACCGCGAGACTAACACAAATTAGTTTGAACATAGCTTCCCCAACACTGATGCAATGAAACAGAAGTTAAAAGTTAATACTCTGTCTAGTCATCTACTCTTGGTATTTCTCCAGCAATCAAAAGCCTCTCTGACATTTCAGAAAGTCAGTCAGAGAGGCAGATGATGATTCTCAGTAAGTGAAAAGTCTTCTGAAAGAGCTTCCTGATCATTAGCTTGGACTTGTGTATTTATGGGATAGCTAGAGAGAAATGTCAGGTTAGGTTATGCCTCCGCTACATCATATTCAGCCGTCAGAAAGAGAATGTAAGAGCTAAGAAGAGCGAGAAAACAGACATAAAGGATAAAAAGAAGCAACTTATTTCAAAGGTATAGGCAAAATGGGGGCAGGAGAAAGAAATGACAAAAAATATGTTTTCTCTTGAAAGAAAGGATTTGTGCTTTTGTGTTTTTTTTTTTTTTTATTATTGTTCGCATTTTAATTTTTCTCCAGTGCACCACTTTCCCCAGCAGAGAAAACACTTCTGCTATTTTAATTCATTAATTGATCATTTAAATGACCAAACATTGTTTTTCCATAGCCAATGAGTTACTTACTGTGTGTTAGATGATCACTTGCATATTTCAAAAGAAACAACACATTAAAAAATAAAATGAGTGTTCATGAGATGGTGCAGGGACTTGTCAGATGAAGCAGCCTTGTTTGACTTGTCTATCTATCTATCTATCTATCTATCTATCTATCTATCTATCTATCTATCTATCTATCTATCTATCTATCTATCTATCTATCTATCCATCCATCCATCCATCCATCCATCCATCCATCCATCCATCCATCCATCCATCCATCCATCCATCCATCCATCCATCCATCTATATTAGCACATGCCCAGCTAACAGGGATTGTTTGGCTAACGTTCTGGCAAGGTTCTCTGAAAGTTATGAACAAACAATCTTCAAGTAACATTTATAGAATATTTGTTCAAAGCTATCTTTAATAATGTTCTTAAAATAATACCACAAAATGTTACTAGGCCTACTTGTTTCAGAATGTATTACTGTAAGAACATTCACAAGTAACATTCCCATAATGTTTGAAGAATGATACAATGGAATGCTTCCGTAATGTTCGCATTATCCAAGAAAAAGCATTTGTAAATGTTTCGAAGATCCAGAGAATATTTAATGGGAACTTAATGGAAACGACAACAAAAAATTATTTGAACATAACGTCATTGTCGGGCGAAAACCAGGAAATCTCCATATATCGTCATTTTAATTTTTTTCATAAATCATTACTATTGTTTACTCTTTATGTGCGTCTATGAGTTTTGCAAATATTTAACCAATGAAAAGAACTAGAGACTAGACCTCGTTACTCCATTGGATCCTCAAACTGTCAGTAAAACACTCATAACTCCACTATTGTGAATGTTAGTGTTGCACACAATTTGGACCATCTTAGCTGGTTTGTTATGCAAAGGTAAATAAAGAACTGCTTCTTTCAAAACGTACAGCGTTTTCTTTACTCAAGAAACACTATATAAAGGCTAATATTTTATGTATCTGAAGAGCAGAGAAGAGTCAAATACTTTAGATATACACACAGCGCTCAGGACGAGCTTTAGGACTGTGCTTGCAGTCAGGGATGTTGATGGACTCGATCTACTCCATCTGTTTTGATTACCGTTCTGAATCCCATCCAGATGTAGACTGACTTTTCTCAACTTTTTGCTCAAAATGTTGCTTTTTTTATAGCAACTTGGTATTGAATGCCCGAAAATAGCTGTAAATATGGCAACAGAGTGAACAGACTTTCTTGAAAGGGACTTTGGAAGAGTGTCTTAGCCAGTCTAAAATAGCCTGTGTGTTTACTTTATTTTGGCCAAATCTTATGCTATTTTATAGTTCAAGGGGCGGCTCTCAAGCCAGAAACCTGTTTTTGGTCAAAGCAGGTGTCGGTGCTGCTCTCTGTCCCCACATGCATCTCTGTCTCTTATCTTTGGGGACCAATGCTCCAGCAGCATGTTTGTGCCAGGACCACAACTCAAGATAAAGTTAAAAAATAAAATCCTGCAGCCAACAACCTCTCGGTCTGAGATAAGCATCTCGTGTCCGCAGGTCCTGCAGGGTGTTTGGTGTAAAGAAGAGCAATGAGAGTTAATGGAGACAAAATGTTTACACCCATAGCCATCATTTTTTTGCCGTCTACTAACCCCAAAACCTCTGATAAACTGATAAATAAACAGATGGGTCACTGCATGCTTTCTTCTTTAAATTCTCAAGATAAACTTTACTTATTTCTAAACAAAAATATAAGCCCAGAATATCAAACTGAATGTGAATGTTCACTTCAGAGGAATTTCCACTGCACACTTAATCAATACACATCTTATTGAATTAGGCCATGTAGACAGTGCCGAGCCATCAGCACAGCGGCTTTCGGGAACGTCAGGGATCTCTGGTCTGTTAATGTACAGTTTTCAGGCTGAGCCAAACTAATCCTCTCCAGGGCCATCCCTAACATTGACTATGTGTTGTACAACATGCTATTATATCACAACAGAGGAACGCTCTGTGGGTGTGTGTCGTTTTGGAAATGTGGGCCTGGTGATGTGGCCTTTTTTTTCTTCATTTTCTAGATGGAATTCCTTAAAGGACACAGAATGGCATTTTGCAAGACATTTAACTTCTTTAATGTGACATTACTGAGTAAAACAGAATATTCAATGGACAGGATTTGATTCAGTTGGTTAATATCATGTTGGTCAATATCATTTAAAACTGGATATGAAATATTCCAACATATTTCGACCATAAAGTTCCATCGCCCAATTTTTGGAAGGAATCAAAAAGGATTTGCTAACATTAGCTGTGCGGGTTTGATTATCAACAGAGAGACATCAACTGTGGAAGGAAACATGCAATGCTAGCATGATTGTCAACAGGACCACTTACCATTTTTTGCCCACTTGGTTTCATACCCATTCATGTAGGAAACTCAGTGATGCATTTTATTTGCTTGAAAGTTAATATTTTCATCACTCCGGGTCCTGCCATGTTTGTGCAGTCTTCAAGTGTCATTCAGTTGCATTGTTTCCCAACAGGAAGGTGGACATTTCTGAGCATTATCTGCAGAAAATCACAATTTAATGAAAGATTTACATTGTTACAAATTATTCTATTTCAAGTAACTGATGTTTTTATTATATCTATTCATCATAGAAAAAACATATCAAGGTTTCCACAAAAATATTAAGCAGCACTGTTTTTAACATTGATGATAATCAGAAATGTTTCTTGAGCAGCAAATCAGCATATTAGAACGATTTCTGAAAGATCACGTGACACTGCCTCATTTAACGCTTATCTCTGTTTACTTTGACCACATAAACTGAGGTGGAAATTATAGGATCCAATTTAATTAAGTACAGAACAACAATCAATGTTCAGGAGGAGCAGCTCTTGACTCACTGCCAGCCGACGGTTTCTGCCGCGCACTGACTAAAACTGACAGCCTGCGAGGAGCCGCGGTCCCTTCTGCTTAAAAATGCACACACAGTTGTTTTTACAATATGACTCCGCTGATGAAGGATTCTGGGCCGTCCGACCCAAATCACTGCACACTGATATTAAGCATTCGCTGTATGAACTAATTAGAGCACCATTAGCACCCGCCCTTCCTTTTCTCTCTTATTTCATTATCACTTGTGCAGCAAGAGCTTGAGGCGAAAAAAGAGAAAGAACCATTAGAAAGAAGAAAAACATGCATTAATCATCTACGCTGAAATCCAGGTTGGACTACGGAAACATGCAAATTTAGAACATTGTTTTTCCGTGAGTGTTAACTAATATTTTGCGGCTTTCTAGTTAAGATGAAGTGTCCTTCTGTTAAGCACGTATGTTTAAACCACAGGGGGGGGGGGGGGGTTAGACCATTTAGGCCTGGTTTCACAGACAGGGCTTATATTAAGCCAGGATTAGTTAGTTCATTTTAGGACATTTTAGTAGCTTTTATAAATCTGCCTAAGAAAAAAAAAACATAACTGGTGGGCATCTTGAGACAAAACAACGGCACTGACATATTTTAAGATATGTCAGTCCCAGCTACTTTCAGTTAAAACATGCATTTTAGTCTGGGACAAGGATTAAGCCTTGTCTGTGAAACCGGGGGTAAGTGTTAAAAGTTTTCAACCAAGAAATTCCATCTTGGCATTGTCATTTGACCCGCATGTCCTTTGGGAATGGATACGCAATACATCGGTTTTTGGCCATATTTTACATTTTGGATATTTAATTGTGCATGATAATTTGCTGCTATTTTTTGCCTTTGTTGATGTAACAAAATTTCATTTTTACACTAATAATTTAATAATGCTCTTCAAGTACCTCCATTATGCTGTTTAAAGGGTTCCTAATGTTGTTTTGAAGGTCTTCTTCACAAGGTTAACACGTGTCCAAGGTCAATTTTTTTTTCACAATATAGACTGCACATTACCTCATTTCTGTGCCTGAAAACGGTTCGTTCAAAGATTCAGTCGCTCTAGCGCCCTTTGCTCTGATTGGTCAGCTGGCTCAGTCTGTTGTGATTGGTCTGCTTACAATGCGTGTCAGAAACGAAAGATATTACCATATCTGGATTTCAGCTCCAGATCTTTCTTTAGAGATTGATACACAGTGACACGAACAATGGCATCAGCATTTTCTGTATCAATGCTAGCACGAGTCCTCATCCTTTGGAAGAGCATGCAAAGTGGATTTGCTTTTGCAGCGCTGGAAACAGAGTATTTTTGAAATGTTGACAACACTAACCAAACTCTTCCAGACCTCAGCTACAACTACAATGCTTTAGGCTGCCACTATGTATTAGATTATTACGTGGGTATGTAACAGGAAGTTAGACTGGAATTGCTGATGACTCATTTCAGCAGTTAAGAATAATTTTTTTATTTTGGGAAACAATAACTTTATTTGTTGTGTACTTTAGTATTTAAAACTTTTCAGGACTTTTACATTCATAAACAGCTATTTTACACACTGCATGAAAGGTAATATTCGAAAAAGCATAATTGGGGCACTTTAAAAGTCTCAAAATAAATAATCATACTTTACATTATAATGTTGTGATGCCTAAATTCACTTGCCGCATTCAATTGAGTTTTTAGTGATTTATTTGTATTCCATATCTTTGACTTGTGATGTAATAACAACAATCATCCAAATAATTAAAAACAATTAACCAACAAGGGATTTTGCAACCTAAAGTAAAAGACATTGTGTTATTTAAGGTGCTTTTAACTAATATTAGGATGTGGTTGTTGTACTTTCATGGGTCAAACAGAAGAGTCTGCATGCACAGTTTAAAGCCTCACTGCTTTCTGTTTTATGTAATTGTACATTCAGAACGATGTTCTGTTTTTGGCACAGCACGCACAACTGTAAATAGCACCGGGAGCTTGTGCGATGTAAGCCAGGCGTTTTGTTTTGCCAGGGTTTTGATAAAGAGAGTCTCTCAGCGCTGATCAGAGGAAGCTTTGTTGACGAATCTTTGGAGATTTATAACCAAACATGACGTGAATCTTTATGAACACACCACTGCTTTTTAAAAGGGGGGACGGGATCGCAATTGGGGTAACTTCAACACACTTAACATCCAACCGTAAGAGTCTGAAGGGTTAAAAACACAACATATCCAAAGACCATCATACATATACAAGTGAATACACCCATGCTAAAGTTGACAAAAAAAAGAGAAATAAAAAATCATCTTTTGGAATTGATTGAATGTCTTGTTTAAAAAAAATGAGGAAAAACCCAACCTTTAAGGACACCAATTTTCTTTGTGAATGAATAATGTATTGTAAAAAAATAAATATTCTTCCTTAAAATACAGATTGCGTAAGTCAGTACACCCCTATGTTAAATTCCCATAGAGGCAGCAGATTTTATTTTTAAAGACCAGTTGTTTCATGGATCCAGGATACTATGCATCCTGATAAAGTTCCCTTGGCCTTTGAAAATTAAAATAGCCCCACATCATCACATTCCCTTCATCATACCTAGAGATTGGCATGGGGTACTTTCTATAAGATCATCTCTCAATGCAAATCAAACCAGCTATTAGGCTAACTGAAATAAAACCATGTCTATATGTGAAGGGTTTGTGATGATTGTGGGGCTATTTTAATTTCAAAGGCCATGGGAACTTTATCAGGATGCATAGTATCCTGGATCCATGAAATAAGTAGCCTTTAAAAATACAAAATCTGCCTGTCTCTATGGGAATTTAACATAGGGGTGTCCTGACTTATACACCCTGTATTTTAAGGAAGAACATTTATTTATTTTCAATGCATTATTCATTGACACAGAAAATTGGTGTGCTTAAAGTTTGGATTTTTCCTCATTTTTTTAATTAAGGCATTAAGATCAATTTCCAAAAGACATTTTTTTATTCCTCCTTTTTTTATTCCTCCAACTTTAGCATTGATGTATTCACTTATGCTAAGCACTGTACAAGCTTCATCTCTGCCTCTGACCTATTTGTTTTGCACGCAACGGTAAACAACATTGCAGCTTCTTACATAAGAGTATAATTATAGTCACTGTTGGTGGTTTGCGATTGGTGCGCATGTTAAAACAAGGAACGTTGGAGGCGTTACATGCTTGGATGTTGTTTACTTCTTGACAACCCAAATTTTTTTGGCTTGATATTATTGTTTACTCAGACAGCAGTGTTTTAAAACAGGAATGCATCAAGCTTTTATCACATTTGATTAGAATGATTTCCAACAAAAACACACAACGACACTGAGTTCCATGAACCGGTGAGTGCAAAACTGTTCCAAGAGAACATGATGAATGTGTATTTTCCTCTACTTCAAATTAGAAAGTGGTATTTTGCACCATTTGAGAGAAATACACATAGCTAGCTGAGAAACAAAGACAACTGGGATTTAAACATGATTGAAGGAATGAGACAAAAGCTCTTCATATTTTTCAAAGCATCAAAAGGCCTTCAAAAGGTCTCTCTGCTACTATACAGAGAATATAGCACTCTCTTAACTGTTTTCTTTATGCCTCCCAATACTGTTCATTTCATAGGCAACAAAGGCAAAACATAAAATGAATTAATTTGTTCATTTATATTTTTTCCTCCTTGTGTTTAAATTGGCATTAGAGATCTAAAAATGTCATAAAATTATTGATTTTAGCTGTTGCATATTTCAAAACTCACATGCAAATGTCCATTTTGCATCTCAAATGTGTTCATTAGGCATACTTTCCTATTAAGATAAGAGAAGTACATTTTGTAAGACAGCAAACCAGTCAAAACTGTCATGCGTAATTCATCACATTTTCCATATCTGAGCATGTGAATGTCTTGTAGTGTCAGTCTGCTTAAATGGAAAAGATGTGATGTCCGAGTTAAAGAAGTCACTTTTGAATATATGGTGTTTTGGAGGACGAGGCATTTTATATAGATCTGCATTCATTCATGGTGGAAAGAAGGTAATGGAACGAAAGCTGATTGTGTATGAATGAGAGGCAGCGTGAATGCATCACACAGGGCGGCTGAAATAACACCACCGTATCCTCAAATACCTTTTAAGATCTTATTCATCTCAATAATTTGTACCCCTGCGATGTGATAATTTATTCACTCACATCCTCCATATGGTGTGCAACTTCTCTGAGTTTGTGACATTCAATTTAACAAATTAGCATTCACAACCTGTTTCACTGTAAGTGAACATATTTCAAAGTGAAACTATGAAAAAAGTTTAGCTAACTGGACCATGGTAACTAGTCAAGAGAGAGGAGATTGTAAAGAATTCAAATTTTTATTAAATTAAATTCTGTTTTATTAACGGTCTGCTTTCTTAACTTTTATGGAATACGTATTTGGAAGAAAAGTCACAGATTGTTAAAAAACTAAATCGTATTGAAACATATATCACAAAAGTTGTAATTACCCAATCTCGCTCGCCGATGTTGTAAATTGCCCCTATTATGCAGTTTTAAAGTTGTGAGCTGATTGATTCACTAACAAGAATGATTCATTTTCAGGGATCGGTTTCGATCTGGTTGGGATACTGTTTCAAAATGTACATTTAGAAAAGTGTTGAAGAGTAGTAGCTGAATAGTAGGCTAGTGCAGAAAACTAGACGGATGAAGGCATTTTGTGAAACAAGTTAACGGGACCGAACCTCATGAATAGTTGTTCTCAAGACCAAAAGTGTGTATAAACCAAGAAATTTGGGTCCATTTTGATTTAAAACTGTCTTTGAAAAAAAAAAAAAAAAACTACAAAGATGATACAAAGAGTCTGCATTTCTAATAAAATCTCTTTAATCTCTGCAGGAATCATCAACTGACATATTAAGCATTCATTCCTAAAGATTCACAGCAGTATAATATGAGAGGATTTGTTGTACAAATATTGCAAATTTCCCATGCATATTTGTAATATTTTATACATTTCTTGTTGATATGTGTGCCAACCCCTGCACGCTCCACCACGGGAGGTTGTGTGATTAAAGGTGTTTATCAGCTGGAGTGGACGGTTTGCCAGCCAGCCATGGCGCATCATAAGATCCATCGTTCAGAGCGGAGTTCAAGAGCGCCGCTGATCCACCCTGCAGGCAGCGACGTCGACACAGCATGGCACACCTGTTTCACTGATCTGCTTCAAAATCAACAAATGCCTGGCTGCCAAAGCGAACGCTATTCCCCCATGAAGGGAAGACTGGAGGCCAGCTCAACCGAGGTACTAATATTTCAAACTAATGAGGTTCTGCGCTACTCATAATTATACTTTATATTCTAAAGCAGCTTCTGTTGCCCTGGGTCTTTCATAGGATTGCACTGCTAAAATGCGATTTGTAATGCAATCTGATTAAACAGAATGCTTATTATACACATTCTTTGGAATTTATTTAGCTAAATATCCATCTATTTAATGAGTACTAACTACTCATTATCTGCCACGTGTTCCATAAACCAGGTGGACCAACTTAAACTGTTACGACAACCTGTTATTTTCTTGTGAGCTTGACTAACTAAGGACCAGCTTAGGTCAGCTTGAAACCAACAACTTCCAGCAAACAGTTCTTACCAAACTGTCAGCTTAGTGGATTTTAAAACCGGGTACGATTGGTTCTGGTCTTAACTGGTCATTAGCTGGTTGACTAGACATCACGTTCCAAAAACCTGCTGAATGTTGTTAGAACCATCCTGGAGCAACATTACACTAGACTAGCTAGACACCAACAACCAATCTATCAGCATAAGATAGATTTTAATGAAGGGGATGGCTGACTCAACATAACAAACTAGAACAGAAGATTGAAAAAGAAATCAAATCATATCCAGATATTTTATGCCGTTGTCTGCTGTATACAGCAATAAGTGATTCGAACTGTGTCATACATGCACACACACATCTGACTGACACACACTCGACATGTCTCTATGGGAGCTCGTGTCTATTTGTTGTTCTACAATCACAGTAGTGCTTGTCAGCACAGACTCTCACATTAACTCCAAAAGCTGTTGGAAAGCAGCCCCTGCCAAATGACAGCTGCTTCCCCTGGAGCGTCAGTGTTTGCCCCCGCTGGCATCGCCTGCCGGGAGCCAGGGGTGCGCAGACCCTGATCACATGGTTTTGTCACTCGCTACCTCAAGCTCAATATCTGTACCTGCTAGGTCTTTCTCTTTCTGCATCATTGCAATGCATGAGGCATTTCAGTTCTTTGCCTGTATGGATAGAGTTCTAACACTAAAGGGTCAAAAGGGCAATGTGACATTGGGTAAATATGAAATGAATGGGCGGCTATGCCCAAAATGTCACTTCCTTCTGTCTGCCACAACATATATTGCTGATATTTCAAATCATTTTCATATAGGTACTCCAAGGAACTTCCTGTATATGAATATATGGTAAAAAAAATGTATCCTCTTGTATAAAATGAACTACTGACAAATTCATAATCTTTAACTACATGTTGTCACATGAACAATCAGTCAGTAACTACACGGATTTAAGTAGCTGTTAGTTCTAAGCTGATTGATTCACTAACAAGACTAATTCTTTGGGAATCGGATTACACTGATTGCGTTGTAAGTTTTGATTCAGCTTTAGGTGCACCTTAAATTTTAGAGGTCTTCAAGAATGGTAAAACTCTCTGCATGATATTTTCGGTGGGTAAAGCCATTCACTTCAACAAAATTCACATCAAATTTTTAAACAGACCAAAGATGACAGCGTCTGCATCGGTAGGCTTGGACGAGTCTTTTGCAACCCAGAGAACTGTCATTTAGCTTGGGATCCAAAGCCCTAGAGATCCTCCGACCCAGTCACAATGAATTTGAATTTCATGTTGATGATTTAGGTGCAAGGTTATTTTATTTATTTATTCCTGGACACCCCCTAACACACACTCCAGTCAGGCAGTGTCCCCTGTCTACTTATGACCTTCTCCGCAGCCATATTCTTCACAGAGTGAGAACACAGCCCTTAGCAAGACACAGTCTCTCTCCAAAGTCTCTCTGTGCTTTGGCGCTTGTTTTAATTTTCCCACCGAGACAAAAGACGGATTAAGTAAAGTTGCTTTAAATCCTCGGCAGGCGAGTTAAGGTTTCTTCCAGAATAATGTTGATAAACATGCTTTTTTTTTTCCTCAGATTTAAACAATGCATCAGCTTCTTTTCCGTTGTTCCTCACAAGTAAATATTTTTACAATAAATTCTCCCTCCATGCACGAATGCCCAACCCAGGCTTGAAAAACAGTGCTTAATTTCACAAGTCCCTGTAGCTTTGGCGACAACGTGAATTATTAATCTTTCACAGCTTTGGAAGTATTGTTTCAAAGCTTTGTATTTCCAGAGAGAGAGAAAGAGAAAGATGGGGGTTAATCAAACACTAAGAAAGAAGAGTCAGAGAGGCACTTGGATGGGTGCAGAAGTCTTCAGAGACAAACATGCCACTGTGAGAAGAGAGAAAAGGACAAGCCTGACCTCTGCTAGCACGGTTGAGCTTCACCTCAGGTGAGTTTCTGCAGCATGAGTTGCAGTACCGCATCTGTCTCCCTCTCTCTCTTTCCTGAGGCCTGCTCATGAAGGGAAATGTTATATTTAGCTGACCAGTATTTTGTTTGTTCACTGGATGTAACGGTGCCCTTGGAAGACTGCCAGATTGCTCCAGAGCCCAATATCTCTCTCTCGCTCTTGTTTTCTCTCATATATATATACAGTACATTTCTAAACATATATTTGATTGACTGCCTCAAACCTTTCAGTGCAAGACAGCTAATTTATTGTGACATTGCAGAGCTAATGTGCCATATCCACAAGTACCAAGTTGACTTGATCGCATTCCCAAATTACAAATAATCTTGAAGAAGCAGCAAGAGTTGTAAAAGAAAAGTGCATGCTCGTCTAATCCTGTCAATCACAAAACACCTTGGGTGTAATAATATGGTCAATACCATTACCAATATTAAAAGAATAGCGGTTGTAATTTATTTTACAGTATGTGCACTTATTTACTTACAGTGTACTTGCCTAAAAAAGTACTCTGTACAATTCACCCTCAAGCCCGTTCAACTTTCTTTCATCTGTGGAACTCTAAAGGAGAAGTTTTGACGAATGATCATGCTACTTTTTTCCACACAATTAAAAGACTATTAAGCTCATGAAAAGATAAAAAAGCATCATAAAACAATCATGACAGTGTAAAACAAAAAAACAGTGATCTAAACAATGTAAAGTATAATTTGCTGTACAAGTCATTTCAACTCATGTTTTAAAATCTTGCCTCCTTGAATCACAAAAAAAGAAGTTGAAATTGGTTACATTATTTTTACGAGTTCAAGTAATGGAAAAACACATGTTGTTACGACATTGATCATTTTCAATAAGTCATTTTTTACGGTGTGTGTTATAGTCCAAGTCTCAGTCATCACATATTCACCGTCAAACTCGTACAACTTTCTTTCATCTGTGGAACACAAAATGAGATGTTTTCAAGAATGGTCATGCTGCTCTTTTCCATACAATATTGGATGGGGACAAAAGACTATTAAGCTCCTAAAGTGACAAAACACTACAATAGTCATGAAAGAGGCCAAAAACAACTTGTGAGTTGTATTTCAATTGTTCTGAAGCTTTGTTTAAAAAAAAAAAAGAAACATACCGAAAAGTTTTTATTTGTTGAACATTTTGCCTTTTGTGGTCGCCATTTACTTTCATTGTATTTGAAGCAAAATGATGCTGCTTTGGCTTCTTTGGTACAATTTTTCGTACAACCACAGCAAATTAAACAGAAAAACTGGGCATTGTGCCTGTAATGCCAATTATTTATTTAATTAACTTTGTGTGATGTTGCTTAAAAATCATCTGAAATATACAATGCATTTTTGTATGTGTAGTATATATTAAATGGCATTTGTACTGACCTCACTTCTGTGACGTTTCATCATACTAAATCCGTTCCACCACCATCACAGCAACCCACCCACGTTTACCTGTATCTGACTCGAGGATTATATCAAAATGAGAATTTATGAAATCGATATTTGCATTGTTGTTCTATCTAATACATATTTAGATAGTAATGAGCTCAGCTCACATCAGATACAAGCTTAACCGGATACATTACCTTGCCTGGCAATGCTTCTGCATGCGTGGGTGCCGTGATCCTGGAAGGTTTCGCCATGCATGTAAATACGCTTTAAGGGTCTTAAACATCATTTGTTTTTGAAAACAAATATCCCGAGCAGTCATTTAGGCTTCAAAGGACCCTGACCTATTTCTAAATGTGGACACACTCAAGAAGAAACAAGTGAATCCATCTGATTGCTTTCTTGATTATAGCGTAAAGTGCAGCAAACTGGCTGCCCTGGTGGTTTTTGACACAAATTCTCGACGAATGAGATTACTCTTCTCAGAAAGCTTTTGTGCACTCCAAATTTGATTTCCATTTACTCACGTGTCTTTTCGCAGAATCTCTACTCTCCGAGCGAGAGATTAATGCGAGCGGACAGGAGGGAACAGCTGAATCACATTTTCAAAGGCTGCGCCGCATGGCAGTGGGGTGACCGTGGCCACCTCTGCTCTGGCCTCCTCTGATCACTAGACCACGCTGGCTTTTATCAGCACAATCTGCTCCAGTGTCCCTTGTGATGAGAAAGCACTCGTCCACCACTGGCGGACAGTTTGTGGTCCGCACCTTAACACCCACAAATCGTACGTCGCCAGCACCTCGCCCAGGTGACATGAAAAGACTCAAAACACAAACATTTGACTGTTAATCATTACCAAGATGATTTCTGTGGAAGCACTCAGATTGAATTTGCTCATTTTAATTGGATGTATGGAAGGCAGCTCACATTTCCTAAACAAACAGTGGGAATTGAGCTTTTCCATTTTCCGAGTGCAATGAGTCTCATCGTACATCAACAAATGGAAAGTGCAATGAGGAGGAGCTGTGAAATCATTTACGTATTCATAGAGAATTATTCAACCTCTGCTCTCACTTGGAGAGCTAGTGTGAAAACCCCAGATTGTTTTTGGACACAAAAAAGCAACAGTATTTCTATACAAAAGTTTTAATTTGTGTCAAAAAAAAAAAAAAGGTGGACTAAAGTGACCCGAAAAGCACCAGTACCTGCTGTTAGCATAATAGAGCTTACAGTGAAGCTTCCTGCACTACACTGTAATTAGATTTTTTTTACGGATGGAAGAGACAATGGAAATTTAAACGATTAACTGGCAACAGAGCTTCTTTGACTTTTAAAAAAACTCTTTCATAAGTTTAAATGTGTCAGCAATGTCCTACAGTGGATATACATGCTTCATGGGAGAATTCTGTAATTTATTTCTGAAAATTAACATTTCCACCACATCTCAATTGATGTTTGTGTTAAATAGCATTCTGTAGGAAAAATTATATTTAAATTTTTTTAAATAAAATTCTAGCTTGAATTTAAAGAACATGAAATACACAAAATAATATTTACTAATAATCATAATAATCATGTAACATTTGATTAATATAATTTTTGCATTTTTTGCATCATTTTACAAATTATAACTTAATCACAACTGACGCACAATAAATATATTCTATTCCCAGTTACTTTACCTTGATTTTTCTTTCAAATCACATCTCATATTACATCTCAAGCTTGTCTTTTTGCAACCAAGTACAGAAACTAAAAATTTTTTTTAAAAAAATTATAAGTTAAAAATGGCGCCACAGCTGAATTGTAAATTGTTTGAAAATTGACATCGCTTTCATACAATAAAAATCAAAGTCAGTTTATATGGTTTTAAAATATGTATAATTAGTATTTTTAATCATTGATTTTCATATTTTAAGATTGACGGTCTAGGTCTGGGAGAAATAATAAAATAGCAAAAATCAAATAACTTTAGTTTCCAAGAAGATTTGACGTGACAAAATCTGTTGATTTTGATCTGATAAAAATCAACATCTAGAACGTTAAAAATGTCTGTAATTGAAAAAAAAACACCCATTTGTGTGCATTATACATCTGTTGCAGTAAAGCCATCGCAAATAGCGACGTCGTTGAGTTTCCGTAGGCGGAGAATCGACGCCCCCTCGCGTTGCAGCTACGCTTATCTCAGTCAACAGGCTGCGGAGAGTCTGACACACGCTTTTGTCTCGGCCCACATGCACTCCTTTATCTCCTCTCTTTCCTTCACCCTCCTCTTCCTCTTCAACAGCTGTCCAAACCGCAGCACTCCTTACCCTGTTCATCACCCACACGCCAACTTTGAGAGGCCAATTAGCATGTTAAAATCCCAATCAAAACAACAGGCAGTCAGTCTGTGAGAGAACGACGCTTGGCAACCCTGCCTCCATAATCCATATGCCTGAGAGCTTTGTCAGTACAAGTGTTCTAGCTGTGGTGTTATCCATGTGTTTGTCTGGAGACTTTCTGGATGTCTTAGCATGCCGACACAAACCTTGACTCTCAATGCAACGCAGAGACTACCTTATATAGATTATTTCAGAATGGTAATCTGTGAATTGTAGCCCTCAGGGTTAATTCATTAAGTGTACTAGTGCTTTGTTCAGCACAATTTTTTTAATTGTGTTCATTTACTCTAATAGGCTTAATATAGTTTGATTTGGTGGATATGGGACTAACATTAAACTTGGCGACTGTGATTAACAAAATTAGCAACTAACAACGGACATTTCCATAGCATGCTTAATGTATTGTTCAACGGCTGGTGTTGTTTTAATTAGCAGGCATTGGTAATGTCACCTAATAAACGGCCAAAGGGTTTCTGCCACCTGCAAATGAAGATATATGACTCTACATTTCTCCCAGTTCAAGTAGCATTGTGGGATCTCTGGGAAGTGATTTTTCCACCACAGATTTTCCAGCTTCATTCTGTATTCATTTCAGCATCAAAAAAAAAAAAAAAGAAGAAAAACATCTGCAAAGGGTGAAGGACGTGTCATCGGAGGATGAATGAGGAGAGGAGGCGTATTATTTGCATAAGCTGTCTCAGCATTAGCTATATTTTGCATCACTAGTTTTGTGATCCCAACTGTAAGAGTTCCTCTGAGATACCGGATAGATTGTATAGAAGAATCCAAAACTTGTTGGATTTTTAATTTTTTTAAGAGTTTAAACATGGTTTAAAGGCCCATTCACAGCAAGAACGATAACTAAAGTATAAGGATAACTATATTAGCATCCACACCATGGGATCATTTTTGTTTATTATGAGCATGTACTGCAGTTTTTTCTTCTTGCCATTTTAAATGCTCGAGCTCTTTAAAGCAGGATAGATTCTGATTGGCGGTCAATGTTTTTATTGTTCAGCAGCTAGAAAAAATCATTCTGAATTTGATTCCAACAATGTCGTTTCTCTGTGTCGTTATTGTTATAGTTCTGGTGTGAACTCTACTATTCTTTTATAATTAGAACATTTTCAATGGGCCTTAAAACATAAGAAAGAATTAGTCTATAAGCAACATGATAAAATCAAATAAAAGAGATTGTAAATCCAATAGTAAGACGAGGTAATTGAACTGGATTGATTCGTGTATTTCTGCAGATTACATCAATAAACCAGAAGAATCATTCACTCGAGCGATTTGTAAAAAAAAATGATTCATTATGAGTGAGTCACTGAATCATTCACAAAAGCAAATTGTAAAAAAAAAAAAAGAAAACACGAGTTGATTTATTGACTCAACTGATTCAATCAAAACATTGATTCATTCAGTAACGACACTGGTGCTGAGTCGAGCAATGGTTAAATATGCGGCGTGATCATTTAGAAATATTTTTGTATAAGTGGAACAAAAACAGACAATATGGCAATATTTTGTCTAAAATGTCAGCTACTCAATATTAGTTTATTGTTCATTGAACAACAGTATGAAAGCAATATCACACATGTGAGGATACAGAGATATATAATATATAATGTTTGACACAATAAGTGCTGTTTGCCGCAAATATACAAGGGAAATATTTCTCTGTCACAGTGACATGACTGTTTTATAATGAGATACTGCAAAATACATTTTCATGGCCAGTAATAAATATTTATGGCCAGTAAATTTTCTCAATTCACCTCCTTTTGGCAGGGGAGTCACAAAGTAATTTTTTGACCTAGCTAGTTAACTCTTTCTATTATATATTCTGCGCTGTTTGCTAAGATGGAAAGTAGCACAGTGGAGAGACAAATGGGCAACCCAAGGAAGCGCCACAAATTATTTTTCAAAACAAATTTGTACAGCAATTCCCTCAGGTTGTGGAGCAAGCGAGCAGATTTAATTGGGAAGATGCCCTAGAATGGGAGCTCACCTGGAGAGGACCGTTTTTTACACTCTTTCCATGTCTCTCGTTCTCTCTCCCTCC
The DNA here is from genome assembly GCF_051911475.1 of Siphateles boraxobius. Lineage (NCBI taxonomy): Eukaryota > Metazoa > Chordata > Actinopteri > Cypriniformes > Leuciscidae > Siphateles > Siphateles boraxobius. Next base: position 31,814,067 of record NW_027508799.1, on the reverse strand, counting down.
CTCTCTATTTTCTTTATCTTAGTCTGTCAGATAGGCCCTGTAATCACTTCATCTGTTATCAGTCATTCCCACTGTTTCTGCCATCCCAGAATGCTCGGCTCTTGGTTGAAAGTCTCCTCTATAGACAGCCCCGGGTTATCAGCAGCCTGTGAGGGAACATCACTCTGATAATACATTTGCTGTGCATGTCTCATCTAGATTTATATATTTTTTTATTCTAATCTAGTTCATTAAAGGTAAACTTAGCCATTTTTGTTCACATTTCATTGGTTCTTCTTAGAAATGCATGATATTCGCATGGTATCACATCGTTATATATAGAGATGCACAGATATATCGGCCAATAAAAGGAATTATTTTCACGGTTGTTTAAACACAGCAGATGATCAGGGACGATTATATGCCGTAAATCAAAAGGGGGCAGAAAACTGTGTCTGGCTATGTCTAATCCGGATACATTTGAAAATGGCGGTTTAATCTAAAAACGCTCTCCGTCCACACTAGCATTTTCAGCATGAAAATGCTAAATACACCTTACTGCGCATGAGTAAAGCTTCACTGAGATGATACAGACGGAAAAATAAATAATAATTGCGCAATAACAGGGTTATTTTATTTAGCAAAATATCTCACCATTCACCAGGTCGCACTCAGTCACCATATGTTTGGTCTAAAACTGCTCGTATTGCCGCTGGACAGCAAATGTGTGTCAATTTCTGTCATCTTTGCAGGACTGTGATATGAAGAGTGTGCAAAGTAACTTACTTTAGCAACTGTGTGAAAGGTGAATAGCACATAAAAGGCACAATACCGGTATAAACATGAATATCTATTAGTACAATATGCGTCACATGACTAAACTTACGTCATTATTTTTAAATACCTCCGTTTTGACAGTCTACACAACGACGGCGTCTTTAAAATTTATTCACTTTGGAGAGCGTTTTCAAAAAGCTTAATTTTCATTAATAAAAATGCTGTCTCAGTGTGGACGGAAGGCCAAAACGGAGAGAAAAAGATGCGTTTTCAATCGAAAACGTATTAGTGTGGACAAGGCCTAAGTCTGCAACAAATACTGTGTGAAGGAAATGTCTCTTGTGTTGAATTTAGGGCTGTCCATGTTAATGAGACAATAACGCATTAACAGTTTAAAAATAAGCAGGCTCTATTTGACCCTATGAATACCTGTGGTTCAAGTCAGGGTTGACAGGCCTGTAGTGTTTCCCTACATTAAAACAATATTGCCTCCCATCCAATAATCAAAGAGCTTTGTGCTTTGATTTAATTTAGGCTTTAATTCACATATAAACATTCATCAATGCACACATTAGACTGTAAACAGAAGCTCAAGCTTGAAAATTTCTATTAAACTGTTCAATTCATAAGTTTTACAATCTGCGTTGCATGGACTTTCAATGGAGGAACAGAAATCTCTCAGATTTCATAAAAAGATCTTCATTTGTGTTCCGAAGTTCAACGAAAATTAATGACCAAACTAACCCTTTAAGATATGATAATTTGGTTATTGTTCTTCAAAGTACAATTGGCTCTAAATTTCAATATATTAGCCCTATATTGGAAAATTTAGTTTGAATTATTAAGAAATGCATAAAAAATTGCCCATAAGTATGTAAGGAATGTGTATTAATCTAATGCGAGAGATAATACATTATTATATAAATTACATGAATTGCACCGTTAAAAAACAAAACAAAACAGATAAGACATTGGTAGCTACAAAATGTGGTCTATCAAGCTCTTGAGGCTGCACAATTTCTAGTCATTATTTATTTATGTAAAACAGTTTTGGAATGACACGAGGGTGATCGTATTTTTCATCATAATTTTAAAAAGTACTATTCATTTCTGATTTTAAAACCTTTTTAATCTGCAAATAAAACATTTAAAATAAACTAGCTTGTCTGCTTCTGTTTTACATTATGCATCCATCACCTTGATTAGCAATGCTTGTCCTAGATATGTTTTGAGCTGTCGGATCTGTTGACTGTTGATTCGCCTCTTATTTGTTCCCCTTTTTTGCATCAGTTCCAAATCCATATCATGACTCAGCCCACAAGCATGCGGCCCGCATCTATATTTGCTCTGTCTCAAAAGCGTACCGTTAAGTGGGTCAAATCTTTGGAAACTTTGGCCTGGTTTGCCAGTTGGACCCATGGTAATGAGGACAAAAGGAGGGTGAAATCTTTTGGCCCTTGTGTGGCGCTGACTCATAAGTGAGAGTCACATATTAATGTAGTCTTACCGAATTTTGGCCCAGTTTGCTCCGAGCTCAGTTCGAGGGCAGCCTGTAAGACCTCATCGGACATCCTCATAAATCAGAAAGTCTGGCAAATGTGCCTAAAATGTATTTTCCGTGAAGTTTGTTGCAATCTACATAGAAACTGTTCAACAGAACTGCCTGCATTTTTATGACTTTGCAGCTGAATTAAATGAGGCATGTTGATGGCTTTGTGCCTAGGGTGATAAAAGTGATTTTATTTTATTTTTTTGCAACCAAACCTCAGTGGTACAGGTAGCCTCAGTACTTGGCTTGATGGGGCCTGCCCATTTTCAGCTCCCTTTTGCTCTAGTGGAGATGAAGAGGCTGTGATTGTGCTGAAAAAATATCCGTATGTGCCCGGGAGTGCATGTCCCTGAATCAACCCCCGTTCACTTTGCTCGACAGTGTAAGGTCACTCTCGACGGCTGGAGGGAGGAAGGGAGGAGTTGTCCTGCTTGCGCAGTGCGACCGGCTAATCCAAGCCCTCTTCCAGCTCACGTAGGGATTACATCCTCCCTTTACATTACAAAAACCACCCCCCACGCATCTCGCCGATGACCTGCTCTCCAAGCGAGAGAAAGAACACGACCAAAACACATGCTTAATCACAGCGTATCTCTACAGCTGTTGAATATTCTGTACTTGAGGAGTTGCTATGGTGACAGTCGACCATGTCGGCCTTGATGTTTTCACAGTCCCCTCTAATTTCGCTCCGTGGTTTGAAATGACTCAGGACGTTTCGGTGTGCCATGCAAATACTTTTGACAGCACGGTCTACTAAAAGACAAACTGTGAAGGTAATGACTGAACAATGTCTTTGACTCTGATATAGTGAACAGATAAATCTATAAAGTAATGTAGCATGTGTATGTCAACAGGTTAATTCTGTTCATTCTATTACAATCACCCACACTTTATCAGTGTCCTATCCAGGAATAATTATGAATATAAATATTCAGTTTTTCTGTAGAAATGCAGGAATATCATTCTGTCTGATATTGTTATATCTTTACATATCTGTCTGATGCAAGTCTAATATTTTTAAATTTGCTATGGCTGATAACTGATAAATGGCTAATATTTAATCCTTAAACGCATACCTCGGGTCTTTAGTGACCCGGGACGTCATTCACTACCCTCCTTCTCCTTCATTTTTTCAAGTTAGACATCAACCTTCTTAAGATTACTCAATCAATTACAAGGAATAAAATTATTATAAAATAATGCCTGTTTTCCCATAAATGTTTTGTAAAAAACTGTATAGGGTCGCTAACGACCCGAGGTGTGTAACAGAATAAGTGTCATTTTTCTGCACAACAATAATTGAAATCTTTGATGACTCAATAAGTGCACTTCACCTTTATTCCACAAGGTGGCAATGTCTGATACACAATGATGAAGGGACGTTTCACTCATAAGCTATGTCCCAATTCAGAGGATGCATTTTCGAAGGCTAGACTGTCCCATTTAACAACGCTGAGTCTGACCTTCACAGCCCTCGAAGATGTGGCCTTTAAATTGGGACACAGCTATAGTTAGCCTACCACAGGCAGAAAACAAAAGAGTAGCAAGTAACATCAGCAAAACTTGAAATGGCTCAGCAAATGACCTCACATGCTCAACCTTCAAATACTTGGTTAGCATTTGCCTTAGCAGTGCAGTGCGCTTTCAGAAACCCCCACCTTCCCCAGCTCCACCTGTATAGATCAGCAGCATGTCTTACTTGCTCACAACAGCGTGCCGTATATGTTATGGAAGTAGCAAGTCCCGTACTTGCTCAGCAGCAGGAGCAATAAAAGTAGCAGCAGCATAGCAGATCTATTCTACCACTACCAAACATTTCAACACTGTCATACCCATTCTCATGCCAAACACTGATAGAGTTTTCATGACACAATTAGCATTAAGCTAACATGCCGCTTTGATAGTTTTTTCACACCATAGACATATATAGAGCTAGACGCCCTATTGGCCGCTGGGCGCAAAAAAAATACGGCCGCCATCTTGAACCGGTCGTACTCCTAGTTGCACAGCTGAAGAAAGCAAGATGCCAGAGCACTGTGCAGCATATTCATGCTCAAATCAGCGGACCATCGCAAACATGGCTCAGGGAATTACTTTTCATAAGTAAGATTTAAACTTATCGTACCATTGGTTGTATTTTGTGAATAGAATATTACCAGAGAGTTGAGAAAAAGCAAGGATCTTAGATTCTCTATCATATTTATAGTGTGTGATTTGCAAAATACCTATCATAGCCGACATCACATATCACAGGGTGACCAGACATCCCCGGTTTCAGGGGACAGTCTCTGTTTTTGGTTGCCTGTCCCTGGCTAAATACAGAAAAAAACTCTGAATAGAAGTAATAGTATTAATTTAAAATAGAAAAAAATTGATAGTCAAACTGAAAATGTCCCCGTTTTTTCCGCCTATTTCAGGGATTATATTCCCAGTTCTGATCTTGGACATCTGGTCACTTTATATCATATATCAGAATATTCTATTACTGTTAAGACAATAGTATCATAGCTATCATAGCTACATGTATGACCTTTGCAGCAAAAATTCAGTGAGGAATGATTAATTATATGCACTGACAGCTCATTGTAACGAAGCGGCAACATTCTAATCTGAAAAATGAAGCCTACCTGGAAGTGCGAAAAACTGCAATACATCAAAAATCCGCTAGGGGCAGGTCCCAAAAGGGAGCAAATGTCCATAGACCCCCATGTTAAAATGTCCGTTTTCACAGCATAAATTCATGTTTTTACAGTTTGGTCCCATGGACTTTTATTGTATTTTTTTCGATAGGTTCCGAGTGCCTGACAACTGTGAGGGGGGTGAATTTTTTTCTAACTCGTTAGTTTAGATCGTATTTAGATATAAAATGTTAGACAAACAAGGGCGTGGTTAACTTTGATTGACAGCGTGATTGACAGCTGATAACGGGCTGCGCCGAGTGGAATTCCTGAAATTTGACATCTCGGCCATGATCTGACACAGTACATCATACCACCTCTGTATGCTTTCTGAAAAGATTTTCCAAGATGGCGCTGCCCATACCCCCCATAAACGGCCTCAAAACCATTCTTCAGAAAGTCTATGGGTGACGTCACAGACGCTTTGTCCATATTTTTTACAGTCTATGATTGTAACCTGTCAAACAGATTACACTGAGTGGAGCGGGTGACCGGTCTAAGATGGCGGCTCCACGGCTCGTCCACGCAAGTAGGCAGTAGCGGTTGATATGGCGTCCAGCTCTATGTATGTCTATGGTTTACACTCTTGTTTCCGGAAGTCATTTGCTTGTTCCGCCTTCTCTATGACATTACACACGTCGTTAAAGACGGCAAGCGATGATTGGTCGGAAAGCAACATGTAGTCTGACACCTTGTCCACGACACGACAATAATTTAGGAGTCAAAATTGCATAATCTGACACAGCGATTATTGTAACAGACGAAAAAATTCTGTTGTCTAAACCTGGCATAAAGTAAACCTAACCATATTAGTACATTTTTATACCTGCCATAAAGATCATCACATTAACTCGCCCTGAAATGACACACTTAAATGCTACATGGTGATTTGTGTAAACTGTACTAAGTTTCATTTATCATTGGTAACACAGCAGGAGATCCATAAACAAAATACAGCCTCCTGTGAGGCAAAGTAGTTTTGAGGTGGCCGGCACTCATTGACAGCATCTCAGTGAGGGAAGGCTGAAACCAGCCCCTCCGGCAACTGATTTATTTTTAACTCTCCCTCATCCCACCGTCTACAAAGAAAAAAAAATGCTCCTGGCTCTCCATTAGTGTTGTCACGTGCCGTCAGCGATGCACGGGCCAGTGGATGGCAACAAGGGACCAAGAGTCCCCTCCCACATATCCAATCTACTCCTCTCCACGTGAACTTACATCTTTACCTGAAGGGCCTGTGGTTATATCTGACATTTCCTTTAAACTAGCTTGGACCAGCTTAAATTTAGATTTTTAGAAAAGCTGGTTTCAGATGGCGTAATGTGTTTAGGCTGGATGGTTGTTTTTCATGTACAGTCTGACCAGTATAGCCATGATGACACCAGCATTTACATGCCCAAAATGTACCTTATACTGAAGGATTTAACCACTAGATAAGAGCTGTTTGCGTGCATGTAGGCACATGGAGAACATGGCTCAGTTTCAGTCTTGGATGAATTTGATAAGAAATCTTTGAGTTATAATGATATTTCTGACTTGTATCTTGGCAATACTGAGGGCAGTACAATGCGTGGTTAAAGCTGTCTCTGAAAGAAGATCTGTTCTCGTATATGAGATGAAAGTGAGAACAAGAGACTTCTTTCAAATACAAAAAAACAAAGCAATAACATATTTTTAACGCTGCTAGACAGCAATACGATTAATGGAGACTTTATCCAGCATCTCATACATTTCTACTAAGAAAAAGCTCCAAATTATTTCTTATTTATCTCCCTAGACTTTAAGAAAAGATCTCAACAACATCTCAAACTGTGTTCTGATTTACCAAGATACAAAGTCCACAATCAAACATTTGAGACCTCAATACGAACTCAAACATTTCAGAAAATATCCGAGTTATACTCTCCACTTTAATACTGCAGATCTATACTTTTATTGCATGCCAGGAATTATCTCATTTGTGCCTATTTTTATTGCAAAGGATTGTGGAAGAAATATCAAAGTTAATACTTAAATGAAACATAAATGAGAACTCCAAGTCTCTGGAGCAACAAAAACGCAGCCTTGAAGAAATAAGATTCCCATAGTGGGAATGAATATTTGCAGTTGACAAAGATGAGGCAGAACCAATGGATGATTAACAGAAACATGACAGCACTGTAACATAAGAACAGCGTGCAGGACAGCGTGTTTGTGATGCTTTATTTTGTCGTGCTAGTTCCAGGACTACCAGCTGTGCCGTGTTCCAGTTTTAAGAGCCAAAGAATAGTCTGTCCCGAGAGCAGAATATGCAGTCTTAGATGGAGAAGAGGAACGGACGCCCACTTTCTAGCATCAACGCACTTCAAAAACAGTTTGTTCCATCTCTGGTTAATATTCGGAGTGTGTGGTGACCCTGATAGAGCGCTGCATAAAAACTCCTACCCGTTTTTGCCATGACAGTCGTGATCTACGGGCGAGTGCATGACCGTGCATGAGTGTGAGACCATGGGTGTCTTCGTAGAGCAATCAAGCATCTCAGCCGCTGTGTCTATTCTGTCATTACTGCTTTAATGGAGCGTGAAAGTGGCTTGCTTGCTCACCTTGAGTGTGTGTATGTGTGTGTGTATGGGAGGGATGAAGAGTGTCAAATGTCCTTTGCTGTGTGTCAAACTGACTCACCAATCAGGAGAGGCGGTGGATCAGTTCATTGGTGTAGCAGTAGGCGGACTATCAAGAGCTCCTCATGCAGTCATATCATCTCGTTCTCTCTCTGTGTGTGTGTGAAACTCTTCAATGGGTCCTTATGCAATGGCATCATAAAGTGTTCAGACACTTAAGACACTCCTAAAAATGGATGAACGTCATTACATTTGAAAACAAGTGGCTTTTATTTTTAAGACAGCAAGATATTTAGCAAAAAAATCACCTTTCTCAGATACTGCTTTTCCACTGACCTGCATGTAACTGACACGTTACCACACACATGGTGCATCATGGTCTTTGTTCACACCTAAAATCATACTTTTCATTTTAGCATCCAAAGCAATTTAATACAGCATCTCCACGCCATACAAAGCTTGCATTTGAATGTTCAGAAGTTAAAAAAAATAAAAAAATAATAATAATTCTGCCTTTGATTTTTTTACTCTGAAGTGGAAATGGGCTTACATGTTTTTAATATTTAATACATATTTAATGCATGTTTTATATAGTATTGTATTTCAGAGTCCAGGAAATATAAAGGACAGGAAATATAAAGTGGCTGGAGTATCTGTGCAGTGTCACAAAAATAAATAGGACATATTTTAAAAAGCATTTAAATTGAATTTAATCACAATCATGAGAAGGCTTTTGTATATGCTATGCTGTATATGTCAGATGACTGCATATCTAAGAGAAAAATAAGGACAGAGAGGAATAATCACATGGACGTTCTCTCTTTCCAAGAGTTTTGGCTGTGAACCAAGCCAGAACCCCACACACACCCCTCGTCTCTATCTATCTAAATGCCTGCTCTCCTGCTCTGTTGAAAGAGCGATCCCAGGGGGCTCAGCGTTGTCTGGCTTAGGGGAGAAGAAACTCTCTGACTAGGCAGGGTACGACACAGAGTAAGTGGCGCTTGGCTTGTGGTGCTGCTTTGATTTTTCCCCCCCGCTTGTGTTCCCTGACTCCCTCTGGACGGGGCCATAGTGCACTGGGAGATGAGAAGGGTGATGAATGGAACCATTCGTGTTTTTGGAGGAGCGGCGTTCCCTCACGGATTCTTTCAGCAAGATGCGCTATCACTCACGGCTGGCCGGCCAGAAAAGCGTAATCCCAGGTGCTGTTGGAACCGGTGATTTTCAGCCTGTTTTTTTGGCCTGCTCAACACAATGGATAATAGAGTGTGACAAAAACAGGACTCACCGGTTAAGATACGTTTCTCCTCCCATGAGCCTTAGTTTGCAGGTCTGTTCAATGCAAAGTTTAACTCTACAAATAACCAGAGGACAACATTTGAGCCTTTTACAGCACAATATTCAGTAAAAAATCAATAAATTGAAAGCCTTTGCATTTGTATGTCTTTGCATTTGCATTGTTGGTCCTCAAACAGCATTCCTATCAGACACAATCCAAAACATTCCTAAAATCAAACAGAAATGGCAAGTTAATGCCTGAACAAGATCTATATGCAAGCTGCAGCAGTGTGTAAGATTTTCTTTCTGAACCCCTAAAATCTGATTGGTTGATAAGAATGTTGTTCTAGGATATCCTAGATTTATGAAATCACAAAAGCAATTCATTCAATGCTGAATGCAAATAATAAAACGAACAACCAAACTAGATATGTTGAATTGCCCTGCATGTACTTAAATTACACATAATTAAATGTTCAATGCTAAAAGTTTATGCCACTTCTAGTTTCCTTGATTTATGTATGGCATTAATAATCATGTGCTTAATTTTTTTTTTAAAATATCTTCAATGAAGAATCAACATTGACTTTGTAATGTAGTCTAAAGCTACGTTTAAACTGTTTATAAGATACCATCATGCTTTGAATTGTTTATACATATGCGACACGCTCAATCAGTTTTAATCAGACTTCGCAATGGGCTGAATCAGTGAGTCAACAACTTGTCATCCAACGTTACATTTACCGGTAATACCTGATTGAAAGAAACAGTTGTTTGACCCTTAATATTTCATTGTCACTATCATTTATATGGCATTGAGAGGCATGAGGGACACAGCCACCTTCTTGCTCTCCATCTGTCCTATGCGCCCTCAAGCGGCAAACTGCTGATTCAGCTTAAAGCGACGTCCCACTAGCCGACATGAAACAACTTGATTTTGGTCAGGTTTGGTCACAACTACCAAAAAAACCTGTTTTTGCAGCTCTTCAGGAGGAAAAAGCTTTCAAGCAGCATAAGCGGGTTTGCAGGTTTCTCGGCCTGACTACGCTGGTGTTTTGCTGGTTTAGTTTATGGAGATGATGAAACTTTTCTAAATACATTAAACTAACCCACCAAAAAAAACAGAGACTGTATGTACAGCAAGACCAAAGACCAACTTTCAGCTAAGGCTGGACAACATTTGCTTACAAATAAATGGGTGTTATCTTGCAACAGAGAAAGAGTACACTTTGTTCATTTACTTGTACTACTGACATTGTAACAATCCAAAGGTAGTTGAAAATAGGCAAAGTTTAAAGTGACCCTATTATGCTTTTTCGGATATTACTTTTCATGTAGTGTGTAAAATAATTTTTTTTTACGTCAGCAGCGTCACTGGCCTTATGAACGCGGATTGACAACAGAACCGGAAGAGAATACAGCTGAATAAAGCTGTCGTTTTTGTTATTTTTGGAACAAAATGTATTTTCGATGCTTCAAAAAATTCTAACTAACCCACTAACCCACATGGACTACTTTGATGATGTCTTTATTGCCTTTCTGGACAAGGACCGTATACCGCACATAGATTTTCAGTGGAGGGACAAAAAGCTCTCGGACTGAATCTAAAATATCTTAAACTGTGTTCCGAAGATGAACGGAGGTCTTATGGGCTTGGAACGACATGAGGGTGAGTCATTAATGACATAATTTTCATTTTTGGGTGAACTAACCCTTTAACTCAAGAAGAAATTATGCAGGATTTTATCTTTACTGTATCTCTAGTTTGTAGAGCAACAGAAGACTATCTGATTGAGAGGATCGGTTGACCCTGAAACCATTGACAGAGCGTCGAAGGGCATCTGTGACCCGGCCACCCTCTTACACTCCATCTGTCCAATGCACAGTCAAGCGCCCGGGCTGGAATATCGCACGCCAAACTGCTCACTCAGCTTAACTGATCTGACAATTCCTGTTTAGAGCCAAGAGGAACAACTGTCTCTCAGGATTCATCGGATCTGAAGGGATCGATTTCATTTACTTTCCATCTTTGACTGGTGAACGTAATGGCTCAGACAGAGAGATGCATGCATGTAACCTCCGAATCTTAATCAAGCGGATGATCACCAGTCAGTTCACATAAACATCCTGTCACGGCAATAATGGCAAGTAAAACTCTTCTTTATTAATAAATGTAGAATCTGATGGTGACTGGACACGGGGTGTGGCGCAGGGACGTCGATGGCCAACAGAGTGCAGGTGGAATGATGAGAAGAGGTGACGATGATGATGGTGGTGGTGAGTAGCCTAATCCAGAACACAGAGACGAAGACACGACCGGAGACGAAGACACGACCGGAAACCAAGGACAGGAACAAAGCACATAAACTGGACGCCAACCGGGATCAGGAACACACACATGACAACACCAAACAATGATCTGACAAAGGAGAGGACAAAACGGTGAGTATAAGAAGGGTAAGGTGGATGAGCTGCAGCTGGTGATGAAAGTGAAACCAGCTGCGCGTTGATCAGCGATGATGGGTTGGTCACGCCCCCTACTCACACACCCACACACGTATAAGAACGAAGACACGAGACAAGAAGGAAACAGTGAATACATGAATCGTGACACATCCCCGTACGGGACATTTCATCCCGTCCTGAGAGATGGATTTATTGTATGACTGTAATATATTCTCACCAGAAGATCTCATCAATATTTCATTTATTTGATCATGGATATGGTGACTAATGCCTCCTTATGTTAGTATGTTAATAATTTTCTCTATTGGCCGTGATGGCCGTATTATAGTCATACAACAGCCCACAGTCCCGTCGTGTAGCTTTAGTGTCAAACAAACAAATTAATGTTGAATTGCAATTTCCTCGCAGTCTCCTCGATTAATGGATCCTGATGTCATTTCTGCAGCTCAGCAGCACTGAACAGGTCAGATTATTAAAAAGCCATTTTGGCTATACATCAAAGTGATATTTGAGATCACCATCATGAAAGGAAAAGTCTTAATGTTTAAGATCAACCATGGTAAGATAGTCTTTCTCTCTTTTATTGAGAGAACACGGTGTGCAAAATGTAAAGGAGCCAAAATCAAGCCAAGTGTATACAGTATTTAGCTCACGTAGGCTGAACCAGAAATGGCATTTTGTTCATTACTTTAAGTGGAGTTTCCTTTTCGGTTCTGTCAGGGAAAATTTTCCGGGTGACATGATTAATTCATGCTAAATGAAATGCTCAAATGTAATACACCAGAATGAGGCACACTGTCTCAAATGACAAACCGTAACACTAACTGAAGCACTTGAATCATTTATCGAAGACATATGGCGATTTTATACATTGCCAAAACCGCCATGTCATGAACCAACAATTCCTGATAAAGACGAGGAAAAAAAACCTTTCACCTGCAACATTTATCCTCAGAGACTGACAAGACATTGTTGAGATGAAAGACTCTATTTGTTCTTTTGAGATGCATGAGTTTTGGGGGATTTTGAGATGTATCTTTGGGTTTCAACATCTGCCTCCTTTGCCTTAGTACAGGGGTGCCCAACCCTGCTCCTGCCGATCGACTGTCCTGCACAGTTTATCTCCAACCCTAATTAAACACACCTGCCTTTAATTTTCAAGTGATCCTGAAACCCTTAATTGGTTGCTTCAGATCCTGAAGACCTTAATTGGTTGCTTCCGGTGTGTTTGATTAGGGTTGGAGATGAACTGTGCAGGACAGTCGATCGGCAGGAGCATGGTTGGGCACACCTGCCTTAGTACAACATGCCGCTATGCCATATGATGGATACATTTAAATACATTACTAATATTGAATCTTTATTCCCCATCCCTGTCTTTATCCCCATCTGTCTCTAGCTTTCCCCAATTTCATTTGAAGCCTGACATGTTTCTTGATTTAGGCTGTGATGTGGCTGCCTTTCCAAACAGCCTCTTTATGAGACTCAGTACATCATATTGATTTCTGTGGGAATGAGATTTGTTGTGAACAGATCACTTGTGCTGCTGATGCTGTGCTTGTCAGATAAATGTGGTCGTGCACATGAGAAGGAAGGAGAATGGAAGGATGGAGTTTGGGGAATCCGACCCCAATACCAGGAAACGTAAATGATGGCGGCTATGGTCTAATGCTAGTTTCAGACAGTAAACACACAAAACATCCACACAGTCCATTCACTGACCGACCGTCTAAGCCAGGGGTGTCCAAACTCGGTCCTGGAGGGCCACTGTCCTGCAGAGTTCAGCTCCAACCCCAATTAAATACACCTGAAGCAGCTAATCAAGGTCTTGATTAGCTGTTGAAGTTCATTAGGCATGCTAAAAACGTACAAGCAGGTGTGTTGAGGCAAGTTAGAACTAAACTCTGCAGGACTGTGGCCCTCCAGGACCGAGTTTGGACACCCCTGGTCTAAGCATATTGCACACAAAATGGCACTGGCCAAAATAACGTTTCAATCCAATTGTCTATCTTTATGCAACTTCCAGGAGTCAGAGTGCAACAGCACATCTGGAAATAAAGTCATTTTTGGATCAATGATGTAAGAATGTCCAAAAAAATATAATAAATATACAAGGTTATTGGTGTAAATTCCATTTTATTGTATTTTTTTAAATAAATGATAGATAGTACAAAAAAATCTGCATCAATTTCTAAAATTGTTATATATGATTACTAAGTAAGCTATATTTATGAGGAGAACTTCATTTTTTGAGTTGTCCGTGAGTCCGTTGTCCTAACTTTCAAATAGATTTATTTGTCATAAAAAAAATCTATGGACAGTTTGACCAATACTTTTGATCAATTAAGTGAAATGTTTAATGTTTCCAGATCCACAGCATGTAAAACCAAAACAAACAGTTTTCAACTTTACACTAGCAAAATTAAGCTGGTTAACCAACATGATCTTGCAGGTTAAGCAAGTCAAGAAACCTCTTTGGGGCACCAAAGCAGGCCAGCTCCGATGTGTACTACACCAAATGCCTGGGCAAAAAAATAAACACTTTCATAATCTTTTTTTCTCAGTGTGGCAGTATATGACAGACATGTTGTCTGCTTGGCCGAGCAGGACACAAAAGTAATTATTGCAATTGTCCTCTCTGGAAAAAATGTACTCAACATTCATATCAAGTCCAAGCCTGACTGAAAATGCCTGCTGCTCTTATTGCATGTCATGGTGTTGAACGAAAGAATGGTATTTATATTTAATAAGCCACTTTTTAATGCAATGCTACATGCAGGTCGCCAGGTGGCACGGAGGTATACAGGTGTGCATAATTCATAGTTCCCTTTCGTTTTCACTCCGAGTTACGTCGGATGACGACGAATGGGGTTTCGCTTAGAACACCTATCGACTTTGAGTATTACAAAATGAGCCAATGGCAAATAAATGCCATGGGTCTGCGGAATTTGCATAGCGTATCTCCGCCTTACCTCGTGGGTATAAAAGGAGGACGCCGGAAACATGCAGATATGTTTTCGCTTCGGAGCCAAGAGTATTTCTTCACTCCACAGCCTATGACTTCGCTCTACGAGACGAGCTTCTCTCTCCGGTGTTGGTGTGACGGCGATCGGCAGCGAGCTCAAAGTGCCTGCTGATCTGTGCAGTGATCTGCCAGTGTGTGTGTGTGTCTCCCTATGCGCTTCAACATCGCAGAGTTTTTTTCTCCTCTCATAAAAGAGCTCGCACGCGGCACGTCTTTTTAAAGAAGGCTCGTCCGTGCATTTCTGGTTGCAGCGGACTGGTATCGGACTCTGATGGGCACGAGTGCTGTCTAGTATGTTTGGGCTTTGATCATGCTTGAACAGCGCTCGTGGATGACTCATGTTCTCTCTGGGAACGTGATCATCGCGTCATATATAGGTCGAGACTCGGTGAACTCGCAGAGTCCCCTCATCCACCACCCGATCTTCGGCTGGTGGCCAGGGTGACCTGAGGGTGTTGGTCTGGAACAAGGCGCCAACTCTGTGTCCACGCCCCAGCCCCCCCTCTTTAATGACGGTGCCCGCTAGCGAACTGATGATTCACGAGTCTACCCTCGGGTGGCCTGTGTGTTTTCATTTGAAGCTACAGAGGATGATGCTGTGTCTGTAGCAGCATCACTAGGTGGGCTTGATTCTTTTGGAAATGATGACTCGTCACAGCTGCCACCTTCTGGTGTGCATACGGCTGTGCCTGATTCTGATCCGGAGATGACGGCCATGCTTTCCCGGAACGATTGGTTTTTGGGTGAGGCCGCCGACCCGCTTCCACGGCAAACCCCAATATCTTTCCTCCCGGACGTGCATGATGAGATCACGGGTCCTCTTGTTGGTCTCATCCGCCTTTCCTCCTCTCAGGGGCCGCTGCCCATGGGTACACTGGGGTCCCCCCGGTTGAACGCTCTGTTGTTCCCGGCACAGTCCTAAGCACCCGTTCAAAGCATGTAGTTATTTTCTTCTACACTAATCTGTGGCGAAATCCTATAGTGCCATAGGACAGGCAGCCGCCTCACTGCATCCTATGATCGTTCTGCTGGTCTACCTGACCCAGATGCTCATGGACATGCAGGAGGGAGGGACTGACCCGAGGCTCTTCATTGAGCTGCGCGCCGCCACTGACCTTGCTCTCCGAGCGACGAAAGTGGCCAAACGCTCTCGCTCCTGTCTGATGTGCACGATGTCGGGCGGACCGTCTGCGCGACACCCCCATCTCCCAGGTCGGCCTCTTTGGCGGTGCGGTTTAGTGCTTCTGCCCAACAGTTCTCAATCGCCCGTGAGCAAATTGAGGTTATTCTGCCCTACGGCCCCGCCGTCCACTGAGATCCCTCAGTCTGCCCACCGCCGAAGGCGCCCTCCCACGGTTCCAACCCCGCCCGTTCACCCGGGCCTGGCTCTGAAAGACCATAGGGGGGATGCCACAGCCCTCTCCAGCCCTGCCCCCCGGTAAACGCCGGGTTAAGCGGCACTTTTGAGATGGGCTGCTCTGAGATGAGACTCAGTTCTTTCCAGGAGTTGGTAGCAGGGCCACTCCTTTCCCCCGTAGAGGGCTGGGGAAGAATCCTTATTCAGAAAGAGCTGACTCTCTCGTCTCTGAGCATACAGAGTTCTCGGACGACACAGAGCGCCGCCCACAAGCTACGCTCTCCTCGTCCCCCTCTGTCCCAGAGGCGGTTGACACGGCGTGCCGTCCACGGACCGCTTCCTCCCTGTCCTCCTCTGTCGCCAGACCCCTGACAGAGCAGGCCCCTGTGGAACGCTGGTCCTTCCCTGGCCTCCTCTGTCAGGGTGCAGTTATGACCTTGCCCCCACAGAGGCCCCAGACGTGGACGGCATAGCGTGCCGTCCACGTCTGGGCCGGTCATTCCGCTTCGCTGCACCACCGGGGGGACGTCTGTGGTTCTTGACACCGCTGGCACAGTTGGGAGCCTGCCTAGAGCTTCCCTATATGCTCCGCGCGAACCATCGGCTCGGCTATGCGATTCAGTTCGCACGGTCTCCTCCCCGCTTCAGGGGAGTCCGCTCCACTTTGGTCGATGGCTATGCCCCTATCATGAGAGCGGAGGTTGCTACCCTACTGGCGAAGGGTGCGATTGAGACCGTCCCTCCAGCCGAAATGAGGTCCGGGTTTACAGCCCCTACCTCATTGTCCCGGAGAAGTCTGGTGGGTTACGGCCAATCCTGGACCTACGCATCTGAACTGCTCCCTTCACAGGCTGCCGTTCAAGATGCTCCTGGCCAAACGCATTTCTGGATGTGTGCGGCCACAGGATTGGTTTGCAGCGATCGACCCGAAGGACGCCTACTTTTATGTCTCCGTTCTCCTTCGACTCAGACCATACCTACGGTTTGCTGTCAGGGCGCGCGCATATCAGTACGCTGTTCTCCCATTCGGGTTAGCCCTGTCTCCTCGCACCTTCACAAGGTTGTTGAGGCAGCCCTTGTTCCTCCATGGGAACACGGGGTTCGCATCCTGAACTATCTCGGTGACTGGCTGTCTGAAACTCACTCCTGAGACCAGGTTTGTGAATACAGGGACCCAGTGCTCTGGCACCTAGCTCATCTGGGCCTTCGGGTCAACTGGGAAAGGAGTAAACTTTGCCCCGTGCAGAGGAGCTCTTTTCTCGGTATGGACTTGGTCGCCTTCTCCACTCAGCCATTGCTGACTTGCCTGAGACTATCAAGCGCAAGAGTGCGGTTCCACTGAAGTTTTTTCAGAGGCTTCTGGGGCATATGGCATCTGTAGCCGCGGTACGCCGCTCAGATTGCTTCATATGAGACCGCTTCAGCTTTGGCTTTGCGACCGAGTCCCGAGGTGGGCATGGCAACACGGCACCCTCCGAGTACCAGTTACTCCGACCTGCCATCAGTACTCACCCCGTGGTCGAACCTCAGTTTTCTACGGGTCCGAGTGCCCCTGGAACGAGCTTCCCGGCATGTTGTTGTCTCAACAGATGCCTCCACGGGCTGGGGTGCCATGCGCAATGGACATGCTGTCTCACTCTCATGTTGAGCAGAAATGCTCCTGAAAAATTCAGTGAGATTTATCACACCCAGGTGTTGAGCAGAAATGCTCCTGCAGTTCAGTGAATTTCTTCACACTTAGGTGTTGAGCAAGGTTGCTCCTGAAGCTCAGTGATTCTAGCATGTAGTGTTGAGCAGTATGGCATGTCTATTGCCTCGAGTTGCTGGCAGTACGCCTTGCCCTGCACCGCTTCCGGGCGTTGCTCAGGGGTCAACAAGTACTAGTCCGATCAGACAATACCGCCACAGTAGCGTACATCAACCGTCAAGGTGGTCTACGCTCGCGCCGTATGTCGCAACTCGCGCGCCACCTCCTTTTATGGAGTCAGAAGCATCTGAGGTCGCTTCGAGCCATTTTCATTCCCGGAGTCCTGAACTGTGCAGCCGACGAGCTCTAACGGCTTCAGCCCCTCCCTGGAGAATGGCGACTCCATCCCCAGTCGGTTCAGCTGATTTGGGACCAGTTCGGGGACGCACAGATAGATCTGTTTCCCTCTCACGACTCGACCCATTGCGACCCGTGTGCATGGTCCCTCCTATGAGCGACCCCCACATGTCTATTTCCACTGTAAGCCTCTCTGAGCATGTGTCTTTCCCTTGGCAAGCCACCTTGCCACCCCTGGGGTTGAAATATTCCACCTGCGGCTGGACACCACAGTGTTCTCCATATGCATCCTTCGGGTCATATGT
Organism: Siphateles boraxobius; assembly: GCF_051911475.1. Classification (NCBI taxonomy): domain Eukaryota; kingdom Metazoa; phylum Chordata; class Actinopteri; order Cypriniformes; family Leuciscidae; genus Siphateles; species Siphateles boraxobius. Next base: position 31,796,009 of record NW_027508799.1, on the reverse strand, counting down.
GTATTCTCTAAGTCCCCCCCCGTTTGGGCTGGCAATATTTGCATATTTCCTCTAAACTATGGGATATGCTCCCCAGTGTACCTTGGTATTCCTGTGTTAAATAGGGGTCCTTGCTAGTCTTATGACAGGGATCTCAGATTTACGCAGGGCACTGCAAGACAGCTGTGAAGGTGGCGTGATTAGAGAGGTAACCCCATTCGTCGTCAACCGACGTAACTCAGAGTGACAACGAAAGGGAACGTTACGTCTTCCTGCCACTTTCCGCTGTGCCGCGGAGATCGCCTGAGTTCAGTCTCGGCTCCTCAGCGAAGAAACATATCTGCATGTTGCCGGCGTCCTCCTTTTATACCTACGAGGTAAGGCGGAGATACGCTATGCAAATTCCGCAGACCCATGGCATTTCTTTGTCATAGGCTCGTTTTGTAATACTCGAAGTCGATAGGTGTTCTAAGCGAAACCCCATTCGTCGTCATCCGACGTAACGTCTCCGTTCCCTACTCAGGGAACGAGGGTTACATACGTAACCGAGACGTTTTTTTCCCTTTCTCTCCCTTATTTTTCTCTGCGGAGGCGGAAGAGGTGGATGGAGTCATGTAGCCCACAGAAAGTATACAGAAAGCAGCACATTCATGGACTCCTGCACTAATTTAACATCTTTAAGATGTTTAAAATCTTTTAGACCATTAGCTACAAAGATTAATATTCTTATTTGTGTGTTTGAGTGACTGAGGAATCATCCAAACACGTTGGACAGTTCAGATCTCTCAATTATAAATTCAAATGTCAGTGCTAATTAAAAAAAGCCCACATTCCCTTTGTCACACTTATCTTGTTTCTTCAGAATTACATGGCCTATTTTATGAAGAATGACCTCAATATTTCATTCAAAAAAGGTGAATGTGGACTAATTGAATGTATTTATAAAAGGGTATGACCCCCTAATGCACTCTGAGACCGTGCACGTTTTTTTTTCTATTTCATCCTTTCTTAATAAATCTATTAGCATGTCGCACACATTTATACATGGCTCAAACTAGCAGTCATGGAAACAAGTTAATTTTCATTCTCCACTCGATAGAGTGCCGAAGTTATGACGTCACTTTGTAGGCCAAAACGCAGAAGTGAGTTAGCATTTTAGCACTTCCGGTTCACTCGCTCTAAAGTCTATGGGTTTTTTGAATGGGTTTTTGCTAAATCGCCTGAAATAAGGTCTGTGGTTAACAAAGCCTCTAAATATTTTCACGTTTTGATCTATGACATAAAACACACCAGTTATAACCTGCTTGTGGTTTTTTAAACTTTTGTATCTGCTTGTGGTTTTTTAAACTTTATATAGGCTTCAAAATGTATACATCTTGGATTAACTTGTGAAGATTATCTTGATAGACAAAACGTGTAAGGGTCACAACTCTTTGTTGAACACAGATCTTTTTTTTTCCCGATTTTCCAAAAGTCTATGGGGAAAATGCATAGCTTTTCGATCGAGGGAACCCATGCGCCAACTTCTGAGTTGTCCTACAAAGTGACGTCATAACTTCGGCACTCTATTACTGCCAATGGTTTGATGAGCAATGGATGCAGCTGTAGATTTAGACACATTCACCAAACTGTTCTCAAGCTGTTCTTGTAGAAATGTCACTCGTCGCTGCAATAAAAGATATGATGTAGGCCTAGCCTATTTTGCAGCTTGGTTTAAATGGACAGTTGGTCAGTTATCAAATTCATCCATCGCTGTGTGTAGGCTACATTATTCTGTTTACGGTTTCACACATTATAAACCGCTCCAAATGATTCCGTCTTTGAGTTAGCGGAATCATTGCAAATCCATTTGACGTTTCAAACTGGCTCAAAAGAGTTTATTCATTCGCGAATCAGGCATCGTTAATTCTGATTTTATACAGCGAATAAACAGAAAATATTTGAAACAGGACTTGATAAAATATTTTCTGCATTAGCCTATATCTCCTTGTTTGGGATTTTTACGGTGGCATAAAGTGGCATATTAAGCCGATTTTTTCAAGTAAAAAACAAAAGTGAAAAAAGTTATTTGTTCGGTTCACATGACGTCACTGTAGCTTTGCGCGCCATCTTGACGACCGGCGGTCTCAGTAATGCCTGCAATATGTTGTGCAGCCGAAAGAGGAACCCCGAACTGGTATTTTATTCTATACCAAAAGAAAAGGATAGAAGAAATGTCTCATATTGTATGAATATCTAATATTGTATCATGTCTCATCTTTCTGTGCGTACACCTGACCCGAAGCGTGCAGCCATAGAGCCCAATAACGTTACAGTGCGTGAGTAATGAATTGAGCTCTGTTTCGTGTCTGAATGGACAAATACACACAACATTGTTTAAATGTCCGTTTAGGAGAGTATTCACATAAAATATGTCGGTTATGTCTTAAACAGGGTTGTCATCCAGTCTCTTTGGTAGAGAGAGAGACGAGGAAAACAAAGCATAAAAAATGGAAATTATCGCGGTTGGAAAAATTATCGAGCTCATTTGCTTATCGTGCAATTAATTGATTTATTGACTATCACTGTCAGGGTTGTTGCTGGAAAACACAGGAACACACAACCATACATCGACGACAATCAACAAACACTGAGGGAAAACACAGGGCTTAAATGAACAGGGACTAATAGGATAATTAACAGAACACAGGTGAAGGGAATTACTAATTAAACAGACCGGGAAACACTAACAGGGCTAAACCAAAAACACAAAGACAGGGGTGAACAAGATCACAAAACTGAACTAATAACAGGACTAAACCAAAATCACAAAGATAGGGCGAAACCCGATCACAAAACTTAACTTAAACACATAGAAACGTGACAGTACCTCCCCCCTCCCCAAAGGCGCGTCCTCGCGCCATATAACATCCAAAGGGGTGGGAGGGTGGGCATCCTGGACTCCAGGACGGTCCAGGCAGAGCAGGCTGGTCAGGGGACCAGGGCGGAGCAGGCTGTGGGCGTGGCCACGGGGGAGCTGTCGGACCCTCGGGCGTCCAGGGCGGAGCTGTCAGACCCTCGGGCGTCCAGGGCGGTGGTGACCCTTCGGGTCGCCATGGTGGTGAGGACCCTTCGGGCGGCCGTGGCGGTGAGGACCCTTCGGGCAGCCGTGGCGGTGAGGACCCTTCGGGTGGCCATGGCGGAGATATTTTTTCAGGTGGCCATAGTAGCACTGGGACCCGCGTCGGAAGGCCTCCGCGGTACCCCTAGCAGGTATACTGCGGCCCCCCAAAATTTTAATGGGGAACTTGACAGTTACAAAGATTGGATCTCGGCGCTCGGGACTGGACTCCTTGTACTCAGGGCTGGTCAGGACTGGCGTCAGATCAGCGGGCTCTGGCGTAGGATCAGCGGGCTCTGGCGCAGGATCAACGGGCTCTGGCGCAGGATCAACGGGCTCTGGGCTGGGCATGATCAGCAGGGAAGAGGGCTTTGTGCTGGGCAGGACCAGTGGTGAAGAGGGCTTTGAGCTGGGCGGGACCAGTGGTGAAGGTAACTCTGGGCTGGACGGGACCAGCGACGAAGGAAACTCCGGGCTGGACGGGACCAGCGGCGAAGGAAAGTCCGGGCTGGACGGGACCAGCGGCGAAGGAAAGTCCGGGCTGGACGGGACCAGCGGCGAAGGAAACTCCGGGCTGGACGGGACCAGCGGCGAAGGAAACTCCGGGCTGGACGGGACCAGCGGCGAAGGAAACTCCGGGCTGGACGGGAACAGTGGCGAAGGAAACTCTGGGCTGGATGGGACCAGCAGCAAAGGAAACTCTGGGCTGGACAGGAACAGTGGCGAAGGAAACTCTGGGCTGGACGGGACCAGCGGCGATGGAAACTCTGGGCTGGGTTCATGGGCTGTCGCTGATGTGTGTGCTGCCCACACACACAAAACAGCCATGGACACCACAATGAGCGTTGTGTCTTCCAGAGCAGACTCAAGTGCGGCGTGTTCAGTCTCTGGTGGCCAGGTGATTGGCTCCGGCTCTGGCTCTCGCTCGAAGACTCGCTCTGGCTCTCGCTCGAAGACTCGCTCTGGCTCTCGCTCGAAGACTCGCTCTGGCTCTCGCTCGAAGACTCGCTCTGGCTCTCGCTCGAAGACTCGCTCTGGCTCTCGCTCTGGCTCTCGCTCTGGCTCTCGCTCGAAGACTCGCTCTGGCTCTCGCTCGAAGACTCGCTCTGGCTCTCGCTCGAAGACTCGCTCTGGCTCTGGCTCGAAGACTCGCTCTGGCTCTGGCTCGAAGACTCGCTCTGGCTCTGGCTCGAAGACTCGCTCTGGCTCTGGCTCGAAGACTCGCTCTGGCTCTGGCTCGAAGACTCGCTCTGGCTCTGGCTCGAAGACTCGCTCTGGTTCTCGCTCGAAGACTCGCTCTGGCTCTGGCTCGAAGACTCGCTCTGGTTCTCGCTCGAAGACTCGCTCTGGCTCTCGCTCGAAGACTCGCTCTGGCTCTCGCTCGAAGACTGGCTCTGGCTCTGGCTCTCGCTCGAAGACTGGCTCTGGCTCTTGCTCGAAGACTCCCTCTGGCTCTCGCTCGAAGACTGGCTCTGGCACTGGGACAGCAGACACGGGTTCCGGCGCTGGCGGGCAGGCGACGGGCTCAGGCGCTGGCGGGCTTGGAACTGGAGTGGGAGATCTTCTATGACGTAGTTGGATCCACACGCCCACAGCGTGTGATCCACGAACTCCAGAAAGGTCATATTTTAGGTCCTTTACCAGAATAATCTGGGCTAGAGTGTCCTTCAGACAACCCCAGAAACTCCGTTTCAGTTCCTCTTCATCCTGAGTCATAACATCATAAAGTTCTAGGTACACCCCCGCATACTCTTCTAGAGAGTGCACCTCTTGGAAGAGGATAGGTGTTTCAATGGGGCTCACCTTCTTGTTCTTCCTCCTTCGGCTCATCTTTTTTTTTTTTTTTATATATATATATATGGGGTTGAGTCGGGGTTGTTGCAGGATACTGAAGGGAACAGAATTTCAATGCAGCTGGTTTATTCACAAACTCAGGTTACAGGAAAACACAGGAACTCAGGAACACACAACCATACATTGACGACGATCAACAAACACTGAGGGAAAAAACAGGGCTTAAATGAACAGGGACTAATAGGATAATTAATAGAACACAGGTGAAGGGAATTACTAATTAAACAGACCGGGAAACACTAACAGGACTAAACCAAAAACACAAAGACAGGGGTGAACAAGATCACAAAACTGAGCCAAGAACAGGACTGAACCAAAATCACAAAGATAGGGGGAAACCAGATCACAAAACGGAACTTAAACGCATAGAAACGTGACAATCACGACAGGCCTAATCCAGATTAATGACAGTTAGCCGTGAGCCGTGGCTAACAGCTGGCAAGCTACCAGCTGAGCCACTTAGCTAGCTAACAACTTGCTACCTAGTCAGAGCAAACTACCACCAAAATCATACATTTGATTTTTTTTAATAATACCAACATTTCCCATGATTAAATATAAATCCTTGGTGGCCAGGTGCAGCACTTTTACGTTTGTAACCCATCCAGCCACAGCATACTTGAATAAGGTACAAACAATTAAACAAATATTTTTACCACTAACCCAACCCATACTTCATTTAATTAATACAATCATCCTTTCACATAAGGAAGATGGCGCCGTTGTATGTGGCTTGCCGTCTATTGCCCTCTTTCTCACTCCTAAAATTCTTGTTTTTATATTTGTTTTTATGTTTATTGATACGCGTCTGTACTCTTTGAAAGCCTTCAAGCGATCCCCACTGTATGGGGAGGGGTTATGCACAAGGTAAATATATATATCATGGAAGGCAAATTGGGCCAAGTCTGGGGCAGATGATAAAGGACAAAAGCAAACTGGGGGTAACAAATAAGGATCGGAGCCTAAAATTAAAATTTTATCCATCTATCTCTGTCTTTCTCTCTCATTCAAATGGGCAGTTTGGGTGGCGCCGGGCGAGATCGGTCGTCAATATGGTGGCGTTCTATTTCTAGTGACATAGGTGGCATCTATGAATAGAGGTTTAAGTTTATGAAAATGATTTATGAACATCTTTTTATATAAAAATGTTTATTTAATAAAACATGTTAAACTCAAAAACTGATAGAAAATTAAAACCATACATCTAAACAAACTGTGTTCCAAATTATCAAATCTAATCTAATTTATCTTTCAAATATTACACACACACAAACACACACACAATTTTTTATTACATACAAATCACTCTCTGACATCTATACGACATCTATACCAACACACCCACACAATAATAACTGCTTAATTTAACCAATCAGCTCTATAATATGCAGAAACAGAAAATAGGAATAAAGTTAGTTTTTGCGTTATATGTCAAATCTGAGAAAATTGTAAAACCTAAAAAATAATTTTAAAGCCTTGCCAACAGAATGGAAGCCTATTAACAAAGACTGCATCATTGTATTGTCAAATTGGATTAAAAATTGCCGGTTTAATGGGTTTCAATGGGGACATTTTTGTCTTTAAGGTCCTGAGTGGAACTTTTTTGTGTACCTAGTGTTGGTAAAATTGTACAATTCCAATAGAAAAACAACTGAAAAAGACAAAAATGTCCATAAGGATTCACAAGGAGCTTCTTACAGTATAGATGCAGGAGGATCAATTTGTTTTGTTTTTTTTCTTTCCTTTGAGGTTGACACCACATGTAAAGAATATTAAATTATTTACTATTATAACGATTTCCCAAAATGTCCAGTGAGTACATGGCATTGAGATGAATGGGAATAACTTTAGGCCTCCTTGATGTTAAGGAGCAGCTACTTCAACTCTGACTTCACTGATTACTTTTTGCCAGCATGTCTTTAAACCACTAAGAGTTGTTTTATATTGTAGAAGTTATATTGTTAATTTTAAGTATTTTATTTTCAGCCATACAAATGAGAAATGATTCACTGCAAAAAAATATTTTCTTACTTAGTATTTTTGTCTTGTTTCCAGTCCAAGTATCAAACATTTCTTAAATGAAGATGCATTTACTAAAGTTGTAAAATGACGTAAGATATTTAGTCTTGTTTTCTCGGGAAATAAATCAAAATTAAGTGAGTTTTTGCTTAAAACAAGCAAAATTATCTGCCAATAGGGTAAAAAAAAATCTTGTTTCTATTTGAATTAACATTATTTCTCTTACCCCATTGGCAGATAATTTTGCTTTTTTTAAGCAAAAACTCACTTAATTTTGATTAATTCCCCCGGAAAACAAAACATAATATCTCATGTCATTTTACTCATCTAGTAAATGCATCTTGATTTATGAAATGTTTGATATTTGGACTAGAAACAAGACAAAAATACTAAGTAAGAAAAGTATTTTTTTTTTGCAGTTTATCCACAGCAGTAGAAAAGCTTATAGCTTGCCCATCATGAAAATCTAAAATTTTGTTTTCTAATGTCAACTGCAAAAAGGAAAAAAAGAGAAGACTCTGTTTTCTTCACAGGTACAATCAGCCCACAGATACAAACACAACGCTTTGAAATTATAATTTATATTTATAAAATTATATTTTCTTAGTAAATATACTGTAGGCTAGGTGTGTATATAGGCTAGCTTTAGTTTTGGCACATGGAAAAAGTAAATAAGCAACACATCATAGCACAGGATATTTTTTTCTTTATTATAAACAGAAAGCCGTTTACATGTTTCGTCATATGTATATCTCCGATAAACAACCCGACTAGTGTGTGACATCACCTGAAAATAGATCATGGATGTGGAGAAAATAATTTCTAGGCAGATTTTACACTTTGCATTTGACCCTTTTGAGCCGCCGTAGTTTGGAGTCCGGAAGCACCATGGCAATCGGGAAACTAAAAACTGTTTGCTATAAAGAAATGTAAGAATAATTCTGCTTATATGTTTTACTTTCGAACAACGATTACCTGAATTACAAAAGCTAGTCGTAAATACTAATTTGTTTAAAATGTAATTGCGGTATTTTAATACTTTCAAAGTATTTACAGTGTTAAAGTTGAGAGTGTCTAACGTTAGTCTGGTCTGGTCTAGGCTGATCATGTGGCATTTTCACATCTGACATCTATTAATCTTGAACATTGGCACTCGTAATATATTAAACAGGATCTGTCATCTTATGTCTGTTATGTATACGTACATCGTTGTCAGGAAATCGAATGACCATCATGTGTGCAAAACATATCATCTCTCTTTGTGTAGCCTATGTATACAAGTATTAAGATGGAACGGGGCTAGTTGTCACACCTTTTTACTCCATTCACAATGAATATTTCTCTGGTTTAGGATTTATAAAAAAATGTATTTTCTGTTTACATACAGTTAAATACAGTATAATAACTATTTATGAAATTGGACTTGAGATATATATATAAACCATGCTATTGTTTGATTGCAGATTCAAAATGAGAATAATCTTCTTTTTTTCCATCATTTACCAGGATGCCTTTTTAAGATGATAATGTAATTTTGAGATGACATGCATGCTCGATACATGTATATTATATGGATGTGATTTTGATTATTTTAGAATTGTATCACTGACTTAAGTAACTCTCTACCCCCCAATTATTATTGATTTCAGTGGAATGCCTCAACATTATCTTTCCTAGTGTTGGAGGAGGCCTAATCCTCTGCGATCATACTCAAAAATGTCAGGCCAAGAGGAATTGGACAAGGGTGTGGACATGTGGTCCTCTCTCCGCTGTCTGGGGTATCTCTCCAGCTTCAACCTCCTGGTCGCTGTGTGCTTGGGAATGTACGTACGATGGGAGCAGACCTCAGAATCCATGATTCTGGTCATTTTCATCCTGGGTTTGTTCGTTTCAGCCATAGCTTGTATCCTCTACTACTACTTTTCAATGGAGTCGGCCAGTTTATGTCTCTTCCACCTGTGGTTCGGCTTCTTGCAGGGTCTCCTGTGCTTCCTGAACTTCCCCTCTCTGGAGAAAGACATAAAGGAACAAGTCACAAACTACCTGTTGCTCTCTAGCGTAGCTGTTCTGTCGCTCTGGGCCCTAACAGAACGTCTGTGCGGTAGTGCTAAGTATAAACCAGTCGTTCTGACCTCACCTGAGCTCCTAGAGCTCCTGGGATTTGGTGTAGCAAGCATCAGCTTGGTTTTCCACAAATCACTAGCCATGATTGCTCTGACTTTTGCTTTAATGGCCCTTATTGTGGACCTTCGCATGAAGTCACCCTTGGCTCTCCCTAATCTTGCCTCCTTTGCTGTAATCACCGCCCTTACCTTCTTCCAATCCTTGGAGATCCAAACAAACCCCTTCGTGCTCAGCTGCTTCCTGGGACGGCTTGTATGCGAGCCCCTTCTAGACGTCTACTTCAGTGGCTTGTCGGCGACAGAACGCTGGAAGCAGTTTCTCTCAGTTGGCCGCCTGTGGAGGATATTTTCTCTGTTTCCGCTGGCATTCGTTGAGCTGGCGTTCTTTGTGCTCTGTGCTCTAAAGCTGGGTAACATGAAAGCCTGGTACCTGGTCATCCCTGGCTTCTGCGTCTTTGGCCTCCTTTGGATCCTGTGCCACATGGTGTTCCTTGTCACACTATGGTGCTTCCACACCAAGCTGAGCGAGTGTCAGAAGATGTGGGCGACCCAGCGCTCACAAACGCTCGATTTGGAGAGGATCATGGCCTCCAGGGGCATTCGTCATTTCTGCCTCATCTCCGAACGGCTGGTACTCTTCTGCCTGATGTCCACTGTCATACTAGGGGCTGTTTCATGGCAGGTAAAGCATGATTAATGCTTTTTATAATCAATCTCATCTATCTAAATATCAAAAATTCAGTTTATACTTGACATTAACATCCAACTCTGATGAATCATTCTGCATTATGATACTATTATTATTCTTTAATTTAAAAATAAAAAAATTATGGCATCGTTTACTCAACCTCACGTTGTTCCAAACCTGTGGAACACTAAAGAATATATTTCGAAAAATGTCTCATATGTAATGTTAAATGGGGACAACTCAATAAAACAGCTATCAGTCCTTAGGCACAAGTGCCTAATCTAAACTTTATAGTAATCCACTTGAGGTTTAATGTTAAGATATGAATTCTGCAATGAGTCATTAGAAGCAATTACAACCTTGCTAATATTACCCAGCATGTGAAGCAAATGCTGTGTTTTATTTCTTTAACAAATGTGATTTTTACCAACAAAAGCAATATGCTGGTGAGTCAGATCATCAGATGACATATTCAGGCTGTAGTACACTTAATTCAATTGAACAGGTCTGAAAACAATGGCTGTGTCTGGAACTGAATACTAGCATTTATTCACTGAAAACTTAGACTGAAGTTAGACTGTGTTTATTGCATGTACAACTGTCCTTCCCTTTGAATTCACTTCATAATTGTTGATCACTGAGGGTTCATCTCCGCAGGTCAATTCTGGACTCTTCTTGAGTGTGTTTTTAGTGGTACTGCCACTGGAGTCTCTGGCTCATGGATTCTTCCATGAACTGGGCAGCTGCTTGGGAGGCACCTGCGTTGGGTATGCGGTGGTCATTCCCACTTACTACAGCAGGTAAAATCATTCAATGGATATATGGCATACAAAGGCATTTTCTAACTTGCATGTTGTTCACATGTTTTCTTGCAGAAAGTAGCTTATTGATGGTTTATATAACATACATTAATACCCAAAGAACTGGTTTTCTGAGGAATCATATTTCTTAGAATCAATTCACAAGCATTTGCACTTTTTAATTTAACAGAATCTTTTATGCAAAGTGACATACAAGGGAGAAATATGGTGCAGTATATCATACAGGAACAATATTAGCAGCAATTCAGAGAAAATAAATCAATTCAGAGAAGTGCTATTATTTATGCTTGTGGATTAATTACATACATTAATTAATTATGCATTGTTTCTTCATTTTGTTTCAATCCGTATAAGCTGATTATATGTACCCATAGATATAGATGCCTCATTATTTGCCCTTTCAATGGGCCGCTATACATAAGCCGTCCGCCATATTGGAGCGGTCCGTGAACATTCGAGAGCAAGTTGACTGAGCATCTGAAACCGTAATTAGACACATCAATGAATATCTATATATGAAATAGACTTCAGCAGATGCTTTTGCTAAACTCAATACAAGAAGTTGAAGGCGTTAGCTGACACGACATTAAAAAGTTATCATAGTAAAAGTAAAAACATGTAATATTGAGTTAAAGATTCAAGATTGCAAGATGGCGGGTGCGCCGTATAGGTAGGTTGGTAGGCATCTACCTATACATACCTATGTCTGTACCCACCTATTTTTTTCCTGATATTTGTCAATGTTTATTGCACTAAAACAGTTTTACATGAACTCTTTTCATCCTTTCTCTGACCCTTCAAATTATACAGTTTTTGCTACTGTACATTTATGACTTTTATAGTATATGTAAATTACCTATATTATGATTGACTAACCTTTGTTTACCAGCACAGTTCACATTGCTTTTCTTTAGGCTTGGTAAAGTTGCTGAATACCGTATAGTACTTGATATTTGAATCAGGCCGGTCGTACCCCACTGAGTTTTTGGTTATGATGTCACAACAATGATGTTAAAGTCATTACAAAAACAGCTTTGGATGTGTAGATAAATCAGAAAGATGATTAATATTCATAATTACAACATCAAGGGAAATAGTCTGCTGCCCTACTCTTTATCATCTTGAACGTGCATCTTGATCCAATGTCCAGAAAAAATAGAGGGGTGAAGAAACCACCCTGGATTGAATCACTATAAACACATGCTGGCATTAAATAAAGTCATAGCCTTTAATAAACTTGGTCTGTTGCTGGTTCCGCTGGGAGAAGCCTGTGCCATGCATACTGAGAGAGAGGGAGGGTGGGGTCCAGGGCAGGCCGTCAGTCAGGTCGCTGATTATGATGTCGATTAGGATGCAGCTCCACAGCCTCTTCACGCTCAGTATTCCAGCACTCTTGGTGAAAAGGCTATGCGTGGAGCAGGCACATGAGGGGAATGTAGCTAGGTGTAATCTTCCATCTGATGGGTACAGATCATGTTTTTACAATGACGAGGGCCTCTTGGGAAGATGAGAGGGGAGGGAGGGATGAGAGAGAAATTCTCAGGTCGACGGGCTTGTTTTTCATTCGTAACAGATGCCGTAGTTCTGTTTCTTCTCACATTTAAAGGGAATGAGCTCTGGCCATCATCCAAATATTCAGATAGTTCACCCAGAAAGCATTTTAATAGTTTATAAAAAAACGCAAAAAATTCATTAGTCCTTTTGAATGAAATCTTGTTTATCTGTTCTGATAAAAGCCTTGTAGCTGCTAAACTTCGTGTGGAATTCGAGTGGAAAGATATTTCAGCAAATTATTTGCCTTTAGTCATGATATTATTTTTGGTGCTTAAATTGTTGTTGTGTTTAGGAATGAGGGGCTCTGAGCCAGGGATGGGTTGAGCTGGGAAAAAAAACAAGATCTAAAGTAGTATAGAAAAGAATGGAGAAGAGGGAGAGAAGGATAGAGTCCTGACAAGCAAGCTCAGAGAAGCGGTCATTTCCACTTGAATAGCTCAGCACCTGCCTAGGTAGTTTTCATGGGTCACTGTGCCTTAGACTTGCCATTTCAGTCTTCAGCCAGGATGTCTACCTATGGGAAACACTGCCACCACAAATGCTTGGTCTTGGTTTTATAATCACAATCTTTGTGAAGCAAGGCTACAGGGGGTTATAATGGTTTTAATTGTTAATTGTCGACTTGTTATTAGCCAGTGCTCTTCTGGGTGATATTTACAGCAGGAAGTCTTGTCGTGCTCTTTTAGAAAGACAGGAGTTAGTTTGACCCTGCAAGGTGATGTCGAATTACTTGCTTGCATTTTCGTCATCCTTACTAAGGCCTTTGTCCATTTCTTTGAACCCTTTTCTCCATCTTACATTTTGCACTGCTTATTTTCAAGGCCTTTTTGTATTTACTCTCCATTGTGCTAATCCCTCTTCGTTCTTTTATACCTTGGTTAGTGTACACTCAGAAGGTCAAGTTGACCCAGTTAGCAATTCAGAAGCATCAGCCTCTTTTCCACATTTCACCCTTCGCTTTATCCTCTCTTTTTTTCCTCGACAACTTTGCAGTGCGGATGGTCAGCCATTGCTGTTGCCTCCAGGGCAAGTCCAGGAATTGCACTCCACAGCTACTCTGAATGCTGTGCAGCGACTCTTCTCCCACCACCTCATCCAGACCTTCGGATGTGATTACTCCACCAGTCTAAGCCTGGACACTCTGCAGGCCAAACTGCGCTCCTTTCTGGAGCTCTGCACTGCCGAAGGCCCACGGCACGACACTTACATCCTATACTACAGCGGCCACACGCTTCCCAGCGGAGACTGGACTTTGGCAGGTAAGAGCTGGATAGCAATTGATAGGGCAGAATTTGTCTAAATTAACAGAGTTGAGGTTATGAATTGTAGCATGCAAAATATTGACGAAAACCCAAACTAAATCTTTATATCATGCAACAATCAGGAGTTATTTATATCATAGGTTCTCTCGAATGCTAAAATCACTATTGCTGTTTCAGGTCTTTGTAAAAGAGATCAAGAAATGAATGCTTTTATTTTAACTAGAATTTAGCAATTTATCGCTCTAAAAGCTCTCTGAACTGTAAATATATATCTTGGCTCCATCGCTCCACCATGCTTTATCTTCCTGCCTGTGTGTGCATCCTGTAACTCGGTGAGGTATTAATCCTCACGAGCGATATGGGATGTCACAGCCTCTGTCATAATGTTTGATCAGGCAGCCAGGAATCCTCATTCGGTTTCTGAACGAGGTAGTTGCCAAGTGTTATTCACAGTCCTCCCCGCAGCATTGCAAACTATCTTTTTATACCCTTACCGTGTTGCTTGCACCATCTCTCTCCGTTTCCCCTGCAGAAACAGCCTGTCACGTCTGTTTTCAACACTTTATGTATTTGTGAATGAGATTTCTTTAGTGAATGCAAACTGGTGAAATTTTACTTTATTGGATATTTGTATTGTGTGAACTTGTCTTGAGTTGGCAGACCTTTAAATAGCAAAAGGTTTGGTCCAGCTTATTCTGCACTGGAAAAGACTTTAAGATGCACTTGAGACCTTCTTGCGACTGATTGAAAACCTTTCTTGTCTGCAGGTGGTGATTACTTGCGTCTCCAGCAGATCCTCGATATGTGGAGAGAAAGGAACAGTGGGCTCTCCTCCCGCCTCATCCTGGTCCTGGACACTGAGAATTCTGCGCCATGGGTGAAGGCAGTGCAGAAGGTGGAAGGGATGTATGTTGCAGTACAGGGAGCCAAGATGAGCCCTCTCCAGGATGCCGAAGCCCAAGAAGCCCCCCGTCTGGGAGACTTCACCTCTGAGTGGGTGAAATATAACTGCGATCCTGACAGTGGCGTACAGTGGTCAGAGAGGGGTCGGGTCATCTCCGCAATATATGGCGTGTCCAAACCCTGGAGTGACTACGCCCTCCACCTGCCCACTGGGAGCGATGTGGCCAAGCACTGGAAAACACACTTCCCCAAGATCACGTACCCACTGGTGGCTGTAGCCAACTGGTGCTGCGGGCTCAACCTCCTGTGGCTGTGTAGTGTGTGTTTGCGCTGCGTCAGGAGACTGAAACTCTCTTGGTTCCCTCCCAGCATATTGGACACGGGGCAGGGGATCAAACTTGTCCGATCATAGGTGACCAATTGCTTTAGTTCTACATGATGTATATACATCACCATATATATTTTCTATGCAATTTTTGGGATTTCATTTATTGAGTGCTCAGTTGCCTTTTACTTTGAATGAAGCTTCCCATCAATAACTGATTACCAGTGTTGAATTCACATTCAGTCCTGTTCCTAGAGATCTATATTCCTCTTGAGTTTAGTCACTCTAATTTTCAATTGAACCCAAATGCTTTGATTTGAAGGTTCAGGAATGTTTGATTTGAGTTAGGACTAACCCTTGCAGGTATGTCGAACTTTAGGAACAGGATTGAGCACCATTTTCAAATGTTGACTTCTTCTGTTTATCTGTACCCTATATACACAATATAGCCACTGTCTTATATCATATGAATATGTGCTCTTTCACAATATTGAGACTGTCAGTGCCAAGTGCCTTCTGTTTAATTTATGAGGTTTTAAGTGGATTTTCTCTGGATGTGGGTGAAATACGTGTATTGCAATGAATTCAGTCTCAGGCAAAGTTAAACAAGAAATCTCAATTGTTTTTTTAGAAGGTTGTTACTGATTTTGTTTTTGCCAAGAAGAAAAGCAGGTCTGGTTTAGTTGTTCCTCAAGACCTCTTCAACAGCCAATGTTTAAACCATATCATGCCATAATGTATTTTGTATTTTCAGTGGGGTTTTTGTTTTCAAGAGTTGACCTTTATTAATTCTTTATCAACAGTCCAGCATCCTTTAATAAAGACTGTTTAAAATTAGCAGCTTGGTAAGGTGTTCCAGCATGTGCGATATACCTCGGTTTAGTGATGATTAGCTAGCATCAATTGTTCTGTTAATAACGACCAGCACTTTGTGTGTCTTAATCGGCTTCCTAGTCAGTTAACTGTCCAGGAGGTTGGCAATTTCTAGGACTGTCCCATTAATTGCAGTGCTATAAAACATCCATCCTAAAATTTCCCACAATTTTCTAATATACATTATATGATAACATTTACAATGCATTAGGCTTTAAAGGGTTAGTTCACCCAAAAATGAAAATTCTGTCAGTATTTACTCACCCTCATGTTTACTCACCCTCATCCAGCTCTCAGATTTCATCAAAAATATCTTAATTCGTGTTCCGAAGATGAACGGGTCTTACGGGGTTGGAACAACATGAGGGTGAGTAAATACTGACAGAATTTTCATTTTTGGGTGAACTATCCCTTTAAGTGTTACCGAAAAGTCTCTCAAGCCAAAATAAATGGGAGGTTAGTGGCATATAGCACTGCACTTTTTGTCAGTAGACGAAACATAGAACAATGTTAGTTCGGATGTATTACAGTTGATGAAATGCCAGTGACATTTTACTAGGGATGTTTACTGGACCTTGCCCCCCTTTCCACTGCAAATTCATGTTTGCACTAACCTGTTTTAGGACATAGGGAACAAGAGTGAGTAATGAGACGTGCAGCATGTGGCTGTGTTTTATAATATAGCTTGTATATTATACAGTAGTATTTCAGTTATGTGAAAATGGGGCATGTGATTCTGTCAGTTTGTCCATTCTTGTCCTTTAGAGAGTATGACCTGCGTTTCACTGCAGCTGAACACATCTCCCAGGTAACATTTTAGAGTCACTTTCATGCATTTTATTAGTTCAGCACAGCAGGCGGATGAACTATGGCTACCTTGAGGCTGTTCTTTCAAAGTGAGGGGAAAAACATTTCCTGCTTGTCTCTTAAAGGTATGGGGAACGTTCATGTCATTGTTATTACAAACCCTCTAGAATCCAGTTCCTGCTACTTGTTGACATAAAGATTGTTGGTAGCAGAGGCAAAGTGCAACATCTTTGCTAAGGTCAGTGATTCATGTAAATACGGCAGAAATGTTTTATGCAATGATTAGATTAAGGCTATGGCTTCATCCTCTAAACTGAATTAGCAGTGCTCTGCTTCACCTATTGAGGGTTACTGAGTCAGAAGCAAACACAAGCACACTCATCGGGACCTCGTATGTCTTTTCAAATCCAGATACATCAGCTGTGAGTAAGCAGATGTCAAGAGTCATATATTGGAACTGCATGATTGGGTCAAAATCATAACATGGAAATGCACAATTAAGGTGTTTGAAAATATAAATAAGCTTTTAATTAATTTGTGAAGATTCAATGCAATTTTTAAGACGACTTCTTTTGACCAAGCACGTCTAAAATACCTGAGAAAGCTTTCCATAAGAACATGCACAGCCTCGGGGCCTTACCAGAGACAAGTCATTGGTAAAAACATACTATATTATAATAAAATACAACATTTTTGATTTATGTTGCTTATGAAATTTTTTATTTTGTACGAATACAACTTTTGGCCAATTTTTAAATACCTGTCAAAGGAGAATAAGTAAGAATAAAGTATGGCATTTACCAGCAGTGCGATTCCCTCTTACATGTATGGTCTCAAAGCTCATTGATATGGACTGATTTCTATTGTGATTTTTAAATTATTTATCTGAACAGCTGCAGCTGAATAGCTTGAATCATGTTGATGTTGCCAAATAACCCTGTGAAGGGTAATTAGCTCACCTGTCATGAACGAAGCCAGGCAGAGAGACAGAAACTCACCCAGTGGACTGTGTCTAAAATAGACTCTCCCCACAGATGCTTTGGATTGAATATAGTCATTTAATTATATGCCAACAGGAGTTTGAGGCATTAAATGAGGGAGACATCACTCTTTTCTGAATCAACTGATTGCATGTTTTCATTGAAGTTAAAAGGCAATCATGTGCATTTTATAATGTGGATATATCTTCTGTGGTGTGGACTTTAGACATGATGCATTTGTGTTTGCAGACCAGACTGCAGAAATGAACACTTAGAGGAAGAATTAGTCACTGAATTTGCCAAAGCATAGGAGGTTTGTGTCATTCAAAATATTTTGTCTAAAGTATACTGGTTCTTAGTAGCATAATACTGTATCTGTGATACAATCAGTAGTACATTTCTAACAATATTTTAATTGTTTTCTTTGTAGCCAACAAAGATGGCTTCTGACAGTTCTTGGTCAAAGTAAGTTGTAAAGTGGACCAGACATAATTTAAATAGTATAAACTATCAACCCTGCTAAGAAAGATTTGTATGCCTTTTATCTGAGCTTATACCACGACTGTTTCAATTTAATGCATGTGTCTTTTTTTTTACCCAGAAACTCTTCTTTCTCTTTCTCATTTTTTCTTAGCTGTTGGGCAATTGGGCAGTGGAATGGAATAGCTTAATTTAGAGGCAGCTGACAGTGACTGTGCCTGAATTTAGTGAGTGTGTGATTGTGAAACTTTATACATACACACTGATACACACTGTTCCCTTCACAATAGTTCATCCTCTCTGAGATGCAGGAAGGTGCCAGTCCTGAATCTACTGCTAGTGAGCTTAATGAGTACTGACCTGGACACTAGAAGTGCAAGCTTTCCCACACAAAATTTTATCTCACAAAAGGCTATACAATCAGAGAAAAGCAGAATTGGTCCCCCTATTGGGAATAAATAGCCCCTACCTTAATTACTGGCAACTATTCAGTTGATGTTATTACATAACATAATGACAGCCATTTTGTTACCATTTAGAGGGAAAAGTGGCAGCATATTAAGAAAAACTACTTCGCAGTGGTCCAAAACTGTTCAAAACTTTTCAGGATAATACAAACATTCATTGCCCACTTTATTAGGTACTCATTGCTCGTTAACGCAAACATCTAATCAGCCAATCATATGGCAGAGACTCAGCAGTGAATTTAGGCATGGTACCACTCCTGTCTAAGAACAGGAAACTGAAGCTACAATTCACACGGGCTCACTAAAACACAGAAGACTGGAAAAACGTTGCCTGGTCTGGTGAGTCTTGATTTCTGCTGCAACATTCAGGTAGTAGGGTCAGAATTTGGCATAAGCAACACTAAAGCATGGATCCATCAAATATTCAGTCTGTTTGTGGTGGTTTAATGGGCCGGGGGAAATCTTCTTGGTACACTTTGAGCCCCTTAGAGCCAATATAGCTTTGTTTAAATGAGTTCACTAAACTCAAATGGCCACCAGAGTCAGTAGATCTCATTCCAATAAAGCAGCTTTGTGATGTGGTGGATCGGGAGATTCACATCATGGATGTGCAGCCGACAAATCTGCAGCAACTGCGTGAAGCTATCATGTCAATATGGACCAACGTTTCTGAGGAATATTTCCAGCACCTTGTTCAATCTATGCCATGAAGAATTAAGGCCATTCTGAAGGCAAAATTGTTCAAACCCAGTATATTCAAATACAACAAACATTTTGTGTCACACTTGAGAGGTTTATTTTGCAAAAAATACCAGCTGAGTACATTATTCCAGTTATTACACAGCTACTAAATTGGGATTTTATGCTTAAAATAAATTACTCGTATTACTTTAAAGCTAAGACAAAATAGTCCATTACAACATAGACTATAAGTTACTATAATGTACTGAAGTATATAGGCCTACTGTAAGTTCCTGGACTAGCTAAAATATATAAAAAAATAAGAAGAAAAGATTATATGGATCTGTTTTTGTTATACAAGCATATTGTCTTGAGAGAAATAAAATCTTTCTAAAAATGTTCATCCTAGCATGTATACTTTAAATGCAATGTTGCTTTAGAATAAAAAATAGTGTACCAAATGGTTACGTAAATTTTTATATTGTAGTACCTCTGATATAACTGAACTTAAGGTCACTAAAAAATATAAATAGACACACAGTGGACTTGAATCCAAAGGTTGATCTGTAACATCCACTTAGATACTAAACATAAATCAATGTTTCGAGGTTTAAATATTATTTAAACCTTGAAACACTAATTTATAAATACAGTTCTAATCACATATTGGGATTCATTCATGAAACACGAGCAGAACGAATTTCAGCAAGGTTGTATAAATGATTTACCCAGAAATGATTGTAAATCTAAGCTAGATGTATTATTGCAAATACAATAATTTTTTAACCATGAACTTTATGTCTCTGGGTATCTAAATTGTCTGCACAAGACAGATGGTGAGTTCGCACCCCTGTCTCTGCTTTATAAAGTGAAATTGACAGAAATTAATTCACGTGCACTTTGAGTGTCGTGTGGTCGTAAGAGGAAACATAAAAGCCTTGGCTGCTAAAAAAACCCCTCCCTCTCTTTTTGATTAAGTTATCTCTTTGATAGTGTTAAAATCTAGTCTTTGATGAGCTTTAGTTAAATAGCCCATCTTAGAAACTCCATTTAGATTAAGCTGCTATATGAATTTAGAAGACAAATCTTATTTCATATCATTAAATGAGTCAAAAGTAAATTCTTTATCATTGGATGAAGCTCAGCTCAAGATTCAGATGAAAATAACATCCTTTTCATGGTTTTAAGACTAGTGAAGATCAGTTACATGTCTATATTCAGTACATATCCATGTACTGCACTTATGGAACCATTGTATATCCTGCACTTGCTGCAATTGCACTTCTGGTTAGACCCAAACTGCATTTCGTTGCCTTGTACCTATACTTGTGTAATGACAATAAAGTTGAATCTAATCTAATCTAAAGCAGTGAAATACAGTTTCCTCAAGTGTTTTTGTGGCCTTGGAAATAGGGTATGTGAGTAGCCTGCACAGAACAGTCATGAATCAATAATTCCATTGAAATTGTTTTGCAGCATTTCAACATGTCTATTCATTCAGTTAAATTGAGAATTGGATACTGCACTTTGAAATTTGTCCTCCCTTTTTCACAGATATTTACAGATTGAATAGAAGAATGAAGTAGGAAAAAATGTAAGTGACGGTTGTCTGTGGAAATCTAACCGACGTGTTATGCATGATTGGCCGGCTGTTGCTAAGCTGTCACTTCACAATTTGAGGTGTTATTCAAACCATGCAAGGTGCGTTTTCATGCTAAAGTTGAATACTTTAACAAATCAGAAACTGACTGAGTACCGAATACCATCTGATGCAAGCTATTTTTCTTTCACATTCATTAATGTACTGTCTTGTCCAGGACAGCCTCAAGCTATGGACGTGATTTAATATTGCGAGTGAACTATGCAAAGTTCTCATCAAATGCCCCTTCAAGGTGTGTATTCAACAGTAACAGAAGTGAATAATCAATCCTGACTTCCTTATCCACAAAATGATTAGATGTTCAGAGCATACAGATGTGTTTGTTTAGGACCTAATAGGTAAAAAAATGCTGAAAAATTACCAAAAGATGAACTCAAAAAGGAAAACCGGTTCATAAATAAACAATGCTGCTATGTCCCTGTTTAGTAAACAATGTTGCGGAAAGTTACTTTTATGTAACTCAGTTACATTAATTAGTATTGTGTAACGATATTGGGGTACTCCCTTAAAAAGTTACTGATTGTGTTACTTGGTTACTTTTTATGGAAAATAATGCATACTTTACTTTTGCGTTACTATTTATTACCTGGACTGGGCTTGCTTGTTGTTGTTTTTTTTTAGCATCAACAGAAATGTTCTATTTATGCAAATGTAATTCATACTTTGCAGTCACGTGACTAACATGGATACCTGGCGGGCAACAAACGCTGACAAAATGGCAACAAACAGTGGCCAGCCAGTAAAGTGAGGCTATTTTGTTTCCATAGCACATTAACAAAACGTTTAATGACACTAATAACACTAAAAACAATACAATTACTAAATATTAATAATATCACTAAAATGATATAGGCCTAAAAACTGTCTTTAGTTCACGAACAGCACAACTCTGCCATCTGTGAAAATCAAAAGCAGCTTCAAAAACTTGTTTAAAAAGAAATAATCTTCTAATTTTTTACTGACATTAATGTAGGTCCACAAGAGAAATATTAAGCCAGTAAATTAAGATAGTCGCTATACCGTTATATCCATCTCCGTCTCTGAGAGAACGCGGCGTTAATGCAGCGACAGATGCTGAAAGCTCAGTCTGTTTCTACCTTCACTTTCGGGGAATGAGCGCGTTTACATGTACGTTCTTAACCCGATTCTGCTGAATAATAGTGCATCCAATCGCACAACAACTATCTGGCATGTCGTTTACACCTCAAAACACCAACTTTTGTATATTAAAACTGGCGACGTCCTAAGATCCTTGATTAGTTTAAGTTACTGGGTTTCGTTGCTAGAGAACGACGTTCTTGCCCGCCAGCCAGTACTTGTGACGTCACGTGCAAAGTATCAATAGGCCTTTCACACCAAAAGTGAAATGAATAAACTCAGGCTGAAGGAAATGCCAATTCACTCCTGTACAGTAGAGGGCGCAGCTCAAATACTTCAGCAATAAAAAAGAGAGAAAGAAACACAAATGTGATGTTTATCTAGTCATTTTTGCTTATTATTAGTATGGTTGAATTGACCATCGAAGGTCAGCAGCAAAGACATTGGTTAATAAAGTGAGATTAAATGCATAAAGTGTATTTGCGTAATTTTACATTTCATTATTGCAGGTTTGCGTAATTTGAGTTTCCGTTTCACTGTTTTTATTTATGTTGAGGGATACTGAATGTGTTTTTGTGCAAGTGAGGTGAGTGATGGGACACCCTCGAAAACAAGATGGTTTATGTTAATCTTAATAAATAAATTTCTCTAAAATAACCATCATGTTCACCAAGTGCACACAATGACTTTTGCACCCATACTAACGATTTCTCTCAACATGAGGGCAGGAGAAAAGTAATGAAATAACTTGCGTTACTTATTTGAAAAATTAACAAAAAAAAGTGAAAAATATGAAAGTAATGCATTACTTTACTAGTTACTTAAACTGTAATCTGATTACGTAACGTGCGTTACTTGTAATGCAAGTGTTAGCAAACACTGTTAGCAAAGGTGTAGGCCCTACATACCAATCACAACAAGTTTAATATTTGCTTGTTTCCTCGTGTTATTAGTGTCACGGGCACATGTTTCACAGCATTACAGACAATTCATCGGCTCAGTAACTTAAGCTCAGTGCTCTAATAAGACCTGTCCCTTATACGGATGAGAAAGCAGTAAATGCTGTAATTACATTTAGAGTGACTGTTGTTAGATAAACAATGCTTTCATTTCAATTCACGTTTGGCTAAAATTAACGTCACCCTTATGAATGTTGGTGTTTATTTATTAATTTAATGAAATCGACCATTATCTTGTTTAATTCTATTTAATCAATAATGGTGAGCCCTCAGTGTTGAGGGTGCTTAAAACAGATTTGTTTTGTCATTAGCTTTAAAAACACTGTTTATTATGAATGTGAGGCATCAGGCTAGCAGGAAACACAGTATTTCTGAGGTTGTACTTGCCCCGAAGAGTATTTGGATCTACAATTTACTTTTAATGTTTAATAGTTACAGTAGGCTACTTTTAACTAACCATTTGACAACCAGAACGTCTCTTTCTTAATTAAATTTTTTTTCTTCTTTTTTCTTCTTTTTTTAAATTATATATATATATATATATATAATCAATATTATTTAGTTGTGTATATATATATATTATATATATATAATAGTTAAAAAAAGAAGAAAAAGAATAAAAAAAATTATATGTATATATACTATTTTTTGCTTGAAAACAGTGTTTGTTCTACATTTCTCTTAAAATACACTAGTTCTGTCTGGAATTCGAAAGAAGTCTCTTATGATCAACAAGGGTGCATTAATCTCATTAAATGTACAGTTAAAAGACTAATGTGAAATATTATTAAATTTAAAATAAACCTATTTCTATTTCAATATATTTTAAAATGTAATTAATTTATGTGATGCAAAGCTGAATTTTCAGCATCATTACTCTTCATTATTATCATCACTAGTCTTCAGTGTCACATGATCTTTCAGAAATCATTCTAATATCCTGATTTGCTGCTCAAGAACAAAATTCTTATTATCAGTTGAAAATCATTATGATTAATATTTTTCAGCATTCTTTGATAAACAATGCAGCAATGTAAGTCTTTACTGTCACTTTTGAGTCATTTCTATGCAGAAGTATTGATTTCTTAAAAAAACTTACTGACCCAAAACCCCAACATTTTTGTTTTTTTTCTGATTTTGATTGTCTTCATATTATTTGTTATTTAATACAATAACATTTCCATGTGACTTCCAAAGCTCTGTTCCATAACCCAGTGAGAAAATGTATTTCATTTAATACTGAAAAATGTCAGTGAAAATGAGTTACAATTGATTATTTCACCCAATATTTTGTATATGCTTTGTACTATTTATGCTTATTTAGCATTCCATTTGATTAGCAACACATGCTGACGCAGACTCCAATATTTGAATTATTAGTATCACTAAATAACATTCAATTTTTTAGTTGTAAAGTTGTCTATGTACGCAGGAGACAGCGAGGCAGCTCAGAAAGTTTTAAAATGGCACTAATATCTCTTCTTATCAATAAAAGTGTACAGTAGGAACACTTACCACTGAAAGTTCCCATCCTTGCCATTGGCCCTCAAAAGATTTAGTAAGACACAGTCACCTAGACCTGCAAGCCAAGCATCTCACCAATTTCAGCATGGCTAGCAAGTGTACAAAACGTTATCTTGTGTAAGTTACGTTTATGGTCCAAGGCAATCCCACATAGTTACTTTCTGTCTGACCTGGTAATGATATTTATGCCCTAGTTGAAATTGCTTTTCATTTCTCCTTTGGTGGGACTCGAAAATGAGCCGTCCGACCGGGATCCCGCACTTGTACACAGGGCCGAGAAAAGGCCCGAAGCCGTGGTCGTCCAGCATGCTGGTTGATATTACAGAATTGATTTATATGTTCAGAAACATTGCACTCCCCCTAATAGAGGTTCACGACAGCATGATGGACGGCTCTCTGAATAGACTGCATTGGTGCATTTCTCCCCGTTAAAAGCGTAAAATTTATAGTTGCTCTGTCGTGATAAATTAAACGCACACACGAATTCCACATCCAAGGCTTTTCACTCTAATCAACAGCGTTGTAACACTGCCAGATATGTCACAGCGCTGTGAAGCCCTCTCTTCATTTATTGAAGGAATAATGAACACTTTCATGCTTTCCATCCCACGACGTGATGGTTTATTTGCGGCTGTTAACAGATAAAGTACTTCATCGCATAGAAGAGATCCTCACTGCTCTTTGCATTGAGAGCAATATGACATTTGAATACGAGTGAAACGCCTTAATATCTGTTTTTTCGGCTGTGTCACACTTGGTTCAATTGCTTAACCCAAATCCAGGTTCAGTTCGACCCTCCGCCCCTGCTGGCCTCTATTCGCCTCATAATTTTGGTCAGAACCACTACTAGTTCACTATAGTAAGATGAGAATAGACTCTAAGGACCAGGGCAGGGTATTAATACACGTTCCTTGATATTACATTCTGATTCAATTAGATTATTCTGATTAATTTAACATGTCAGTGACAACATGGCGGATGTGGTACATCTAAATTTCATTCATAATACACACATTCATACTATATAGAACGGGTTTGGTCGCAAAGTAAGTTTCAAACCAGTACTTACTATGCGATTTCGGAAGCAATTGTACAACACTGGTTGCGCTGTATGGTTTTGATTCACTAAAAAGAACTGTTTTGTAAAAGTCATTTGTTCGTGAATCATACTTCTCTGGTTGTGCTGTATGGTTTAGATTTACTAACAAGAATTGGTCCATAAGAGTCACTAAATCAGTGGTTGTGCTGTATGGTTTTGATTTGCTAAAAAGAAGCAGTTCATAAATGTAATTTGTTCGCAAATTGTACCACACTATGCTGTATGTTATTCACTAAAAAGAACCGGTTCATAAAAGTAATTTATTTGTGATTGATACTAAACTGCTTTTGCTGAATGGATTTGATTCACTAAAAAGATCTGGTTCATAAGAGTCATTTGTTTGCGATTCATACTAAACCTATCCTACCCCTATCCTAACCCTACCTAACATCCCTAAAATCAGAGGGAAATGATAGGTGAATAAGAATGGTGTAGAAGCACACAACCCTTGTTGTTAAGCCTAAACATGGCATTAACTGTTAATCTTTCCCTCAAATGGGATTGGTTGATTAAATTGCTTGAATGCAATATTCTTGTTGATCCAGAACATCTAATCCGATTCAATTAGCACTGCAAACTTGGGTAAAATATGAGCACCCCAAGTTTTTTGCTTCATTTCAGTGGGTGGCCGTATATGATGCTAAATATTTATCATTTACACTACCCACTCTTTCCCATTTATATTGATGTGGACGTGTGTGTCTCTCCCCACACCCCCCAAATGAGGATAATTGTCACATTCTGGAATTGACTGTCATAATTCATGATTCCAAGTGTCTGATCCAATCAGCTGTAGCGATTTTCTGCAGCCCTGTTCATGTGATTGGAGGAGTCCTTAGCATATCAGAGACTGATTGACCCTCGTGAGTTCTCAGAAAACTCGTCTAAAACTCATTCACCTGCTAAATGGCATAAATCTGCTCCAATCACGTAAAGTTATGGAGAGAGCTTTTTTTGTGATTTTTCAAGTGCCAGGATTTGATTCAGCCATCAAGGACTAAAGTGTCTTGAGCCCTGACTCTGCATTTATAAAGCAGAAAGACAGAGCTGAAGCACACATTTGGACTTTGTGGGGAAAACTAAATTACTTTAATTAAAAAAAAGCTACTAGCACGTACCAGCTGTTGGTGTTATGTGCTGCGAAACCTAATGAGCTCTTTCCACTGCTGCCAGGCAACTTGACTGAGATGCTCTCATACTTGAAGCTCCTGCAGCATCTCTTTAATGCCACATAAATAAGCTAAATTGTGTTGAACAAAATAGGAGGTTTATACTGCTTAATATTTCTGTGACATGCCATACCTTATGGAACAAAAATATATGGGTATATCCTGCAAAATATAATGCGATATATTACATAATACATTTCCATATATGGGAAACTAGTGCTTATATTTTTCAATATACTGCAATATATGCATCGACCATGTATGGCTATATATCAATGAATATAAAGTATTTATAAATGAAGACAAAAATAGCATTACATGTCATCTTCACAAAGTTTTATCCTTTATTGTGTACATATATTGCACATACATGTTCCCATATAAATGTGAATTTATGTTCACACATATACACTCACATTAACAGAATGAGTCACGACAGATATCTAGTTCCCAGAATGCTTTGCTTCTGACTGACTTCTGAAAGGACAGCAAATGTTAAAATTGAGTGTTATTTAATGTGTTTTGCTCAATATTAATATAGGGGAGATCTGTTAATGTTTAATGTTCTATTATTTTTTAATTTAAAAGTTTTTCTGTTATGTCTGAGTTTTTGGGGTTACTATTGTGCTGAAGAGTAGAGCCTGTGGTTAGGTTGACGATTGGCCACAGAACAGTAATACCATAATTATTATATTAAAAAGTACTGGCTGTGCACTCTTCAGCACAGTGATAGTCTCTTGATTAAATACTTTAGCACATGCAGGCTTGAAAATATGAAACATTTATAATGTAAATAAATAATAAATAATAGAAATATATATTACATTATATATTTCTCTATATATGGGAGTTTATTTTGCATGAGTAAATATATCTGCAATATATTACACATGAAGTATCTGATCACATATACATCTATATATGCGTATTGTGTATATGTATTACTGAATATAAAATTACATACATTATGATATATTAGTAAATATATTGTCACAATTTTTCAATATATAAAAAGTGGCAATTCATTATGTATTATTCAGTATATTGTAATATATTAACACAATATTATAATTCTGTAAATTTTCAAATATATTATTAAAACATTTAATATATTGATCAGTCATATATGGGAAATATATTTTTGTTCCGTAAGGGATTGGACGGTGTTGTGCCCTATACATGCAGAAATCAGACAGCCCGATTAGATTTGCTTCTGCGAAGGACTACATTTCTAGCTTGTAGTAAGCAATTATGTGAGTAGCATTTAAATTAACTTATAGTTTAAAGAGTAAAAATGGTTATTTTGCTATTTATTAAAGTGCCCTATTATGCTATTTTAAAGGTTCTAATTTTGATTTGGAGGTCTCCTACAATAGATTTACATGCATCAAAGGTCAAAAAACACTTAAATTCTCTCATATAGTTCTAATAATATAATATAATATAATATATAATTCTTTCATAGTTCTTAGGTATGTAACAGGAAGTGAGACTGGATTTGCTGACGACTTGGCAGTTCAGAGACTACTTTCTGGAGAATAACTTCATTTGTAGTGCATATGATCTTTTAAACTCACAAACAGCTATATTATGACAGGTAATATTCGAAAAAGCAAAGGGACACTTTAATAAAATAGTTTTTAATCTTGAGCAAAGTCAATATTGCATTAATTTAGTTTTACCTTCCATCTGATCATTATTGCTATGATAAGTCTTCTCAATGTAAGAATTTTATGCAACTAAATGTAAACTACAAAAATAAAATGACTAATGCAGTCCATTTCTTGTTAGAAACAGTTTTCGATGTATCGAACACTCAGTTATGACCCTGAAGCATGACACGGGTATCTCTGGAGCGGCAGCGCTCTTGACCTTCACTGCGGTTTTACAGCAGCACCCAAATGGCTCCATTGGGTGTCATTTCTAATAACCATCCTCTCCCCCCACTTCAGCCCACTCTCGTCCCGATACCACAGCTCGATGGACTCATTGAGTCAATTACAGCGAGCACAGCCGCTTTCAGAGTGCTTTGTGATACAGCTAAGTGAGTGCGGCTCTGCGGCCTGAAACATTTCCTGGGACGGCCAGTCGTCTGTTCCCACTCTCTTTGGAACCACTCAGCCATCCCATTATAACTGCTCCGTATATAATAGTGTTGTGGTGTGCGGTGGTCCTATGGAGCAGATGCTGGCCCAGTGATGTTCTGGCTGAGGGCCAACCCCCTGTGAGATACCGCAAAACTAGTTAAGATGACTTCATCAATTTGCTGAGAGACCTTTAACCAAGATCGTTATCTCCAGCTTGTGTTCTCCATGCCCGGGGATCGTCCATCGCACTGAAATTATTCATTAACTGATCGAGCGGGAGCTCCAAGGTTAAGTGTGCGTGTGTTGACGGGCCCCGCATACACACGGGGTCACCGGTGAACACGTGATCACGTCGCAAATGGAGACTCGTGGAGAACTGCAAGCAAAGGCGATCGATGGGTTTCGCTCACTTCAATGGATGAGAATGAAACTCAATTTTAATACGCTGACTGCTGTGTTTATGAGATGAGATGGTATTGATGAAATGTTTCTGCATCGATACACAGATGTAACGTAGATAACAGTTTGAATAAAGGCAAATGCCAGATGTTTTTCAGGTTTATATCCTACTTAAAAGTTCTTTAAGTTTAATTTAAAGGGTCTATATGTTGGGATATTCATGTAATACTCACTTTTTTATTCCCAATGTGTGAAAAGCTTTTAAAGAAACTTAAAAAAAGAGACCTTCCCCAACTTGTCTATGAAATCCTGTAGAATGCTTTTTATGAGAAGGACTTCTCTGAAGTCTCTTCCATTTAATGACACATGAAATGAATGCTTATACAATGTTTAGGATAAAAGTGAAAGATAATTTCTGTACTGTAATGTAAATGTGTCATGCAAACAAAAAAGGTATAATTCAAATTATAGTCTCACATAGCTATTTCTATATAGTCTCTACTTTCAAATACACTTAATAATTAAACTATCATAACAGTGTTATTTTTAATCACCTCATCTGTCGACATGATGGCGGTGAATTGCAGAGCTGTGCAAACACATCCACACCTCTATGATCTGATGCTTTCTTAACTCCTGTTTTCTCAGCACTCTCATTTTTGTTGTGTGTTTATTTTGTTATTGAGATGAAAGTGCACTGCACATATTTACATATTCATGATAATTTTGGGGTGTGGCTACTTGTTTGTCAGAACAATTTTAGTCAGTGATCAAAAGGTTGTTTTTTTGTGTGCCTGAAGTCTTCACAGTATTGCATGTACACAGTCCAGAAAGATTAATGAGAGAGCCTCGGACGTAGATCATGAAGATGTTTTTCAGGCCGTAAACAACACGTCTACCTCAATGTGAAACTACATTAGGAACACCACTCTGCAGGGATCGTGTTTTTCTGTGCTCCTTAGGAAGATGAATGATCAGCTCTGTATTCAGTTTGCTGATTCAATCCACCCACTCCACCTCTTAAAACCATTTGCCTCTCTTCTTCTCCATTTCCTTTGAGATGATCATTGTCTTGTTCATTCATTCTGACCCTGAGGGTTCGTCCCAATTCGCGTACTTATGCACTATGCACTATGCCATTTTGAAGTATAAATAGTGTGAGTTGCATGTTTATACTGAAAATTCTAAAAATGAAAAATGCACTTTAAATACTCGGATGATGCACTTGTTGAAATGTTGGAGACTTCATGCACTCAACTGTCACACCTTACGTTGAGGAAGGGGAGGGGATATCAGACATGCATGTCTTAATTTTGCAGAGTTAGACATATTCCTGAGTCAAGACATTTTGTTTATCCTGGAACAGCATGCCTTTTTGAAAATGTAACCCTACCCCTAAACCTAACCCCATTCATAAGTTATTAGGGAAATGATGTGAATAACACTAATGTAGAAGCACCTAACCCTGGTTGTAAGCCGGAACTTGACACAAACTAAACTTTTTACCTCATATCTGATTGGTTGATTGGAATGTTGTTCACAGGAACATGTTGCACTTGGTGAAATCAGGTTCTGCATCAGACTCAGATCATTAACATTCATACATGGTTGAGAACATAATGCATAGTATACTGTAAGTGCATAGCGGATAGTGTGTCATTTGGGACAACATTATTCCATCTGATTTCAAATCCATTTGCATGTGCGTGTGTACATGGGGTTTTAACAACCGCATGGAGTGTTTAAAGAGCAGCAAACTTTAGGAAATGACATTTTTTCAATGAGGATCTGGAGAGTTACAGTATTAAACCCTCCTGTGGTGATAGTGCACACAGGAAATGACCTGTATTTAGTAATACATTAACCCCTTAAAGCCCTCGTAATGGTATGTCCACTCATCCCCGCTCTGTGAATTATATCCACAGCTATGACACATTATCCAGCTTTAAATGGCTTCTCCGAGTATCGATTTGCCTACTTGTCCATTTCCCCCAACGTATTGTGTTTCAGATCATAGTATTTATTCAGGCTTTAGAACCGTTCCCAGGATGTTAGCAAACAGTAATGTCCCAGTGTGATTTAAATCATCTTCTCCAACTGAAGCGCACACGCTTGAGATCTTTGTCGTCCTGCGGGATGGCGGATGAGTTACACCCTTGAATCGTCCTGCTGTCCGCACTCTAAATTGCCTCCCAAAAGTCGTGCCATGCAATAACATTAAATCACCAAGTGAGAAAAAATGATTTTGCAGTTTTTAAAGGGCAAGAGAACTCAGGCAATGAATTAAGGTGTGGGGTCGGACCGAACCAAAAGGCCAATCAGAAGACATCAATAATGGGACATCTGAAGACTGGTTTGAAACCCAGAGGTCAAAGGTTAATAGATAAAGAGGCCCTCTGCAAGGAAAGGAAGTAACTGGAATATCAGGTATTGCTGTGAATAGCACTTTGCATTGACTGATTGCTGTATTATAATCTGTAACACAGTTAGATGTTATGGGAAGAAGGAGGCGGGAACCGGCGAACATTTAAATACTTTAATAACGTAAAATAAAGAAATACAAAACGAAAGTAAAAAACAGCAGCCCCTCACGGACGACTGCTGTCACATAATAAAACATAAAACACAAGTCCAGGCCTGTCCCCTCTCTCTCTTCACTGTCGACGCTCCCCCTTTTATGCTTCCGGTGAAAGATACGAGACTGGTGCGTCGCGCAGGAGTCGCTCATTATCATTCACGCCACCGGCGTCGCGCTGCTCTCTCACGGCCCTCGGCCTCGTCCTGCTCGCCACATAATCTCTGTTAGTTAAATGCATATAAGGATCAAATACAATAGATTAGATTATGTGTTTGTGAAACTTTAAAAACTGTTTACTTCACCTTGTGGCAATTTAAAAAAATGCTTAGGGATCTTTTTCATAAAGCACTGTGTGAAGAGCGCCGGTATTAATATTGAGTATGTGTTGATGTATTAGTTATTATTATCTAATACATGTGAAACAGCTTTTCGAACAGGAAAAAAATGTTGGAATGTCTATCAGGAATTTGCTATTGGTCGATCTTATGTGAGTGACGGGTTAAGAAATGTCCATTTTAATTTCATGGTTACTTTAATACTAATACGTTAAAAATGGGCTAACGCTGAATTCGACTGAAATCAATTGTTAGTAGGTGTTGACTTTTGAGTAACATGCTGTCTATGTAGAACATTTGGTTAATATGCTGCCCATATAGACAACGAGGCAGCTCACTTCATTTTGGAACAGCACTATAGTGAGTTGTGATAAATACTATTCAACAGGTTTAAAATGGAAATATGCAAAAGGACATTTTCAAGCCAGATTTGTTTAGCAGTGGTGTTAAAGATGAATTTGTAACACATCCATCAAATTTAGGATTGTTCTAGTGATCTGTTGTGTAGATACAACATCTGGATGCTGTGATGGTATTTGGCAATGCGGAAGATGCTTCTCTTCAGCCTTATTTCCATAATGAGATTATGCATTGTGATTTATGCCTGAGTCACAAGATATTGTCTACGGGGTATGATGTTTTGCTCAGGAGGGACGGCAGATGAATTAGATGCACAATGTTGCTGATTTATTCTCAGCCGTTTGGATCCTGTTTGTCTGTGTTAGGTGAAAAGTATATTGGAATATTATGTTTTTTAGCATTACCTAATGCAGAATGCCATAATGTAGGGCTTTTTGTGCATTTATTTAACCCTCCTATTATCTTTGGGGTCAATTTGACCCCATTCAATGTTTAACGTCTGTAAATACTTTTTTTTTTTTTTTTTGCTTCAGATTTAATGACTTTTCCTAATTTAATGGGGACAACTCTGTAAACATAAAATTAACCTGCTGATATTTTTTCAATGTCCTGTACACATTTTGTAGCATCGGTGTTCCTTGGGGTCAATTTGAACCCAGGCTCTTTTAGCTGTATAAAACATAAGAAATATTAAAATTTCACACACATTTGTTTTGGTTGTTTTATTGAGGTCACTATAACATGTTATAATTGAATAATGTTCATTATAATTTTACATACATTTATTCCCCCCGTGCCGTGGGGGAGGGGAAAACATAATTCTCATGGTTTACCAAACAAAGGGGAGGAGCAAACATTATAAAAGCATGAACAGAAGCCTTCTAAACCATTTCTCTTTGTGCTCTGTGTGCTGTCTATGTTCTCCATCTCTCTCATTTGAAAATGACATCTAAACACCCTTGGTACCCTCGTCCTGATCTTTGGAACCTCCACGTGTGGCTCCTGGATGAGATGAGGCAGGTTGAGTATCCTACTACCAGCGGTGGCGGTTACTATCACTTCCGCTTAGCATCGTCCACGAGACATGTCTACGCGTTGAAGTGGAACCTCTTCGTCTACTGAGCTCTTCTCACCAAGAAGACCCCGGAGATGTTCGATCAGTGCCGTGCTTTCCTTCCTTCAAGAAGGGTTGGAGCGGAGGCTTAGCCTGGTTAAAACCAGTCCATTCTCAGTTGTAACTGAGTTAGGGTCTGGCAAAGCGTCATAGACAAATCATTTCCAGAGGGGGCGTCACAAACGGACGTCGCGGATAGACCTAAAACCAGTCAGAGCGATGAAGGAGATGACGTATGCAGAGCGGCGGAGAAACATCTCCCGAGAGTGTTTCTTTGCTCGGTTTTTAACAAAAAGGAAACATTCTAATCGCTTAAAACAGACGCGATAGCTGATTCGAACGAGTGATGTTCGACGGCGGCATCCATCTTTGTAATGTAGGCTCCATCTTTGTAATGTAAATCCCAGTGCTGTCGTCATCGTGTAAAGCCCGCCCCAACGTTTCTGATTGGTGCCTCGATTTCGACGGATTGGAAATGGGTTTGAATGAGCTCTTTGCCAGACTAACTTTCAGAGCAAATCTAAATTTGCCAGAAGTTGTCTGGGTTTTCCCAGGCTAGCGGAGGCTGTCTCCCTCCACCCTGAAAGTATACGTTGCCGCTATTGCCGCACACCATGTTACAGTGGAAGGTAAGTCCGTAGGAAAGCACGACCTGATCGTCAGGTTCCTGAGGGGAGCGAGGAGACTGAATCCTCTTCGCCCTCCTCTCGTTCCCTCTTGGGACCTCTCAGTGGTTCTAACTGCCCTGCAGAGTGCTCCCTTTGAGCCTTTGCAATCAGTGGAGCTTAAGTTCCTGTCAATGAAGACAGCGCTCCTGGTTGCATTGGCCTCCATCTAGAGTAGGGGACCTGCACACATTCTCCATTGACGAAGCGTGCCTGGAATTCGGGCCGGATTACTCACCTGATCCTGAGACCCTGGCCTGGATATGTGCCCAGGGCAACACCTAACACATTCGCCAGATTCTACTATCTCCGAGTGGAGCCTGTGTCCTCTCGTGTACTCCCTTCAACCAGCTAGTACTGGACCCACTCAGGTGTCTTCGCTTGCTCGCCATTCCACTCCACCAGTGGCGGTTCTAGAGGGGGGGCCGGGGGGGCCGTGCCCCTGTGACAACAAGGTTGGCCCCCCTTGTGGCCCCCCTAAATGTGGAGTGTGAAATAATTTTTACAAAACTGTTTTTTTTTTTGCTATCGTTGTTTTCGTTGTATGCATATTATTTTTTTTATTATTCTATCTTTGTGGATTTGCTTGTTCACGTGACAATTCGCATCACATTCGCGGGAATCGCGGCAGAATAACGTCTGTCTCCTGCACGCGAGAGAGGAGAGAAGGAGAAAGCTGGTAAATGTCAGTTCAGTTGCAAGTTCATTCTTTATGTGCGTATCGGGTGTGCGATGTGTATTGTCTATTATGAAATTGTAATCAATGTTTTAACTGTATACGATGCACTGTGAGCTGACATCGCATTTGTCTCTCTTCCTTTCACTGCTGTGTGCGGTTCATAGATAGGTAGGCTATGTCCCCAAATTAGTTTATGTCTTATATTTATATCATATTATGTTCTTATATTAGAATATCACATCAGCAAGAGTGCTGTTTTCCCGTGCACAATTGCAACTGTGATATTGATCTTATACAACAGTTGAATTAACAATAAGTTAACATTGGGCGTTACATTTTAGACACAATATTGTCAATATTGTTTGTTTCCCCTTTATTTCGCCGACTAGAATTTCAAAATGAAATCGTAGCAGAGTCTCAATGCAACAGACAGCGATGATTTCTTGACTGAAATCCGCGTTTTGAAGGAATCACTTGCTTCTTTCCCGAATGAATCAGCCGTTTGAACGAATCGGTTGAATGAATGAATCCCTCAACTCACTTATTAAGACAGTGACTTGCCGCCGCCTACTGGCGGTTTTAGTTTCATATTTAAAGTAACCTTTAATTAAAACGTTAAAATTTGAAATAATTTCATGTTTAAATATTGATTTTAAAAAAATCTCATAGCTTTATTTATGCAATTGTGAATGGAGTGTAAATATATTAATGCCACTTCTGTGTCTCCTTTAGACTGCAAAGATGGATTTTGTTTAAATGATTTAATTTGACTGGTAACAGTGGTACGGTATAATTATTGTATAATTAAGTATTATTGTATAAATAAGTATAATTACTGTCTAATTTGTATGTTAGTATTTGACATAAAAGGTGATTCATAACTCTAAATAAGTTTAGAAAGAATGTCCATATATAGGTGAAAATGCCCCTGGAAATCAATTTAAGGTGGCAAATTAAATTATTTAAAAATTAATTAAAAAATTAATTTCGGTCCCTGCTGTTAACTGACCACTGCATAGAATATTAAAAAATATGAATATCTTTGTGAGTCTGCTGTCAACAACAGGCCTAAACCAGCCATGTCACCAGCACAAAAACACAATCAGTAAAATATCATCTAATCATCAAAAAAACATTGAAAATATTGAGATATATTTTTGTCAATATTGCACACCCCTAATGTACGATGTGAATTTTGATTTCTTCAGGTTTTAAAAAGCCTTAAATTCGATTTTACAAAATTGAGAAAGAAGGACATCATGTCAATTACAGTTACTGTGACTAATACTGAATATGTAATGCAAATGTAAAAATATAATGGAAATGCAAATACATTGTTGAATGATTATAAACATGGTATTTTGCCTGTTAATGCCTGCAGTGCAGTGCAGAAAATGATATGACAACAATAAGGTCTAAATGCAACTGGCCCCTCTAACAGCACAACTGGCCCCAGCTTGGCCCCCCCAGTTGAAATGGTCTAGAACCGCCACTGCACTCCACGGATTGGAAACGTGCGATATTCTCCTCAGGTGAGCTTCCCGAGTACGTCGGCGCCAGTGTCTATTGCCTGCGCGTCGGCTAGGTGCCTCCCGTGTGCATGGTCCCTCCTCTGAGCGACCCCCACATGTGTATTTCCACTGTAAGCCTCTCTGAGCATGTGTCTTTCCCTTGGCAAGCCACCTTGCCACCCCTGGGGTTGAAATATTCCACCTGCGGCTGGACACCCCAGTGTTCTCCATATGCATCCCTCCGGGTCATATGTGTATTCTCTTTCCAAATGTTAAAGATTACCAAAATCTATACTTAGAAATATTATAAAACAAATAAAACACCAAAAATATTTCCAATTTTAGGTCAATCAGTAAGATTTTATGGTGATTTGTAAATTTGTCCATAGTCGTGCAATGGGTATTCTGGATGTATAAGGGGTGGGGAGGGGGTGGTGGGTGGATATCAACTTAAAAGGTTATTTAAGTAGTCAACAAAGACATAAATTACCTGAGACACAAACCTTTGTAAAAAAAAGAAATCATATTCTGGAGGTTTAAATTACAGGGGTCAAATTGACCCCAGTGGGTAAAAGATGTTATCGGATTTGAGGGTAACAGGAGGGTTAAGTAATTATTTATTTTGCATTAGACATTTGTGACCCTGCATCACAAGTCGCAAGGGTACATTTTTGGCAATAGCCAACAATACATTGTATGGGTCAAAATTATTGATTTTTCTTTTATGCCAAAAATCATTAGGATATTAAGTAAAGATCACGTTCCATGAAGATATTTAGTAAATTTCCTACCATAAATATATAAAACATGTATTTTTGTGAGTGAATGCAGCACAACCGCGAACATAAATGGACAACTTTAAAGGCGATTTTCTCAATGTTTGATTTTTTTGCACCCTCAGATTCCAGATGTTCAATTAGTTGTATCTTGGCCAAATATTTTCTTATCCTAACAAACCATACATCAATGAAAAGCCTGTTTGTTCAGCTTTCAGATGGTCTATAAATCTCAATTTAGAAAAATGGACCCATGTGACTAGTTTTGTGGTCCAGGGTCACATTTCTCCAGACTGAGAGTTGGAGACCATTGGTTTTTTTGTGCCTGATCGTGAGAGAGCTCAAATTAGACTCCCTGATGCTATTCCCAGAAGCTATTAGATGATAATGAGCTTCTCGTCACTCACAAGGAAGGTCTTTTAATAAAGTATTATCATCCAGATATACTGCTATCACACTCACAAATTGATGCAAACACATGTATTAGCATGTGTGTGGTGTAGACTGTCACACAAGTGTGCATGAAACTTGCATACAAACCATGAGATGTGAGGAAAAAAAGGTAGATTAGCATTAGATTGGATGTTCTTCATAGGTGGGGCCGATTTGATATGCATGGCCTGGCAGGATTCATCTGAAATGTGATTACCATTTTTATGTTTTCGGTGGCAGCCTTTTGCATTATCTATTAGATTTCATTTGTTGCTTGTCCATCAACTGTGAAGAAACACACGTTTGCCTGACACAACCGTTGTCTTGCGCAGGTGTACCTGCTGGTCGTTGCAATGGTTTTTATTATAAATATCACAGCACCATGGCATTTCCACGGATGAAATAATCAAGTTGAAAGAGTTGTTTGTGGAACAGGACATGAAAAGGAAGTGAGACTGAGAATGAAAAAGAGAGGGAGAGGGAAAGAGCAAGATATAGACATGCCGAGAGAGAAAAACATGCAATATCTGCACTGAAGCATTCAGAGGGCTGCTAAGGACACGCTAAACACCCTCAGCCCTTCAAACTAACTCTCCTGTTTCAGCACAACATTTACACTGGGAGAAAATAAAACAGGCAACACTTGGATTTGATTTGCAGGGGTATTTATGAAGGCATTTAATTTATTCTTTTATTTGATGCATTTATGCCTTTGTGATGGAATTTTGTTCCTAAAACTACTGTGTCATCAGAGTATAAATGAAATTTGATACACTCACTGGCCACTTTATGAGGTACATCTTGCTAGGACTCCTTTTGTCTTCTGAACAGCCTGATTTCCATTACACGAGAGTAGATGTTAAAACTTCATGCTGATTTGTACTCGGCTTTCGCCAAGATAATCACCAACTAAGACATAGCTTTACAGTAACCTATGCTTCTCCATCCATTTACGCTTCTTTCCATCTGGTGACGTGAATCTTCTGTCTGGTGTTAATACAGTGTATTGCGCGTCAGCACACACAACGGCTGCAACCACAGTGCGGTCCCCCATAACAACCCTCTGGATTGAGCGGAGTAGGGAACATCTCTAGGGTCTTCAAGTGGCAAATTCTTCGTGGCATCGATTTAAGGTGCTGGAAGTATTCCTCAGAGATGTTGGTCCATATGGACATGATAGCTTCACGCAGTTTCTGCAGATTTGTCGGCTGCACAACCATGATGTGAATCTTCCATTCCAACACATCCCAAAGCTGCTCTATTGAACTGAGATCTGTGACTGTAGAGGCCAAGAGTTTAGTGAACTCATTGTCATGTTCAAGAAACCAGTTTGAGATGATTTGAGCTTAGGCGCACTATCCTGCTGGAAGTAGCCATCAGAAGATTTGTGGTCATAAAGGGATGGCCATGGTCAGCAACAATAGGTAAGCTGTGGCGTTTAAACAGTGCTTAATTGGTACTAAGGGGTTTAATATGTTCCAAGAAAAAAATCCCCCACACCATTACACCACCAGCAGCCTGAACCGTTGATACAAGGCAGGATGGATCCATGCTTTCATGTTGTTTACACCAAATTCTGACCCTACAATCTGAATGTCGCAACAGAAATCATGACTCCAATCTTCTGTCGTCCAATTTTGGTAAGCCCATGTGAATTGTAACCTCAGTTTTCTGTTCTCAGCTGACAGGTGTGTTTCTTCTGCTGCTGTAGCCCATCTGCTTTAAGATTCAACGTGGGTTCAGAGATGCTCTTCTGCAGACCTCGGTTGTAACAAGTGGTTATTTGAGTTACTGTTGCCTTTCTATCAGCCCGAACCATTCTGGTCATTCTCCTCTGACCTCTGGCATCAAAAAGGCATTTTCTTTTTTTCAGACCATTCTCTGTAAACCCTAAAAATGGCTGTGCATGAAGAACCCAGTAGATCAGTAGTTTCTGAAATACTCAGACCATCCCGTTTGTCACCAGCAACCATGCCACGTTCAGAGTCACTTAAATCTCCTTTCTTACCAATTCTGATGCTCAGTTTGAACTTCAGCAGATCATATGGCCATGTATACATGCCTAAATGCATTGAGTTCAACAGATGTAGCTAATAGTGGCCGGAGAATGTGTGTGTGTATATATAACTTTTAAATGGTAGTATGTCATTTAGAATTCATTTATAATTTAAAGCATTTAGGTCAAAATAAAAAACAGTCATCAATATGTTTTGCTCATTTTCTAGAAGAGAAAGTAAATATTTCAGGCAAAAATGGAAATTATGAGATATACACGATGAAAATGAAATATTTCCCCCCCTATAATTTTTAATTCAGAGGTAGTTTTCTCTTTTTATTTCTTGCCCTGCCTCACGAGCACAAAAGCAACATCCAGGCCTGATGGAAAAACTCAGCCGCCCAATAAATAATACCAGCATATTTACTACAGCTGTAAAAGGCTGACGACGGGATACTTTTGAAGCCTTAGTGCATAATAAAACGGACGAGAGATGCATGAAATCATGACTGGCAGTAATTGCCGTCTTTGTTTGAGCAGGCGTCTTTTTTTCTGGAAGGTGTTGTAAAGAGGTTATCAGTGGTATTGGAATATTTTAGAGGGTGAAAGAGAAGAAAATTGTGCAGTGAAAATGTTAATCCAAAACGGCAGTATTTTTGACCTTCCATCATCCCTAAAGCCTCCGAAGTTCTCTCTCAATCTCGGCTCATCTTAAATCGTCCTCTGCTCTTTAAACATCTCTGGGTTTATACCTCTGCAAAACACTTTGCGCATTTTAATGCGGCTTCTGTCTAGTCACCGAGACGAAGAGCCGTCTCCAATCCATGCCACTTTGGTCTTGACGGCCTCTTTGAAAATGAAAGGGAACCTTAAAAGGAATCAATTAACGTGAACTGCGGAATTGATTTTTATGGATTTTTATAAGAGTTGTTGACTCGGGTCAGGCTGCTTGCTGAGTTAATGTGACTAGTTTGGAATCCTCAGTCATTTGAGGGAACCAATCAGCTCACGTTCTCCTTCAGAGCCCTGGCAACAACCCCCAGAGCACAGACAAGTGTGCTTTAATCATCCTACTGAGCAGCCAATAGTGGGCACACACATCCTTAACAAACACTCAGAGGATCACAGGCAGAGTCAGGCACTGATTCATATAAACACACGCACACACAAACACAGACACACACACATGCGGTTTCATTATCTTTGTGGGCTTAATGGTTTATATACTGTACAAACTGTATAGCTATTCTATCCCCTATTACACTAACTCTACCTCTAAACTTACCCATCACAGAAAACTTTCTGCATTTTCATTTGTACATTTTCAAAAAAACATTATTTAGTTTGTTTATTAAACCATTTCCCCATTGTGTCCCCACAATGTAATGTAAAGACACACACACGCACGCACACACACAAACACACAAACACACATACACACACACACACACACACACACACACACACACACAACACACACACACACACACACACACCTCAGAAGCCAGCTGGGCGCCTGTGCTGAAGTTCCCGTCCTCTCGCCTTCCTCCCATAATTCCCTGTGCTATTTCCTCATGATCACTCTTTTGAACTGACCACAGATGAACTGAAATCTGCTCCCACAGCCCCATAACCTATCTTTCATTCTGCTGTATTTATCTGTTGTAATAGGACAATCTGAATTATTTTCAGTCCTCAACATATTGATCTTTCTACATAGATTTTTATACTCTTAAAAATAAAGGTTCTCTATTGGCATTGATGGTTCCATGAAGAACATTGAACATCCATAAACCCTTTCCACTGCACAAAAGGTTCTTTATAATGGAAAAAGATTACTAAAATGCTCTTCATGCTAAGAAAAAAACGGTTCCATGAAAGGTTCTTAAGTGAACCCTAAATGGTTCTTCTATTTGGCATCCCTACAAAAATTCCCTTTCGGAATGACATTCTGAACTGATGTAAAAATCTGCTGACATGGAAAAGATATATTAAAATGGGGGAAAAAACTCTTATTCATTCTTCTGCCTAAAATTTTTAAGAAAGGTATGTGGGACACTTTTTGGATGATTTCCATAATACTATGGGTGTTGTTGACATACACTACCTTTCAAAAGTTTGGGTCTGTAAGATTTTATTAAATGTTTTTGAAAGAAGTCTCTTATGCTCTAAAGGCCAATTTACACCACACAGACAAACACCAACAAACAAGTTGGCAGTTGGATTTAGATTTTTATGAAAAATAAAGTGGCATATTCACACTTCCCCAAGTGAAAACAAACCCTGACCAACGCCGACAGACACAGACAGAGGTAACACACTGACCAGACAAAATCTAATAAATGTGTTTGTTGGTGATTGTCTGCAGTGTGAATTGGCCCTAAGGCTTTATTTTTTTTGACAGTAAACAAAACAGTAATATTGTTTTATATTTTAATACATATTCTAAAACGTAATTTATTCCTGTGATCAAAGCTGTATTTTCAGCATCATAACTCCATTTTTCAGTGTCACATGATCCTTCAGAAATCAGTCTAATATGATGATTCTCTGCTCAAGAAATATAATGAGACCTAGCTTCAGTATGATATATGGTAGCCTACAACACCATCAAATTATAAGCAAATGTAGGCAAATCTATAGCCTAATATCTTGTAAAATCCACTGTAATAGCCAACTTGTAACACAAATATTCATCTTTATGTTATCAGCCGTGTTGTATGAGCTCATGTGGGCGGGCTGTGTGAATGGAGCTCTAGCAGCGATCTAATATAGTGATCTGCGCTTGAATAGAGGAGCTAAAGTGGCACACCCGCTGCCCCCGCTGTTATTGTGCCAAGGTGCTGCTGGCTCGTGCTGCTCGTGAACAGGTGTCTTTCCATGAACCCCAGCATTACCCTGCTTGGCACGGCCCGGTAAACAGTTGTCAAACCCTGTGGGCGTCCGAATGTGTCACCGGCCCCCATCACGAGATCGTGTGGCACCGGCTTCCACCGCGCGACAGTAGGTTTTTGGCCACACTGAACATTGCGCGTATGTGTTTTTGTTGGAGGTTTGGCCTGACCATAGGAGTGTTTAAGTAGGACTGTTCTGTGTTTATGACTCACATGTTGGAGGAGTCACCAAACATCTGTGCCTGGCTTTAAAAAAAAGAAAGAAAAGAAAAAATAACAGCACATGCTGGCATCGTGCTAATACACAATTTATCATGATCGTGAAATGCAGGCAGCTTTCGAACCCTCCGCGTGAACCTAATGAAGTGTTCTTGTTAAGTGGGGGACATTTAGTGGTTCCTGAATTAAATCTTCACAGAGGGAAAATTATATTTTATAAATGTTGACAAAGGTGGAAATTTGACCTCAACCATTTTTATACCTTTTTTGCAGTTTACACAGAGTCATGTCCAAAGTTGTGTGCACCTATTTTAGTGATATCAGTGAGGTAAAATGTGTGAATTTTTTTTTTAAATCACTCGCAGCTCCACTAAATATTAGGTGATGTCACGTATTAATGGAAATGAGTTGCTGTGTGAATGTGTAAGTTGGATGATTAATGATGTAACCTCATTAAGATGATGGAGTTACATTCCCAACAGTGAACAACTGCCATCTGCTGGAAAACTTCCGCTACTGCAGCTAACTGTTAAATAGTGCACTTTCAGCTGTTTTCATGTACACAAAACACCACAAACACTTAATTGGTGTAAACGATTAGTTAAATTATTAAACATTGTACAGATTTTGAAATATAAATAAATAAATAAATAAATAAATAAATAAATAAACACATACATACATACACCAGTGTTATGCCAGGTTTTTCCTGTGATGAACATGTTCTAGAATAAGTTGAAAGAGAGGTTTCAAACATACCTGTAAATATCCGAATGTAATATATTTGATTAGAGAAGCAGCTGGAAGATTTTAACCATATTATACAGACTGTTAATGATGTAAAAACTGCTGGGAGATTCTGCTGGAATGATTGATTTGTATACTGTATTTTAATTTATGTACATTACATTTTGGGATAGCCTGATTTGTTTTAAAAGTGTATGCCTAAATTATTCTGAACTACCGGTTCTTTTAAACGAGTCAGTCTAAAGGATTCACTCACTCCAATTAGAACTCTCATGTGAGTTTGCTTTTTAAATGAGTTCTCTGTGAGTTCACAAATGATTCCCTCAAAGAAACATGAATCATTTTTCATTTTTGTCTAATTTGAAATTAACCAGGAATGTATATTATATTTATATTACACACACACACACACACACACACACACACACACACACACACACACACACACACACACACACACACACACACATTATATATATATATATTATATTATAAATTGTAAAATCATAAATATGTTATAACGTGGTCTTGAACCTTGAGTCAATGATCTGAGGAATCTTATATTTTGACATCTTCATGTGCATTTTTCTGGCTTGAACTCGGAGATTTAACGTTGGCACGTCATTTAAAAGATCATTCTGGGTTCATTCTCACACTGACCCAGAATCCAAACCTCCGGTCGGCTTCTACTTTCTGAGTTTTGAGGCCAA
The DNA here is from genome assembly GCF_051911475.1 of Siphateles boraxobius. NCBI lineage: Eukaryota > Metazoa > Chordata > Actinopteri > Cypriniformes > Leuciscidae > Siphateles > Siphateles boraxobius. Next base: position 31,752,082 of record NW_027508799.1, on the reverse strand, counting down.
AGGAAGCTAATTATACCAGTGAATGTCGCACATAAACATGAGGCCACCGCTGTGCCACCAGGACATGATATATGTGGGTCACAGTAGCTCCCTGCACCTTATTTATTCATAACCTGGGAAAAAAGACCTGGAAGAAGCTTGAATTGACTGTTGTTGTTGTTGTTGTTGTTTTTTTGGGGGGGATTTCAGAGATCAGATGCTGTTTTCATGTGCAGTGCTGCTCCGTGACAAAATAACTCTTATCTACGCATTAATTTTTCATGCCGCTTGGTCTGTGAGGACGGTGGCAGCAGGAAGCAGACCGGAGTTGTGTCAGGAAGCATCGGATCTGATTTATGAAATGTTACAGAGCGCCGCATCGCCAGCTGCTACAGAGATGCTGTCGATGCAATCAAGTAGTACATCCAGTTAAACTAAATGAAAATGTTGACTAGGCAACTTGCTGAAATCAAATAAGTAACTTTTTCTTTTAGTTAACCCTCACACCTGTAGAGATCACTACACTGGACAGCTATTAAAAAAAAAAAAATTCTTGTGCATGCATGGGTTTTAATGGCATAGTTGCACATCAACCACTACAGTGAGACAAGGATAGCTGCTGGCCAGAGAAATGGGTGTGAAGAAAGTTTCTCATTAGCTGCTTTTCCACTGTTGGGCCCACTAGCGTAGCGAGGAATCACAATGTAGGTGGGCCCAGAGAAAAAAGGGTGGGCACAGCCTAAAATGCATCTGTGATCAAAATAGGCCAACACAACTACACCTGCTTGAATACGTACAGTTTAAAGGGCCCCTATTATGGATTTTTGAAAATTACCTTTAATGTAGTGTCAGGGCTCCATACTAACTTTGGTAACCACTAACTAACCACTGGTTGCACTGGTGCTACCAACTTTCTCAGTTAAGAACCAGCATAGGATTTGGTCGCACCAATAATTTAATGTAATTTAATTATGTTGTTTTTGTTTTTTTTGTTGCTACATGCCATGGGATTAATTAATGCATGCTGATGAATAGTGGTCTTATTCTGCATACCCTAGTTTTACACTGATGTTAAAAGACTGACAGTGACCTCATGTTAGCAAAATGTTTTAATATTTTAACTATCAAATCAAAAAACTCAAAAAAAAAATAAAAAATAAAACTATTAAAAAAACATGTATGTTCTTTGCATTTGTATATGCCTTAATTCCTGAATTCCTAATTGGCGCGTTTCACCATCAGTGGGCAATGCGCTTGATGTGTACGTTCGTTAATAAATAAACTGCAAGTGTCTTGCGGAAGAACATTGTAGCCGGAGCTACTTCTCTCTGTTAATGTCTATGGCGAGTCACTGGGCAACTCCGCAGCCGAGCCGACCCCGGGATAAAATAGTCAGAATATAAAGACTTATTATAGGCGTACCGTAGTGATTCAGGATAAGTCAAAAAGACTTATCCTGAGTAAGAGCCATTTTGTAACTTATCCTATGTAAGAGCCATTTTGTCTTTATCTAAAGCTTATGCAGGTGTGTGTCCAGTAGGGGTCTCTCTTTGGGTAATTGGTTGCTGAATATAGGTAGGAACCTTCCTTCAGGTGACATGTGTTGCTGGAGGGAAGGTGCACACAGTTTTTTGACCGCTAAGCTATGCTACACTGAGCTATGATGTGCCATGCTGTGCAGTAGGAAATCTGCCAGGGTGAAGAAATTGTAACTGTGGATTTATTGACTGTTTGTTGGACTCTTGCTTGCATGGAAATGAGGACCAGTCACGGTAAAATAAATCTACAATGTAAGCATATTAAACTTGGTGTGGACATTGCTGTGAATAACAACCCAAGCGAGCGCGTCCATTAACAAGCACCGTCCAGCAGCCATCAGCTGCTTAAAGTAATAGACTTGGCTGCTTACATTTAGTCAAAAAACTGTTTACTCAAAAGGAACTGAGTTTACCTATTTTTGCATTGGAGTTTCATCATCTGTGGAACGAGATTGAGTGGATTGTTGGAGGAACTTTGCATCGATTTCGTTTACAACTGAGATCAGCTGCAGCCACGACAGGAGGACATCGCATATCTGTGGATTATATGTGCGCATCTTTGCTTTTGGGTCAGGGACCATCTACCAGCGCGAGGAAAGACACTGGAGCTGCTCTACAAACGTCAGCAGAGGAGCTGTGTTCATATGGCGCCCAACGTGAAGAGGTATGTTCAGTAGCGCTACTTATTGTTGAATGGCCATTAAACTTTGTGTGCACACAACATGGGGACATAATTCCAATGCATTGGTTGTCAAAGAGTATAAATAACTTTGCGAACTAGATTCATTGTTGCTTCGATCGTGCTTCGCATATTCGGTGGATTATGGAGCCTGCTGAAACTGAGCACAGGTCTATGGAAGCGCTTCAGTTGAACAATGGTGTTTTTACTGATGTTGATGTTCAAATGGACAAACAAAAACGTGTTGTGAAATTAACTCCTAAAGCGTTTGTAGAAAAGGTTGAAAGGTTGCAGAGTGATAGAAAATCTGTATTAACTAAAGCTACAAATTTAATGAAAAGGATACAAGGTTTGATGCAACAAAGAAATGTAAAAGAGGTACAAAGTGCTTTTGTTGATCTTTTAGATTTGTGTGAAGAAGCAAAAGGTATTCATGGTTCTTTGATGGGTATGTTACCTGAAAGTGAGAAGGAAAAACATGACATATGGTTTAAGGCAAAAATGATTGTAAATGATGATTTTATTTCTGAAGTTAAAATGTGGGTATCATGTAATGAAAATGATGAAATTACTACAAATGAGGTAATAAATGACAAAGTTGATGGGGTCAATCCAGATGATAGCATTTCAAATGTTGGTAGTAGACATCCAAGTAAAACGAGCCATTGCAGTAGTGTTTCTTCTGCCAGAATTATAGCCGAGGCAAATAAGGCTGCACTACTTGCTCGTATGGCAGCTTTAAAGGAAAGACAGGATTTGGAGGAGCAAGAGCAAATGATTAAGAGGAAAAAGGAGCAACTGGAAATGAAAGCAATGCTATTAGAATCCAATGCTAAACTTGCAGTTGTAAAGGCCTCTGAAAGTCGCAGTGTTTCTGCCTCTCATGTTGTGAAATCTCATTTGGAAAAGGAAGAGGGGAAAGCAGCTGCAACTACATTAAATCCATTGGCAGAGGAGTTTGAACTTGGTGGATATAGCAAAACTGCAAATAAAGTACCAGCACTGGATCCCTCTTTGACGTCTTATGTGCCGTATCAGGAAATTCGTCAGCAGCCTTGGCATGAATGTATGGACTCCGAAAGGAGGAATTCCCAGCATGCACTAGGAGACACATCAGTTCAACCTCGTAGACCTCTTGCATCTGAAATGATTTCTCGACCCGCATCAGTTCAACCTCATAGACCTTTTGCATCTGAAATGGTTTCTCGACCCACATCAGTTCAACGTGGACAACAAGCATCTGAAATGATTCTTCGGCCACAAATGGAGAGTCAGTATGGTGACATTGGCACTATAATGCAAAGGCAAAATGAAATAACATCAGTTCTTGTCCAACAGCAACGTTGTTCATCTTTACCAGCCAGAGATATACCTTTATTTGATGGAGATCCTTTTCAGTATGTTTCGTTTATCAGAGCATTTGAAAAGGGAGTGGAGGAAAAGGCAAGTTGTAGTGATTGTTTATATTACTTGGAACAGTTCACTAGGGGGCAGCCAAAAGAGTTAGTACGTAGTTGCCTACACATGAACCCTGACCTTGGTTATGCTAAGGCAAAACAACTATTGCAGGAACATTTTGGCAATAAGTACAGGATTGCCACTGCTTATCTGGAAAGAGCCTTGTCTTGGCCCTTAATAAAAGGAGAGAATGTCAATGCTTTGCAATCGTATGCCCTTTTTCTGCGTGGTTGTTGCAACGTCACTGAGGAATTGCAATACCTTCAGGAGTTAGATATGCCAAGCAATATGAGAGCTATTATGTGTAAATTGCCTTTCAAGCTCAGAGAGCGGTGGAGAACTGTCGCACATAGAATTCTGGAAACTACTCAATGTAGAGCTTTGTTCAAAGATCTTGTGGAATTTATTGAAAGACAGGTTGGCATACTAATGGATCCCTTGTTTGGTGATATTAGGGATTTGCCAACTATCCCAAGACCTGTTAATCGACCAAGGCTATCTCCAGAAGGCAGAGTTAAAGGAAACATCTTTGCCACTAACATTGCACCAGTGGAATCTGGTGAAACATCTAAGAATATGAGGACAGAATTGCCACCAAACAATTCTAAACTGATTCCATTATGTGTGTGGTGTGCTAAACATCATGTATTGGAGTACTGTCAACAATTCAAACGGAAGAAGCAAAGGGAAAAGATGGGCTTTCTAAAGGAGAAAGAGCTTTGCTTTGGTTGCTTAAGTGCTGGCCAGATGAGTCGTAATTGTGGCAAGCGGTTGACGTGTAGGATATGTAGTCAGCACCATCCCACTGTGCTTCATGTTGACAGATATACAGCCAATTCAGAGGAGGCGGAGGCATGCAAGTTCTTAGGATCTGCTGAAACATGTGGTCATACAGGGGCCGGAAAAGATCACTGTCTGCTTTCTATCTTACCAGTTCAAGTCAAGGCCAGTAAAGGAGACCAGATAATCCAGACGTATGCATTCCTGGATCCTGGCAGTTCTGCGACTTTTTGTACTGAAAGTCTTATGCTGCGGCTTAATCTTTCTGGTAGAGGAACTCAGTTTCTGTTACAAACTATGGGACAGGAAAGAGTTGTATCGGCATACGCACTCTCAGGTGTTGAAGTGTCTGCTATTGATGGTAACATCTTCTATCAGCTTCCACAAACACTCACACAGAAACAAATGCCTGTAAGTTCTGACAACATTGTGTCTAAAGGAGATTTGTCTAAGTGGCCTTACCTGGCAAAGGTTAAAGTTCCCAGCATAATGGCTAACGTTGATTTGTTGATTGGAAACAATGCTCCTAAGATGTTAGAGCCTTGGGAAGTCATAAACAGCCATGGGGATGGCCCTTATGCTATGAGAACGGCATTAGGTTGGGTCATCAATGGTCCTTTGCATGCAGGCAGCTTTGAGGCTGAAGACTGTTCTGCAGTGGTTAACAGGATTTCTGTGTGTAGATTGGAGGAGATGTTGTATAAACAATATAACCATGACTTCAATGAAAGAGCTGCAGAGGAGCAAGGATTATCAAGAGAGGATATTAGGTTTTTGGAGATTGCAGAGAGTTCTGTCAAGCTTCAGGACAATCATTATACCTTGAAGTTGCCATTTAAAAAGGAAAATGTGTATCTTCCTAACAATTTCTCTGTGGCAAAACAGCGGATACTCGGATTAAAAAGGAGATTCCAGAGAGATGATCAGTTTTATCAGGAGTAGGTATCATTTGTAACTGAAATGATCAAAAAGGGATATGCAGAGCAAGTGCCCACTCATCAGCTTAAAGGTGAGAGCGGCAAGGTGTGGTACATTCCTCACCATGGTGTACGTCATCCCAAGAAGAGGAACTTGCGGGTGGTTTTTGATTGTGGTGCCGCATTTAATGGAACATCTTTGAATCAAGTCCTTTTACAAGGTCCCAATTTCACAAGCACATTGATTGGAGTCCTCTTGAGGTTTAGGCAGGAGTCTGTAGCAGTCATGGGTGACATACAATCAATGTTTCATCAGGTCCAGGTGGCAGAAGAGGACCGGGACTTCATCCGTTTTTTGTGGTGGCAGAACGGAGATTTTACAAAAGAAGTGGCAGTGTTTCGTATGAATGTCCATCTCTTTGGAGCTGTCTCGTCTCCGAGTTGTGCTGCCTTTGCTTTGAGAAGAACAGCAGATGATCATCAATCTGAGTTCCGAGAAGAGGTTGTTCAAACTCTCAAAGAACACTTCTATGTAGATGATTGCCTTAAGAGTGTGGCATCTGAAGATGAAGCAGTTTGCTTAGTTGAAGATCTTTCCATTCTTTGTCAGGGAGGTGGTTTCATTCTGACAAAATGGAGTAGCAACAAGCGCACTGTCCTGCAAACCATTCCCGAAGAGCACCGAGCCAAAGAGTGGAAGGAGCTTGATCTGGACAGGGACAGCCTGCCAGTTGAGAGAGCCCTTTGATTGCTTTGGTGTGCGGAAACTGACTCATTTAAGTTCAAATTGGAGGTCCTGCACAAGACGTGGGATGTTGTCGGTTTCCAGCTCCGTATACGATCCACTTGGGTTTTTGGCACCAGTTGTGCTACCTGCTAAGATCATGCTACAGGAGTTATGTCGGAGGAATTACGGATGGGATGAGACTGTGCCCTACGACATTTTGCGTGACTGGACAAGGTGGTTGAAGGAGCTGAATGCACTGTCTGAATTCAAAGTTGAGAGATGCGTTAAGCCCATAAGCTGTGGGTCTTGCATGCATGCTCAGCTTCATCATTTTTCAGACGCAAGCGAACAAGGGTATGGCACAGTCACTTACCTTCGAATCCAGAATAGCAACAATGACATTCATGTTGCCTTCCTCATGGGCAAGGCCAGAGTAACACCTTTAAAGGTCATCACTGTTCCTCGTTTGGAGTTAACTGCTGCTGTGCTTGCTGTTCGTGTTGACCTGATGTTAAAGAAAGAGCTGAGGCTCCAGTTGCAAGAATCTGTCTTTTGGACAGACAGCACATCTGTGCTTAAGTATGTTATGAATGAGGACAAGCGTTTTCATACTTTTGTTGCCAACAGAGTCTCCATTATCAGGTAAGGCACAAAGACATCACAGTGGCGATACGTTGGCTCAAAGGAGAATCCAGCTGATGATGCATCCAGAGGAAAAAGGGCTGGAGATTTTATTAAGAAAAACAGATGGATAGAAGGCCCTAAGTTTCTGTGTAAACCAGAAGAGGATTGGCCCAAAAATCTTGTACAGACTGCAGTAGGGGTTGACGACCTCGAAGTCAAGAAGGAAGCCGTTGTAAATGTGGTAAATACTCAAGGTTCACTGAAGGGTACAGATTGGCTGATGGCTTACTTTTCAGATTGGAGGAAACTTCGAGTAGCAGTTGGCTGGTTGCTTAGGTTGAAGAGGATATTATTGTTGAGAAGAACTCGCAAAAGGATGGAGCCAGATATTGCTGATGCCAACAAGCAGAGTGCTTTGGTGCAAGAGAGTCAGATAGTTAAAGATGCAACAGGAGGACAAATCTTGTCAGCAGAAGATCTTATGGAAGCGGAGCTGGCTATAATCTGCTACTGCCAACAGCAAAGATTCCCTGAAGAGATCGATGCTTTGTCTTCTGGGAAGGATATAGTAAGCAAACGGAGTTCCATCTATAAGCTGGACCCATGGTTGGATGATGGGCTTTTGAGAGTCGGAGGGCGGCTGACACGATGCTCTTTGCCAGAAGACACAAAATATCCACTACTCCTCACTAAAGATCAGCATGTGTCTACCCTTATACTGAGGGATTTACATCAACGGCTTGGCCATAGTGGGCGTAACCACATGTTGTCTACGTTAAGAAGAAGGTATTGGATCACAGGTGCCACCTCAGCTGTGAGAAAGATCATAGCAGAATGTTGTTTCTGTAAAAGATATAATGGTCGGATGATGGGGCAAAAGATGGCTGACCTGCCCAAGGAGAGGATTCTGCCAGACCATCCGCCATTTACCAACACAGGTGTTGACTATTTTGGACCAATAGTGGTGAAGAAGGGAAGAGGCACAGCGAAGCGTTATGGTGTCATCTTCACCTGCTTGTCCAGCAGAGCAGTTCACCTTGAATTGGCCACTTCTCTTGACACGGATGCCTGTATTAATGCTTTGCGTCGATTTATCAGTAGAAGAGGGCAAGTGGAGCATCTTCTATCAGATAATGGTACAAATTTCATAGGGGCAAAGAGAGAACTTAGGGAGGCACTTTCATCATTGAATCAGGCTAACATTCAAGGAGTTTTATGCCAGAAGGGCATTAAGTGGAGTTTCAATCCTCCTGCTGGGTCCCATTATGGTGGGGTTTGGGAGCGGGTCATCCGCATGTTGAGGAAAATCCTTACTGCAGTTCTCCAACAGCAGATGCTTGATGATGATGGTTTCCACACAGTCTTGTGTGAAGCTGAGGCCATTTTAAATGATCGACCAATCACAAAATTGGGGGTGGCAGGATCAGGAAAAAGCCACGAGGCCCGGGACTCGAACTCAGGTCTCCCGAAGCACAGCAGTGTTATATATCAGCACGCTGCCCACGAGACTATTGGCAGAAGCTAGACAGGGAAAGTTTTGTAAATATTAGAACATCATTGTGTAAGAAACATGGGGGGGAAAGAATCCATACGGCAAACAATCCAGCTGTCGGAGTCCGTTCCCCCACCCATATGATGAGAGGGTCACTGTGATTTTGCCAAGTATGACATGTTCCTGGATCAACATATTTTGTTGATCCTTGAATAACATTCCTGTCCCAAAATTTAGTCCTTACCCTATCCCTACCCCTAAACCTAACCCTACCCATAACCTTTCCCTAAAATCAGAGGGAAATAATAAGTGAATAACACTGATGTTGAAGCAACTTACCTTGGTTCTAAGCCTAAACTTGACATAAACTGTAAATGTGTCCCTCAAATCTGATTGGTTGATCTTAAAGTTGTTCCAGGATCAACAAAGATGTTGATCCAGGAACATATACTTGGTGAAATCACGTTCACCATGATGATCGATGTTGATGTGGTGACTTACAGTTTTTCTAAATTGTTAAAACACTAAACTCTCAAATTCTCAATAGACTAAACTAGTGTGTTGAATAAGTCACTCTTTCTGTAAAACATTAAACAAGTTCAGGTTAACTTAACAAAGTTAAACAGAACTACAACACAGTTTTCATCGTTTACACACAACAACTCAAAATTGTTCACACTTATTCTAATGATGAGACCAAACCAACTGTAACACAAGTTAGTTCAGAGCCAAAACTGACTCAAGATGTTGCACTGACTGTTGATACCAACAATGGATGTAAACTATATAAGAGGAAGAGGAGTACGTGTGTAAGAGTGGACGAGGAAGAGGCTGAGGACGAGAGAGAGAGGGTGTGGAGAATGATCTGGATCTGTCTGTAGGGATTTTCCCTTTGCCTGCAGAGATGATATTGTCCGTGACATGGACAACTGCAAAAGCCAAAAAGGTTACAGGAAAAAACTCTAAATGAAAAGCGTGTTACAGTCACTCAGAAGAGTTGTGCAAGTGCAAAATCAAGGTCAGTGAGAGATTTTATTCTGCTTCAGCATCATGTCTTCATGTTGGGTCCGGCCTGAGGACTTTATCCATGTCACAGACAATATCATCTCTGCAGGCAAAGGGAAAATCCTGAAGCTGTAGAAATGTCTTTCTCAAACAAAGCCAAATCAGGCCACCAAAAAAGAAAGGAAAGAAGCAGAACATACACTTTCAGATGATAATTTGGTTATACATGTAATCTGAGGTAAAGGCTAAATAAATAAACTGTACACTAACAATGCTGTTTGCATACAACAGCCTAATTTGAAACATGTTTAATTTTAAATGTATAGGCTATATCTAAAATTAGCAATAATAGGCTAATCAGTGTCATAGGTAGCTCATCGGTGGCTACATATCCTCATGTTAACATTATATTTATGTCAGATTTAGTAGAAGCAGATCGTAACATTGTGAAACACATGGTTTGAGGAACATGGGGGCCCATCAGGACTGCCTGTGCATAGGGCCCGGGATCTTGTGTAGGCACATATGTGTTCTTCCAAAAAAACTAAAACAGACTATAGAGAAGTCGTATTATTTTTATCAACTATCTAGAAATGGAGATTTATACTCATTGTACGAAAACGTACTGATTTTTCCTAATTGTGTGGGTGAGGAAAAAGGGACCCAGTATCGAAACTAAGAGATTGCAATAAATAAATTAAAGTTGTCACAATACAATCCTGTATGTGAATGGAGCTTAACCAATACTTGACCACTCAACTTGTTTTGATTGTTTTTATTGGTTCATCAACATTAGACAACATACAATGTACAGATGCAAATTCTGCTGTTAGGACCAGCCGTCGGCCCAATGACGGAATCGGCGAATGTATAATACGTGTAGGTCTTTTCTGGTGGTTCTGTGAAGTTCACTTCATTTATTAGAATTTAGTTAATTTTATTTCAGCTCGGTGCCTAATCGGACTCCAATTTCAAATGATTATTAAATAGACTGTTTCCAAATAGGAACTAATCATAAATATTGGTCATGTATTCATTTAGATATTTGATTATTCTGTGTCTCGCACACTTTCAATATTTCGTTCATTAGGGACCCGATGTCGTCTAGATCTCATGTTGGCTGAGTCGTTATCTCACGGACACAAGTTCGCCAGTTCTGATCTTATGGGGCCAGTTGTTCAAAACATGTAATCTGGATCAAAATGATAATTTTTTCCTATTCAGGATTAGGGGTGTCACAATTCTCCAAATCCTCGATTCGATTACATTTTCGATTCTAAGGTCACGGTTCGATTCGATTCTCGATTTTTACTTCTTTTTTTTTAAGCACAGGTTGCTGTTGCTCCTAAAAAGCTGACATCAGTTCATCGCCATCTCACACATCTCTGTTATGATCAATGAAGCTGACTGCACAATGAATCTTTCATAATATATAGCTACACTTTGTTTGTTATAATTAGAGGATTTGCCAGCTTACAGAATTCAGCACTGAACAAAAAGTCAGTTTTGAGCAGTGAGGGGAGTCTATCTTAAATGCTTCTGATTGGCCTTTGCGTTCAAGAAATAAACACATATGTCTGTGATTGGCTAAATCGCTCAACGCTGCAAACATGTTATAAATAGAAACTCTGGCCTGTAAATCGTTTCTATTTTGTTTTAGTTGTTGTTGCTTTTCTTCAACAGATACATAAAAATGTATTAGTTTTTATATGTTTTATTCATAGATATTTCAAGTTTGCGGGAGTCCCGCGAATCGTTTTATTCTCCCGCACACACAGAGTGAGTGCATTACCGCCCGCGCTCACACTCGGCCATCAAATCTAGACTCTCTTGCACTCTATTGCGTTGGGAGGGCACGTCTTTAGATCAAGGAACCGGCCCGAGGATAGTGACGGGAAATATCGGCCCGGGTCGGGCCAAGTTCGGGCTCGGGCATATAATCTAAGTTAGAGGACTCACAGCCTTTCAACACGTGTGTTTTTCTTTCCCGCGCCGTGATCGCGAGTCGTTCATGAACGATCCGTTCATTGCCTCTGTCACGCGACAAATGAACAAAAGACTCGGAGGTCAAGTTATTATTAATGTTCCCTGTAAATTATTTTGACTGCATTATAATGATTTCTTAATTCAGAATATGATCAAGATTGCGTAGATGTGCTCGGGGAATTTGCCTGTTAAAAGTATAACATTTAAAGCCCCTGAAATGACTAGAAAAAAGATTAGTTCATTTTAACTAAACAACAGTAAAACCAGGGGCGTCATGCAAGCCAAAATTCTGGGGGGGCACAATCTGAGGCAATTCTTTTCTGACGGTTAGACTAGGCTAGCTATCGATAACGTTACACTGACACAACTTAAGTTAATGCTCTGAATTCGCAGCTAATATCAAATCCATAACTATTTGATCAAGTTAAAATTTCCAGGTCAACCACAAATAATCCCACTACCTTTTAATATCATCCGATAACTAATTAAATGCCGATTTGTTGCTTTGCCCACTTACCACTTCAAGACCATATGTAAAACATTGCCAGCTCAACGTGCGAGACGAGTGAGTTGCTTGAACATACACAGCAAAGATTCTAGAGCGCTGATTTGATATACACAGACACCATATTAGGAAAAAGGGGAGGGCTGATGCTGACCGATTTATTACACATCCAGAAGAATCAGGCATGTGATTGGCTAAGGACAAAAAAGCAGGAAAATATACAGATTTTCTTGTTTTATACACATTAAATAGATAGTTCTCCCAAAATATTTAATTGTCATCATTTACTCTCTCAAGTTGTTTTAAACCTGAATAAGTTTTTTTCTTCTGTTGAAGTTATTTGGAAGAATGTGGGTAACCAAACAGTTGATGTACCCCAGTGATTTCCATAGTATATTTTTCACAATGGAAGTCAATGGGGACCAGCAACTGTCTGGTTACCCACATTCTTCAAAATATCTTCTTTTGTGTTCAGCACAATAAATAAATTAATATCGGTTTGGAACAACATTACAGTGAATAAATAATGACAGAATTTTTATTTTTGGGTGAACTATCCCTTTAAGGACAAGCGTCTGCATGTTTATTATTAGGGCTACTGTTACTTTAAGACCTGTACGCAACGCGTCTAATTTGACAAGCAGATTTCTCTCAATTTTCTCGGTTTGCTTTCAGTTTAGACATAACCAACTTTCCTTATGTATTTGTGTGTAACCTTGTGTGTATTTGAGAGTATTAGCGAAATAAGACTCGAAAGATAACTTAGTCCAGTAACCAGGCGCTGTTAGACAGGCTTTTAGTGCATGTGCGCGTCGGGTGTTCGCGCTCAGTAAAGCGCATGTTAGAACAGCGCATCTGCAGTGAATGACATGTTTAACCAGCAAGGCTTTAAAGCACATGCAAATAATTAACTTTTGTGAACTCACTGAACTGATGTGTCCCGTTCCTCTGCGTTAACATTTGATATGAGTATTTGTCGCATTGTAGCCTAAACTAATGCTGTTGAGACGGAGGCGCCAGAACTGCAACTGATAGAATGCACGATTTGTATTTCTACAAAAGCAGTCAGCAGCTTGTTTGGAGCAAGGATCATAGCGCAAATTTGAACTATATCGATATGGTCTAATTCCATATCACATTTAAAAATATATAGATATATTTTTTATATCGATATCGGCCAGTCCTACTGGTGGCCTAACGGCGATGTTTTTGTCAACTGACAACGATACCACTGTAGCGCGAGAGCGACTGAGGTACGAGATTGAGCAGGTGAACAAGCTGAACGCAAATACGTCCTTGTTGATACTTGGAAAGGAAGGAAAAAATCTGTACGCACGTCACCCTGTTATGTCCTCATATCTCCTCTCCTTTTCACTCCGGCAAATCGGAAAAATCACATTCCTGAGAATAGGCTACATTTGAGTCGTTATAGGCACTGGTAATTATGGAGCATAATAGGAATCAAAAAAATTATCAGGGAGGAAAAATATGAGGGGCACGTGCCCCCTCACTTTGAATGGGCATGACGCCACTGAGTAAAACGATCCGAACTTTCCATCACGGGCGCGACATGGGGGCGTGGCAGCATCGACAATTCCATTTTTTATTTAGATTTTTGAGATTGTGAATTAATTTCGATCGATTTCGATTTAAAATCGAAATCGTGACACCCTTATTCAGGATCAGGTAATCCATCTAACTTTTATGCCGGTTTTTCAAAGCAACATTGGACTGGATCGACCTGATCCAGATACACAGTTTTCAAGATTACCAGTGCTCTAAATTGGACAACATATCACAATGTGGGCAACCAGCTGTGTAAAGAACAGGTAGAAGAGCCAACATGGGGTCACTGTAAGTGTTTCTTATTTTGAGACCAAACACAAAAACAACATCCACTTCCATTCATAATCTCTTTTATGAACCCTCATCTGAGCCACAACAAATAAAAAACAAATATACATTAACAAATACATTGTGAATATTTTGAAAACGTCTTAAAAAATGGCTAAATGTCCAAGAGTTAACAAAATAAAGCATGTTCAGGGTTGTTCTTCATCTGAGGAGAGACCAGCATTTCCAAGCCCTACTTTTAGGAGGCTTTGCACGTCTTAACTACTTGCAAGTGGAACCACAGGGAGCATGCAACATAATACTTGTGTGTATAATCCTGCACAGGCACAATGTCCCTCTCTGTGGTGATGTTTCTGATGCACCCGAGCCTGTTGAAGAACCAGACCAACCTCTGGTCATCTGTCAGAATGAGGGACTGACTGGACGTATAGTAAGGGATGCAATTGTTAGAAATTACTTTTGACAGGCTCATCTCTGATGATTGTTTCTTTGAAATTAATATATTTTTTATTTTTACTATACTGAATAGCTTAATTGGTAGCCTGTCTACTTTATCTACTTTATCACTGTTACAACGGTTACACAAGTCAAGTGCTAAATATAATTAAAAGTATATACACTAAATGATACAAATGTATTATTGGACCAATTTTAAAGTTTTACTACATTTTCTTCCTGGAATCCACCTTGAAATCCCACCCCCAGTTGGGATCAGGATAATCCTGTTTTTCTGGATCAAAGTTATCCAAATCCTACTGACAAGTTTTGAACAACACAAACTTAAGGTTTGATCCAAATTAAAACTAGAATTGGATTCCGTGATCTAATCTGATTTCAGATTCCTTCTTTCCCTTTTGAACGTGATCAGCAAAGTGGTCAGCAAAGAATTTAGGTTTAGAAGAACCTAAACCTCTGGGTAGGAGAGGATCCCTCTTGTCCTTTGTGTTCATCACCTGCCACATTAAGGCACATTTTGACAGGATGTAAGGTGGCTCTTAGCCAAGGTCGGTTTACTTGGCGCCATGACCAAGTATTGTGATGTTTGGCTTTAGCATTGGAAGGCAAGCGTAGTATGACCAATAAGTTGCCGCCTGTTCTAGCAAAACATTACACGCAGAAGACAATATTCCTCCGCACAGGCGAGCAACCACCAAGAAAAGGTGCTAACAGGACAGGACAACTGGAAGCTGCTAGGGACTGGAAGATGCTGGCTGATCTTGATCAACGGCTTATTTTTCCACCTGAGATTGCCACCACTAACCTACGACCAGATATTGTTTTGTGGTCTGGATCAGCACGCATTGTTCAACTGATAGAGTTAACAGTGCCATGGGAGGATGCTGTAGATGAGGCATGTGAGAGGAAGAAACTGCGGTATGCTCATCTGGCCACTGAAGCAGAACAGCGAGGATGGAGAGTCCAGGTTTATCCAGTGGAAGTGGGTTGTTGAGGTTTTGTGGCACACTCTACAACCCGGTTCCTCAGAGACGTCGGATTCAGTGGCTGGCTGTGTACAGGCCGCCATGCTACGGTTTCGTAGAATTCTTGAAAACTTGAAGAGGCTGTTGGTTTATTTGTATAGGTTGTATAGTATTTACAGTCATAACGTTCCTGTGTATATTGCGTGAATGACGGGTGGTTGGGCAGATATTGTGTTTTGAGGTAGGTGGTATGCCATACGGAACCGTTGCCACTGAAACTGCATATTAACGCACCAGTGGGGCTCGACAGCCTTAGTCAAACAGGTTGGCGCGTATGGTTGGGTTGCGGAGAGATTGTGGATAGGTCTCAGCAGCAGGAGGGATGTAGAGGTCAGTAAGCTGGGCTGAGTTGAGTGGGGGACGGAGGGGGGTGACTCTGGGACGCCAGAGTCACTGTCGAGCCCTCTTGAGGTGTCGTGGGCTAGTCGACGAAACACTGAGGACGGAAGGTGCCCACTTGAAGACCCTAGAGATGTCCTTTACTCCGCTCAATCCAGACGGTTGTCATGGGGGGACCGCACTGTGGTTGCAGCCATTGTGTGTGCTGACGCGTGTTAACACTAGACAGGAGATTTACATCACCATATGGAAAGAAGCGTAAATGGATGGAGAAGCATAGGTTACTGTAAAGCTATGTCTTAGTTGGTGCTTATCTTGGCGAAAGCCGAGTACAAATCAACATAAAGTTTTAATATCTACTCTCGTGTAATGGAAATACCTTTTGAACAACCCATTTTCAAGAATTGATCCAATCCGATAACCAAAATCCAATCATTTACCTTTGAACAACTGGCCCATGGTGCTCGTTTCAGCTTACTTTACTTTGGCTCTGTTTGTTTTTCCACTGCAGTTTAAGGGGGAAAATCCTAACTGTGGTTTATAATGCATGCATGAAAGGGTTGATTATTTTATTTATTTAGTTTTAGTTAAGTTACCTGTAAAAACCTGGTAGTAGCCTAAGCTAGTATTTCCTTCTGAAAAAAAGAATTTGGAAAAGCATACTTGCATACTCTTACTGTTTATTCCATTAACTAATATGCAGTATGCTATTCCAAATTCAACGTACAATTAGTGTGAATGCAAAGAAGGATCACGTGGGCCGGTAACCGCTATAATCAAATATCAAAATTAACCAGTGAAACTGAAAAAATAAATAAATTCATAGATCTGAAATCATAAAAAAAGAAAAATGTGTCAGAGGAGCAAACATAATCTTTTCCAGTAGTCTTTGCCTCTAATTAACAAAACATCAGCTCAATAATAAAAACAGAATGGCCTGGCATTAAGTTTTCATGTCTTGTAAAGGCCATTGACTCAGGGTTATTATCGTTAACTAAGACTAAAAATCATAAAATATATTTTAATTACTTAAAATGAAATAAACATTAACTGAAATAAAATACTTTAAGCTAGTTGTCATGGCAACATTTCTCATTTAGTTTAAGTGCTACAATATGAAATAAAAAAAATAACACTGCTTGTAATGTAAATATAGACAATACATCACTATATCTCCCAAATTGCAATGCAATCGTAAGTGCATGTTTTACTTTATGTTCAGAATAGCATATGATCTATTAGTCATTCATAATCATGGAAAATAGTTTTTGGGTGATAATGAGTTAACACTATGTAATCACAGCAATTACAATTTCAACTTGTAAAAAGCGTTCATGTCTTCGTAGAGCTCGTAAAATGGGAATTTTCTGAGAGCTCCTACTTGTACCACCTGACCTCTGCGGATTAATTTAGGCATTGATAGTGTTGCCAAAGAAACAAGAAACAGTTCCAAACATAAACGTCACGTGTTGTCATCTCCAGATTATGGTAATTACGACATGGCGTGAACACAGCAATACAGTGTCCTCATGTCCATGTCAGCGTGTGATGTGGTGCTGACATGTATGCTTTCTTACAAAACATCACTGGTTATATATCAGCTTGAGTGGATTGGTGTCCATGACAACTGTGAATAAAGCAAACAGCAGAAAGTGCATGGGAGGTTCAGGATGTCTAATTTAACCTTCTTTGAGAGAGTTCAAGGTGTCTCATCTTATTAAAATGATTCATCTATCATAACATACTGAAGACAAACCAGGACTTTTGAATTGGGGAAATCAACTTGATCTAACTTTATTCATCTTTGTTTTTTAATGCACAGCCCTGCAACTACAGTACAGCCCATTGTGACATCAACATAAAAGAGTCATAAATACTGTACAATACATAACCTACAAGGACGCAAAAGCGTTAGTGAACAAACACCACTTAAATACAGACATAAATTAGAGTCTAGGATGAATTAGTGAATTTATGGATAGCAAATATTAACATTTAATGTAGATTTATATATATAAAAAAGACTTATGTAAGGAATGTGAAGAATAGAAACACTTAAAAAGAAAGGAAAAAAAAAATGATGTGCTTTACAAAACTTCCTAAAACTCCCCAACATCCACCCTTTTGTCCCGAAACTTGTTCCTGGCCTTCGTTCGAGCTTTAAATGCTGCTGCGTTGTAGAGGTGCTATAAAAAATAAAAAAGGCATATAATTTACACCACAAGAAAAAATAAATAAATCTTAAAACCACAGTACATTGAAAATCAGCTACATGTGGAACAGAAACAGTTTGCTTACTCTCTCCAGTCTGGAGCTCTTCATGGCTTTCAGAGCGGCAGAATCGATCAACATCGGTGGTCCCAGTTCAAACACATCTCGTATGAACTCGTTGGCCTGCGGTCAGAAGATTACACTTCGAAAATCACTTTTACATTTTTTTTTTTGGATGCATTCAACATCTGAGAGCTTTACCTGTAGATGGTAGTTCATCCCGGAGCCTACAAACTCTCTGAAGGTGTCATAAGTCCTCTTCCTCACCCAGCTGTCGATCAACATTCGCTCGGTGCCGAAGCGGATTGTCTCGCTCTGAAAATCCCCTTCCTGTTCCCGACACAGAAGAGACGTCAGAGTCTGAACTACAGCACCCACGGGTCACCTATTCAGAACTATTCAGTTCCTGTCTCACCTCTACTGCCTTGAGGACATCTCTAAAGACAGATCTTTGCTTCCTCTTATCATTCTTGGCTCGATGTTTGTTGCAGTCAGTGGCTAATGCATTCAGCTTCTCACACAACGACTCCCAGTCGTCATGATCAAACTCCTGTGAAGGTAAAGAAATGAGACCAATACCTTTAATTCAAACAAATTATTTAATTTACTGAACTATTAAAATAAGTAAATTATTCAAATGTATTAATTTAAAATATTACATATTTTATTCATTAGAATAATAATAATGCACGCTGTGTGAGAAGTTATCCGAAGCGTGCACACGGAAGGCAGGCAGCGAGTGAATGCTAAATTGAGTTCTCTTTTAAGTCTTCTTGCCCTTAAACGCCATGTTTGCATAATTTTTTTGCAACTTTGTCAGAGTATCCCAGTAAACAGTCGATTATGTCTTAAGTGAATGTAAACAGTATCAGTAGATTCAGATTGTTTTATTTAGTGCCATGTCAGAACAGTATCAGTATATTGGATCTGTGCATTATGTTTTAAAGTGATTGCAGCCTAATATTCCTGATGCTATCGGTTTTTAATGTTAATCAAACGACAAAAGACCAAATAATTAATAACTTCAGTCATTTTAAGAATTTATCTTCATTTAATTTATACAGTAAAGATTATATGCAATATTTTACATTTGATGTAAACACACTGATTGTTTCATTTGTATCTTTGCTTATTGTATTTGTGCGATTACTAGCTATGTAGTGATTATTTGTTCTTATTTTCTTTAGTTTTAATCGACAGAAGTCCTATTGGTCCTGAACATAGCACATACTGAACCGTACAAAAACCAACATTTTTAAAGGTAAATAACTTATCAATATTATTATTATTTATTTGTGATCAATTTTAACTGTTACAGCCCTAATAAATCTTATTTACTAATTTAATAAAATAAATATTTTTAATAAATTTTATTAAAGCAAATTTATATCATCATCACTGTTAATTATTTAAATAATTAGACAACTTACAGGGTCAACATCTCTGCTGAGCTCAAACAGGAGGGCGATGGTCTCCCCGGCAGCAATCCTCATGTTGACGTTGTCATTCTCCAACAGACGTGGAAGTTTAGCCAGATGTCTGAAAAACAGAAGCATATGCTTGTAAGAATAAAAGTTGGAAAGAGGTTGTATCGTAGTTGTAGGTCTCAAAGTCTCCTGAAAGACCAGTACCATGAAGGAGTGAAGGCATAAAACAGTGTTTTCCAGCACTTACTTTTGTGCAATGTCTCTGATGTGGCTGCTGGTGCAGATGGTGAGCAGTAGAGCCCAGGACAAGAGAGCATTCGTGTGGAGCTGTGTGGTCTGAGGATTCACAGAAGGTCGGCTTCCATCTTCTCTGACGTACGAGTGGGTGAAGAGGCTCTCAAAGCACTCCATAGTGGCATACACATCCTGAAGGTGACAATCAGCAGGTTTGAGTCAACTCAACGTACTCAAAACATGTTTACGGTTAACTCCGGAACCACTTTCACTTGATCATTAAATCAACAAACTGACATTTTCAACCAGATTAGTCCGATTCCAGAATGAGTATCAATTGGATTTGTCAACCAGATGAATGAAAATTATTGCCTCAAAACTTGAAAAGTTCACAAATTATGTGGTTCTCAAGTTCAGCTCACTGATAGGTTTTCATGATATTTTATATTTATATTAACAGACATCTGCAAAAAGACGAAAAAGAAAATCTTAAGGTAAAACAATGTACTTGAATTTAAAAGACCATACTTTGGGCTGTTTACACAACAACGTTTTCAACTAAAAACTTTTTATGCGGTTTGGCCGTTTATCAACATGTCAACAGCGTTTTGGGGGCCTGAAAACAGAAACATTTGAAAAAGTTTTTGAAAATTATACCGTTAATGTCTCCATGTAAACTACAAAAACTCAAATTTGTCAAAACAGTGACTTCATGCACATGCATTTTATGCGTTCAAGCTATAGGAGCGTAATTTTTCTTTAAAAAGTGACCTTGCATAATACAGCGTTTTAGTCAATTTTCGCAGATCTATGTGAATGGGGAGAGTTTGACAACGTTGTTGTCTGTATGCAAAAAAAACAAAGGAAAAGAGTTTCAGTTTTTAGTAGATTGTTGTCTGGTAAACATGCCCTAAGGCTTTTATTGCCAACTTGCATTTGAACGCTTACCATGATATCATCTTCTGCTACAAGAGTGCAGAGGCCTAGACTTGTTGCACACTGGAACACAGAGTAAAGATCAACAGATTGTTACAGTCTCATATTTTCTGAATTGCAGAATCATTTTATTCCCCATAAAGGCGCAGTAAAGGAACACGACGGTTTACCGCTTGTCTGGCTTGGATGTTAGCAGCTCCATCATTGAGGATAGTCTTAAATACAGGTTTAAGGGTTTTAAAAACCTCTTCGCTCTCAATCCCAGAACCCAGCTGGATGCACAGAAGACACGCCAGCGAGGCTGCGGCGCACTGCTCCACTCCTTTACCTGGTTTGCAGACGCAAACAGCCAGCTCAACTTTCAGCACTGATGTCATGGCAACATCTGAAGAAAACGGTTTATTTCCAATTATTCAAAATCACAAATTAAACCAACCTTTCTTCAAGCAGCGCTCAATGCCATCCGTGATGGTCATCCTTCTCTCGGAAATGAACTCGTAGAGGATTTTGGTTGCCATGGCAGTCTTTAGTCCATCAAGGGCACCTTGTCTGGTCTTGGCACTAGAAGGGGAGGATAATTACTCCGTTCAGACCGCAGCAGGAAGCAGAAATGACATCGATTATTTGGAACAAATCAACTACAAGTGCGATTCTGAAATCTGAATGAACACATACCTCTTGTCCACTGTGCTGTCGATGTACACCTTCAGTTTGTACTGGAAGTCCTCTTGAGCCATTTCTTCACTTTCACCAGCTGTCAAATAGGACGAGTGATAATCATAAATGTTCATCTCTAATATCATGCCACAAAGCAGTCCACAAGAGCCAAAGCAGAAATCTAAGGAGACTGTAAATACGCACCTTCCTCTGCTGCACTGGTTCTTTCACTGAGGCTGCTGCAGTGACTGAGGGTCTCGATAGAGGAGTCTTCATCACTGAACGGCTGGGCATTTCCCTGTTGTCCCCCTGCAAAAACAGACACCAAACTTTAACCTTTGTTGACGTCGCCTTATTCTTTAATAAAAACCCTTTTGCATAGTTGCATCACATAGTGAGAGTTTCGGTTTAATGCTGAACATGTGCCAATAAAACAGCTAGTCAGACTAAAATAATCAGGGATCATTTATTTATGCACTGTATTCTAATGCAGGGATATGATGGGAGTTTACACGGTTTATTTGGTGTTGACATGTAAATAAATGACAGTGTTGGCCAAGTTACTCTAAAAAAGTTATTAATTACTAGCTACAAATTACATCTTAGACAGTGTAATTAGATTACTGTACTAATTACACTCTCTAAAAATGATTACTTGAATATTACAATATATATAAATATATATGTATATATATTGTAATATTCAATTAATCATTTCATATATATATATATATATATATATATATATTATTTAAACCTCAAACAGTTGAACAATACCAGAAAAGACAGGAAACTACTCTTTTGATATACAATTGCATAAATGACTCTTGAACGGTCCAAAATATTTAAAGGGAGAAGTAAAACAAATGTAAAAAATGTTTTAAGAAAAAATTTGTGTTATATCCACTATTGTTTAATTGTTCTATAGTCTTATACAGTATTTACTGCAATTACATCAGAGGTTTACCATCTTTATTTAATACACACACACATATATATATTTTCCTCATTCTTTAGAAAAAACAAATTATTTCTCACTTTAGGAGCCCTTAAATGTTGACCAACCCTGTAATGACACTTACAGAGAAGTGTGTTTTCCAAATAATTTCAGGTGATAAGATGTTGTGGGTGGAGGTCAGTTTGACCTTAAAGAACGATCAAGTCTTTAAATGTGTATAGTGAATTCAGTCACATCCAGCAAGTGTTATCAGTCCTGCAAAACGCAGATATCTGCAGAAGGTACAAAGTTTCTCGTGCGGTTGGTCGGCAAGGTCAGAGGACACGTATGCAAACAAAACAGGCCCTCTTTGAGATTTCTCAGACAAAAGTAAATATGTTTAGGAGATATAGAAGTGAACAGCATGTATACAGACAGAACAAAGTGTGGGATGGTGGGGAGGAGTACAGCAGGGTGCCAGAACACACAGTCTCTTTCTTCTCAAAGGCTTGTGCAAATCCAGCGAGCAGATGGGCTGAGAACATCTAATAACAGACTGATTTAAAGACGTCTACAGCTGAAAAATGTGGGCTTCATGTTCCTGGTTTCTTCCTGTCCTCTCTATTTGGTCCCAAAGCAGGCCTGAGTTATATAAGTGTGACAGCATGGCCTGAAATAACCTCAAACACACACTGACATCTGAGAGATTAAACAAACATTACAGTTGCGTTTTCCTATTTAACATTTCATAACAAATATCAATTCAATTTATTGACCTTAAGCACAATCAATCATATTTGAGTTGAATCATCCGGTTAGATTATTTTGTTATTAATTAATCATAGTGTACCGTAACGTTATATCTATAATCTTAGTTGCATCTGTTAATCTTTTCGAATCGTTTTATAAATGCCATTAATAGACAAGCGGTGTATATAAACCAATTATTTAAAACTAAACATTACTTTAAAAACAAACATTTAAAAACAGAAACGTACATTTTCGACCGTCCATGGCTCACACTGTATTATTCTTTTGTTTGTATCAAAAGAAAGACCCTCCTGGCTGTCAACCAAACCCGGCTGTGTAGTCATGGAGATTGTAGTTCTCTTCCTCCAATTTCATTGCGATTCGACGCGTAAAGAACTACAAATCCCAAAATCCTTTTCGCGCAGCAGGCCACAAAAAACAACCGGTCATTTGCAGACATTCCCACCCTACTTACCTCTGCCGCTCCTTTTCTTGGCCCGTGGCATCTTGCTTAAATGAGTTGTTCCGCAGCTGAAAAATCAACCAATACACGACCAGTTTTTACTATAATGTCTTTTCAGTTGAGTATATTCCAGTGGCACAGTGAAAAGGAAAGAATTAAAAGCGATTCCGGTGTTACACTTGGAGCGCGAGCGATACATTTTCCCTGACAAAGTAGGGCTGCGTCAGCGCGCTGCCGCGAAACATTTTTATACCACCAGTTGTGACGTACATAATAAGGCGTGACCTAACGTGGACCTGGATACAGTAGGGCCAATCACATTACAGTATACGCCGACGTCCCCCCAACACAGACTTCCGCCTGGTTTGTATTGGTTGGTTTGTGCTGTCACGTCCTCATGCGGGTTCACGTGTGCACGTTACACAGAATACAACACATGTAATGGCGGATTATTATTATTATATGTCTTCAATTGTTTTTTGTTTTGTTTTTTTAAACAGATTTTATTGTTTTTACCTTGTCCCAAATTCAAATATAATGATAAATCCTCTGTTGATGCATGTATATCAACTATTTGGCATTTTACAATAGACTGTAAAAAATTTGATTTTACCAGACAAATCAAATATACAATTGATTTTAACGTTGTGATTAACTTAGTGAGATCATTGCAAAAGATGAGTTTAAGAGTTTATTTAGGTTAAGTTCACAGGACCAAAAGTGCCCATAGTTGAAGAAAAATCTATGTAGCCTATAACATTTCTGTAGTGCATGTGCTGGATGAAAGTCATGAAGAAAATGAATACTGATTGAAGAGGTATTTTTCATCAGTAAAGACTCCTCTAACCACGTGCAACGGATGAAGTGTTTTGCTGCACATGGGTTAACAGAGCAACAGGTGACTCAAGGCAACTCTGACATTTTGACTATAGCTGGCTGGCAAAAGCACATGACCTGCATGTCTATAAAACATTGTTAAGATAAGTCATTACATAATTCAATTCGAAATGGACAATTCCTATTTTTTATGGAATTTTGCTGTTTTTATTAAAAAAAAATTAACTATATGCATCATCATTATTATTTTTTACTGTCATGAGGGTGGGACAACCTGTCGCTCACATGAGACCAACCAATGGCAAACCACAATGATCCAACGATCCAATCAATTCCCGATGGACAAAATCCAAGTCCCACCCTACATTTTTCTTGTTACAGAAACCGTTTCAGTCAGATATACATCACAATAGAGTGCCGAAGTTATGACGTCACTTTGTAGGACAACTCGGAAGTTAGCGGCGCATGGGTTCCCTTGATCAAAAAGCTATGCATTTTCCCCATAGACTTTTGGAAAATCGCAAAAAATAAGATCTGTGTTCAACAAAGAGTTGTGACCCTTACACGTTTTGTCTATCAAGATAGTCTTTACAAGTTAATCCAAAATGTATACATTTTGAGCTAAAGTTTAAAAAACCACAAGCAGGTTATAACTGGTGTGTTTTATGTCATAGATCTAAACGTGAAAATATTTAGAGGCTTTGTTAACCACAGACCTTATTTCAGGCGATTTAGCAAAAACCCATTCAAAAAACCCATAGACTTTAGGGTGAGGGAACCGGGAGTGCTAAAATGCTAACTCACTTCTGCGTTTTGGCCTACAAAGTGACGTCATAACTTCGGCACTCTATAGACCTTATGCACTAGAGAAACGAGGGTGCCGCCATCTTTAGAATATTGTCTTTGAACTTCCGTTTTTGCGCCGCTCTGTATATTTCTATGGCATCGCTGTCCAGGAGTAATTAGCTGGTGAAGTTGATTTACTAATTGTAGAGTTAACGAAAGTTATCATGAGCATTGTAATGTTTATCATAAGCATTGTAAAGCATATGTCTTAACAAATGGACCTTGGAATATTTTTAAACAACCCGTTCATTCATAACAGACCGGAAGTCAAAAGAAAACGAGCTCAGCGCTGAAAAGGGGCGTGGCTACATAAGGTCTATAGGGAAGAAAAGACTATTGCAACTTCGGTTTCATTCTGACTTTAAAAATATGAAATATATTATATTAGTGTTTACATTTACTTGCCCCACCTTGATGTTTTTTTGATGCAAGCACTACTAAATAATTTCCTTAAATAGAATGTATAAAATCCAAGCAGGATCTTTAAAGGCTCACTGAAGTGCCTTGAAACAGGAAGACAGGGCGGGACATGTGGAAGTGCTCCTCCCCTTTTTAAAAATAGCCAATAGCGTTTTATATCACAGCTCAGCCAGAGCTGTTAAGCTCGGTAAATCTGCTGTTTCCTTCTAATCTCCTCCATATTGCTTTAAAATATCATTCAGTGCAGAATCGAAATGGGTCCAATACGTTTTATGGTCTGCGGTAGACCCCTGCGCGGGACTGTTTTCTTCATCCCGTGCCCGCCCGCGCCCG
This sequence comes from Siphateles boraxobius, assembly GCF_051911475.1. Lineage (NCBI taxonomy): Eukaryota > Metazoa > Chordata > Actinopteri > Cypriniformes > Leuciscidae > Siphateles > Siphateles boraxobius. The sequence continues at coordinate 31,726,607 of NW_027508799.1, read as the reverse complement.
CCGATTTTCTGACCATTACCGCCCGCTCCCGCAACGTATGTGTTACACTCCCGCCCGCTCCCGCAATATGTAATTCCACTCCCGCCCGCACCCGCAAAACACTGAGAATTTATTCCCGCACAATAATAGAGATGCATTGATTTTGTGTCTTCTCCTGTCCCGCAGGAAAAAACACGTATTTGTATTGCTATTATTAAAGAGCTTCATGGGGTTGTTTGTTTCGTTTCCCTGGCCTGCATCTGACGCACTGATCATTAAAAGATAGTCGTATCTTAGGATCAAATACAATCATGTATTTGTATTTATTTAAATCTATTTATCTAAATGCATTTTTATTTAATTGATTTTTTTAATTTAAATGTATTTATTTATTTTTTATTTATTTGCTGTTTTTCTAGCTATTCTTCTACATCTTCTAATACATTTTGATAAATATATTTAAATAAATACATGATTGCAGATCTTTTGAGGGTCCCTCTTCAACTTCTTTCTTAAATGAATGAGCCGTCGTTTTCTGGGAAAATGTCAACAGCAGTGAAGTTAATGCAGGTGTACCACTGTCTACATCTTTCTACAATAATTTAAATAATGAAAAGGACATTTAAAAACACACTGTTGTGGACCTATCACAGCAAATATGATGCCGCAAAGCAAAACAACACCCCGAGAGGGAAACAAATATAGGCTACCACAAGAAAATACAGTATACAAAACATTCAAAAACATCGCTGTAATTGACAAGTCGGAATCAGTGATAATACATCAATTGTCAATGTCAATATATCCTATATACATTTGTCACAATGAACAAAGTCCAGTTCCTTTCCTTTCCTCATTGTCAGAAACAATTGAGAAACTTCTCCAAATGTCAGACTTGCCTTGCTTACATTTTATGCCGTAAATACCTGGTTTGAGGTTCTTTTCCACGTGATTTATTGACATCTCATTCTCCATCATGTGAACTATACCTCCCGATCCCGCAGGTTTTTTTTTAGCCGCCCATTCCCGCCCGCAGCAAAGTTCAAACCGCCCGCTCCTGCGAGATTTGCGTTGGCTCCCGCGGGACTCAATCCCAATGCAGCCCTCTAGTCGGCGGCGACTCGCACATATGATCCGCTCTGTGCTATCGTGTCTCTGGGCCGGAGCTGCGGCGCTTCACGTGATACTAACGTGACACCAGACTTAATTTGCCTCAACAGCGCACTATGAACATTCAACATGTAGAAAATAGTAAATGTGTGAAGAAGTTACCGATTTTAGCCGCAGCTTCAGCATCTATTTATAATGTAGGGGGCGGAGCTTCAGATTCTAGAGAGCATTTGATTGGACAGAAAATCTGATGAGAACCTGAAGTGCAGTGTGATGTCATTAAAATCATTTATCTATATCGGTCTGAAGTGAGAGACTGTGTAAGCTCTGAATGCTTATTTCTTCTAAATGTGAATTATGTCATTATTTTGGAGCACACTAGCCTATAGATAATAGTAAGGCTATCATATTCATACTAAAAGCATTTTTGATTTCATGGGGACTTTAATAGGGACTCAAAGAAAGGATACCACTAGAGGGTGCTCTTTCAAAATAATTGCGCACAATAACACTTTAGAGTGGTCTGATATTGTTGCATTATGTATAAAGGGATTCTTTTGATGATTCAAGATCAGTCAAATCAAATTTAGGTGACACTTTATAGAACGCAATCCCACTGAAATCGAGACTTCCTGGGAATTAGATTAACATTGTGTAAAAAGTTTATATTTTAAAATACTGTATTTTACAGATGGCTATAATATCAAGGATCTCTCAAGGTTATAAACAAACATACTTCTGCTAACATTAGAATGATCTTTCAAATTTATTAATTATGTTCTCAAAACATTAGCACATAAACCTCCACTCATTCATGGAGGTTCATCTGATATTTTTTAATGTTACTATATTTACTTATGTTTATAAGTATATATGTTACTAGGTTGTATATACTTTTTTCAGAATGCTCATTCAAAAGTAACGTCCTCATAATTATAAAATGGTATGTTTCCTCAACATTTGCATTAACCAAGAAAAGTTTTGAAAGTTCAGAAACCAGCAAGTTAGCAAATCGTTCTTAGAACACATTTTTGTTAGTTCACCACAGAAAGGAACTGAAAAAAGAAATTAGTTATGAATGGGTGTTGGGTCTAAATATATATTCATCCCATATGCAAAGTCTGTTGAATAATTGATAACACACCCTGAGGGGCTGCGCAGGGGGTCAGTGAATAACACACTGCTGTTAGAAATCAAAAGATGGCTCAGTAACTCAACAAGCAGCTGGTTTGATGGGGTTTTTTTGTAGTGCTTTTTTATGGTCATTAAAATCATTTTAAGTCAGGTGTACTTGAAGGCATCTCAGCAGGCTGGTAATGCAATATTTACAAGGCAAATATACTTTCAGTTAATTCTATATTTAAATAATTAGAACTAAAGAATAAGTTCTTAATGGATTTTCCTCTGCTTTTAAAACAACAGTTAGCTGTTCTTGTTCTTTTTAAAAGGATGTTAGGTCAAAAGCAGTGTGATGTAGATTATCTTTTGCTTTGATTTCCTAACTGTATTTATTATTTCACAGATGATATTAGCAACCGGTATGCTTACTTACCAGAATACATAATGAGCATGAGGTGAAAGGAAAGAACAGATTGCCCGAGGTGTTTGCCAATTCAGTGGTGTGTGAAAGTCTCACACATCCGCATAGGTTAGGTGTTTCAAAATGAGCTGAAGACCCATATATCAACCTTTCATGCTTTTAGGCCCTTATCAAATTAATATTTTGACATTACTGTGTATCAAAATGCTTTATAAAACTTGCTGCATCACTGGATGGTCGAATCGCTTTTGAAAGGTCATGGTGTAACAATTGGTTTATGTTTCTTAAAGTCACCATGAAATTAACATTGATAGTTTATTATGAATGATTTATCCGTGCATCATCATTATTATTATTTTTTAAATTCATGTGCACTCGTAATTGTTAATCAAAACAACTTACCCTCCTTCTTCCAGTGACATCTCTTCTCTGATGATGCGTTTACTGGCATGAGGGCGGAGTAACCTGTCACTCACATGAGATCGACCAATAGCAAGCCACCAATCAATTATAATGGAAAAAATCAAGTCCCGCCCTACAGTTTTTCTTGGATATATGGCACAAGAGGTAAGAAAAGTCTTCCATTTCATGCTGACTTTAAAATAAACCCCTATATAGGGGTTTGATCTGAGACGTGAAGACTATTTTCGTGACTATTTTACACAATAAATGTTTTGTTTTCTGTTCATTCTTCTGCTGTTAAATCATTAATTATTAGTCCCCAGTGATGGAAAAAATATATGAGATGAGAGGGGAAAGTTTATTTCAATGCTTTTGCGTCATCTTGCAAATGTTTTTCATTCACGTTGAATTCAAAGTTTGAGAAACTTTGCGTTCGCTCACAAAGAACACAAACGTTTTGCGAGCGAATGCAGAAGTTTTCTGTAATTTGTGAGCAAATGCAAAGTTTCTTGGGGGAATGCAAAACATTTGCGAGAGAACGCAAAAGTGTTGACAAGTAAATATTTCTCATGTCATATCTCATAGTTCCTTCACCATGTCCATTTAGGGGCTCCATAATTTCTCCCCACCCTGATTCCAGCAAAAATTAAACCATAATGTTCTGACAACCTGATTACACTAAATAAAAATACATCAAGCAGGTCTTTACATGTCGAATACTCTGGAGTTATGTACCCTGACTTTTGGCAAAAGCTGAATGTGTGGTATTTCAATTTTAAATCTGCTATTGTCGTTCAAGAAATAAAATAGAGGCCAGTGAGATTTTTATTCTCTTATGCTTTATATTTCATCACTAGGGGGCCGTGATGAAATAAATAAAGACCGGCTGCTTCTTGTGCTGTCTGCATGCGAGGCGGTAGCATTAACATTTTCATTGTCTGCTTTTTGTTTTGTTGATGAGAGTACAAAATGTTGTCTTGGCAGAAGGTGAGTCTTGGCAGCATTTTCCCGATCATTTTCCAGGTTCCCACTCCTCATGCTGTTTTTCCTGGCATTTAGACACTTAAAACTTTGGGATGGACAATTGAATGAATTTCATTTCCTCCTCCTCTCACATTTTTCCCCATTCTCCGTTGATGCCTTGATGTACGTTTGGAACATGTTGCCAAGTTTGGTCTCTAAATGCGTTAAGACTTCTTCCAGAAGAGTTTATTCAGCCACAAGGGTCACAAATGTCAAACTTTATATCAGCAAACCAGGAAGCAGGTTTACTTTATCAGATGTACTTCGAGTTTTGGGGGTTTGGATTAAATTATACATTCTCATTTTCTTGAAAAGCAAATATGCTGATCTCAGTGCCAACACTAAATCAGATTAACCGAGATCATGTGACCTGTTCTCCTCAAACTCCTGAAAGAAGTGGTTGGCAATTTTCTCACCGTTTTCATTTTAATTTGAATGTTTTTGGTTTTATTTTGATGTGTGGTTGTTGTCATTTCTACTAGTTTTTGTTTTTTTAATAAGTCTATATATAAAAAATAAAATTATTTAAACAAAAAAATTTATAAAAAAATATATAATTTAATATATAATATTATATAAATACACACACACACACACACACACACACACACACACACACACACACACACACACACACACACACACACACACACACATATATAAAAGTTTATTTTACTTATATATAATTATAAGTATACTTTTAGTATAGCAAGTTTCAACCAAATACAATAATTTTTAATATTTTATATATTATTAAACATATTCTTTCATTTTAGTTTGTTTTATTTTTGTTTTTATTTCAAACTAAATGTTTTTTTTTTTTTTAGTTTTATTTAACTATAATAACCTTGTTACTTTCTGGCCCAAATGAAAGAGCCTACCTCCAAGTCTATAATATTTTAATCACTGGAAAAAAAAATATTATTATTAATAGTAGAAAACATCACCCAAGATCCCAGTTTTTATAGTATTATTCCCAGTATTTACATTATTACTTTTTTAAAACTTATTTATACATTTATGTTATTAATTTTTTCTGAATTTCAGCAGCCCTACAGTATATTTATTTATTTCACTGCTTTTATTGGCGTGTACATATTTTTACAATATTGTATGTATAGAAATAATGCTTGAGTAGTAAAGCTTAAAATTGATAGAAATAGCAAAGACCACTAATGGGATTCTTCATTACTGAAACACTTAAGTTTGGTGTAGATAAACTTATAGTCTGAGAAATAGATGCCTTGCCTTGGAGAATGTGCATGTATCATGTGACTTCACCATGCTATTATGAATTTGCTCATTGATTCGGCTGAGTACAGCCTGGGCCGTCTCCTGTCTCGTTGCTGAGGGCCAAGGTTACCTTGCTTTGACTGCTCTGGATTGCGTGACTACCGTCATCTGGTGCAGTTCAGCATGTCATGCACTTCTCTCTTTTTTCTCGTTGCTGCCCTTGTCATGTCTTCCTGCTGACCCACAGAAAAGGGAGGTTTATCTTTGGAGTGAGAGAAGGAAAAAGGCAGACTGATTGATCTTGCAGAATAACCACAAATCTCAGCCACTATGCGATCATGTTCCCCGAAACAACATGATGAAAATAAAAATTACGCAGATCTTAAAAACACATGTGCTTGTAAAAACAGTATTCCACACACATTATGGACATTTTCAGCAACATGAAGTGGTCTGGCCCTGTCGAATCTGTATGTTTCTTTCCATTTCTTTGAATACCACATCAGGTTATTACATCTGACAAGACCGCCTGTCTGTAAACAGTGCCACCAAGTAGACCACAAGATTTCTGCGTTCATTCAGAGCAGGTCTGTGTCTTCTTCATTGACTTGATGCCCCTGTAGCCCATCACAATGTGCATCCATTTTTAAAGCGCTCGCCAAGACTGCCTTAAATAATACATTCTGTTAGAGAAGGGGGGTGCACTTTACTTTCATTCGGACTCTCTACTTACAGATAAAGATATAGATCTAAAAATGATTCTAAATATAAAAGCATAGCAGAAGCCTACACACCACAACTATAATGATAACGGCAGAGAAACGGTATCGTTGGAATCGCTTACAGAACGATTTTTTCCAGCTGATAAGCAATAAGCAATGCGTTTTTGAGAATCAACATCTCAGAGCAAGTATGGATATATTTTCAGAGTTTCAGAGGAACTCTGACATCCAATCAGAATCCATTCTGCTTTAAAGAGCTCACGCGTTTAAAGTGGCAGACGAAAATACTCAGTGTGTACTTATATAAACAGAACGTCGTTGTCCACTGGTGTGGACGATAATATCGTAATAGTTATCTTTAGAGTTATCATTCTTGGTGTGAACGGGCCTTTAGTCTTGCTGTTTTTAAACAAAACAATGTTCCTGTGTGAATATGACCCCTTATAAGACATCATATTTTGCCTAGCTGTTTTGACCAGCCAATTCATGTTACCTAGGTGGGCAGCTCACTAGGTTTTGAAACAGAGCTTGTGTCTCACTACAGAAACCATAAAGAAATGCTTAGTTGTGGCTGTTTTACATCCAGAAGACGTCTCTAAAAATATTCTACTTCACCTCTGAGTCAGTGTTTAAGAAATCAATGTGATAGGCGGGGATTGATGTTTATAGCATTTTCATTTGTATTTGGGGATATCCATTTTGGAAACCAAAAAATTCACAAGAATCTGTGAGCTGTTGGACGGATGTGATGCTTCTAGTTTCTGTTCTGCTTCTCTCAGGCAGTGACGTCTGGAAGAAATAGCAGCAGGGACGCAATAACTGTTAATTGATTCAGTTACTAAACAGCAGTAATAACGGAGAAGAGCTTGTTCAATTGTGTGCTTCTTTTCAATTATTCGTTTCAATATTTGTTATGTGAGAAGCTTTTGTGGGAATGTTGGTTTTCTCTAGGCCTCTGTGTTGCCTGGCAACCTGATTTAACATTTAATATGGAAAAAAACAATAACTAAGGACATCCATCCATTCAAACATGAATTAGCAAGAAATGTTAGAAAATCTCTCTATCGCTCTCTTCATTATAGCTGATAAAAGTGATGTAAATACAACATCTCACGCAGTAAAAATAAATGAATTGAGTAATGCAGAATTATCCTGGAAACCAAATGTAATATACACATAATGAATATAGTAAAGTGAAAAGGACAAGGAAGACCTTATTTTCTGAGTGTTTTTACTTGCAAAACTAGGTTATTTTACTTAGGGATCTAAGATGTTTGACCCAGTTAATTGTATTTCTTTTCCACTTTTGCTTTCTTATTGGCATGGCAAATATTACATCTGTATTGCCAAAGTAGCCCTCTGGTGCTCATTTTTGTACAAAACATTTTATGTTTTGTTTTTCAGAGCTTCTAACTTCATTGGAATGATACAATGCCTGAAAGATGAGTTTATCTATATATCTACCTGTTAAGCCACTCGTGATCAACTAGTTATACCGCAAATTAGTTAAAATATCCCGTAATCTATCTAGAGCGAGCGTGCATCCGAGACAGATATTGTGCTTCAAACCGCGCGCGCGCACGGCAGAGACGTAAGCGAGCGAGAGACCTTGCGTGTGCAGACACCCAGAGTTGGAGAAGTGTCACGCCAAGCTAAACTCAAAAGTTGGCAGCTCTGCTGATTGTTTGAAACCGCTTGTCTTTGTTCTTTAATTTTTGAGTCATTGAATCATTCACTTAATTTAAACAACTAATTTACCATTTAAATTTGAACAACAACGTTCCTGCTCATGTGAATTATATGTTGTTCATTTCAACGTATTGGTTATATAGATGTTTTTAAATGATCCAGGGAATCTTGTTGGCATGTCTGAAGATCCATCCCTGTGTGTGTTGAGAACAAAGCATCAATAACTGTGGGTTAGTGTGACAGTGAAACACACAGATAACTTGAATAAAATCATAGAATAAAATAAAATTGTATGATTTCTGCTCATATGTGCATTTCCTAAAGGCATATTATATGTATTTCCCTTCTACCATCATAATCAAACACTTTCTTGTATCCATGCACACCAAATCCTGCGCACCTCATGCACAGGATTCCGGACTTCCTCTCGAAATGCAGCTGTTTTTTATTTATGTCTTTGAAAAGCAAGCTGAAAATAGAACAAGAACCCCATTGAGTATGTGATCCGCCGGAGCACCTGTGCCAATCTCCCGGCTTCAGGACCTATGGATGTGGATCTGCTGTAGGCGTCCTGCGTCTGTGAGGCTTCCTCCTCAAAGCTTAAACGACCTATTTACTTTTCACACAGGCACAATGCTTATGGAGTCCCTTTCCTCCTTGCAGCTGTGTGTGTGTTTATGTATGTAAAGGAACAATCAAGTGACCTTCAGCCATTCATAATAAGCAGTATGTGACAATACACCATCATAGATGTCAGTTTGTTCTTTTTTTTATTTTTAGGATTGTGCATTTGTAGTTTACAATGGAAATTACATCTTTGAAGTTCTTTAGTTTCAAATCCAACCACAAAAACAAGTCAAACACAAAAAACAAGGAAATGAAAGTAGTTCTTAACCTAGCATCTATCTATCTATCTATCTATCTATCTATCTATCTATCTATCTATCTATCTATCTATCTATCTATCTATCTATCTATCTATCTATCTATCTATCTATCTATCTATCTATCTATCTATCTATCTATCTATCTATCTATCTATCTATCTATCAACTCTCAGAATAGTTTTAGCACGTTATTGAATATGGCAATGTTAATGTATTTTGTCTGGGTGGACTAGATCTAATGTTGTTGTTGTTGTTGTTGTTGTTGTTGTTGTTGTTGTTGTTGTTGTTGTTGTGCAAGTATGGATATATTTTCAGAGTTTCAGAGGAACTCTGAGTGCTGCAGGACTTGCTTACAGCAAACAATAAACCAGACTATTTAAATGCTGAGCAAGCAATCTCATTGGCTGCAGGATCAGCAGAGGCCAATCAGCATCAAGCGATTGCTTGCAGCTGCATGTAAAGGACCTATAAGCCTCACATTAAAGCTGATGTAGAGTGCACATCCAGCAGTCAAACCTGGCACTGGCAAAAAATAGACCCGTCAGCTGCTGGGAGCCACGAGGATCCTGAAGGTTATGCCACTAGAGCTGTGATGTCAGATACGTGCGTAGATATGTGAAAGTCAGTCTGTATGGTCTGCTGCCTCTCTACAGGACACGCTACCATCAAGGTGCCACAGAAATGAAGAAAAGAGTGTTTTTTCTATTTATATCGAGGAGGGAAGCAATTTTCCACTCTGAAGAGCAGATAGAGCAACGTTTTCATACACCATGAGGAAAACAAATTAAGCCAGTCACAATTATTTACGGTCTCTTTGGCGGGCTATGTGAGCACGGTTCCAGAAGCTGTCTGCACCTTTGTTAGAGCGGGTTTGTGAGGTCATGAGCCATGTCGCCATATACATCTCACTCACTGATGCTATTTTTATCATTGTTGTTTATGACCCGAGAAACCGTCACCACACACCTCAACACTCAAAAAATAAAGTGCATGTTTGGACATGCCTGACAGTCAATATTTTTGGAGAAAACCTCCTACTTCCTCCTACTCAGCCTAGCTCATTCTCACCAATAACTCAAACATGCAGCATCTCACTCACTGGGAAAGGCAGATTGACGTATACTCAATTCCACTGCAAATAACCTTTGACACTGATGTTGACATGTCAAAATTTGCCATGATTTTGTTAGAGATTTCTTGTGCTTTTTCTACTGCATACCCATTATTTGCTTCCCATGTTTAAATTTCTCAAATAACAATTTATTCAATTCAATTCATTTATTTACAAACTGATATATGACAATAAAGTCAATAATGGTGCATTTATCTTTTACTGGTGCCTTTATTAAAAATATTTATTTATTTAATTGATATATTGTCAATAAAGTCATTAATAATGTATTTATCTAAAATATTTATTTGTTTATTTACATACTGAAATAAGGCCATCTCTGTTTGTGGCACTAGTCCAGTGAGTGTGATGATTGTCTGTATTTTCTGCAAGCATAGGGCTGTTTATGAATTATAATGACTAATGACTTGTAATGACTTGTTTGCACTGACGAAGCTCATGCTTTATAATTCACTGATAGGCTGGTTATACAGGTATTATTAGAACTGAGTGGTGTGTGAGCTCTTTTTCTTTTGCGAGAATGTGTTGTGGTTTTAAAGAGGCCGGTATACTCTTTAGTGTAGTTCATAATCACCAATAGGTGAAATACCAGCTAGTAATGATTATTTTGTCAGTGCATACAGATTTGGAAATGTAAAAATAAACTGTTTTGGTTTCAGTCTCTCACTTTGTGATTCTCATTTAGAGACTGTATTATTTTAGTACTATGGCCAAAAAATATGGTATTACCATACATGGTAACAAAAGCACTGTGGTAATACTACGGCACTTTGAAATATACCATGGTACTGGAATTACTAAGAAAACATCCTATCGCCATAGTACCATAAAAAATGGTAATAGCATATAACATGCTAAAAAAACATGGTAGTACTATAGTAAATGTTAAAAAAAAAGCCATGGTGATACAATGGTACATGTCTAAAATTGATACCATGTTATCCCCTCGTCCTGCTCCGAGCGGGACTCAAACGTTTCTGGCTTGGGAAGCGTAACAAGGACACAAAAGACCCCAGTCTCTAGTGTCTGTCACTATCAAAATTTCTGTCCAAAAACATGGTAATGCTGCGCTACAAGTTGTAAAACAAACCCTTTATAGAAATAAAATTGAAGATTTTGTTCCTCTAAGATAAGATTTTACATGGCGTGCTTCAGATGTGCCGAGGGTCTCTGGCATGTTCGCCACATGTTTTCATGGATGCATGAAAGGAGGAAAGAACAAAGATAGCTACTCCTCTCATCTTCCTTACTCAGCCTCATGCGGATGTGCTGTGTCTCTGAGAATATGGAGATCCTGGAGATCTTCCAGCTTAACAAAGGGCTGCACACATCACATACCATTTTCAGTCCAGTGGAAGTGTGTATACAACACAGTATACTTCTCTGAGTTCATTATTTCAGTGCCATTATTTCAGTGCCACTAGATAAATATGCGTAAATGCCGCATTGAAATGTTAGCTCTTATGTCTTTCTCATCATGATTGATTGTTTGATTGATTTGTCTATTGATTGATTGGTATAATGATTGCTTAGTTGATTGATTGATTGATTGATTGATTTGATTGATTATTTGATTGATTGATTGTTTGATTGTTTGATTGATTTGATTGATTTGATTTATTTGATTTATTTGATTTGATTGATTGATTGATTGGCACTGAAATAATGGCAATTAAGTATTTACTGGTGACTTTAACTATATAAATAATATAACTATAAATATTTTAATGTTTAATATCATATTATTTATTTATTCTGTGACAGAAATAATGGCAATGGTGATTTCTTCGTTTATATTATTCCTTCTGTATTATTTATTTGTTCCCTTAACCCAATGAGATAATGACCATTACCAGAGGTGTAAAGTCGAGGGGTCAGAAAGTAAAAGTCCTTCCATATGTTAATTGTTTTTTTCCACCCATGAACTCAGCCAGCTGATTTAACTAATTAGTTCTCCTGTGCTAGTTAGCAAATCCAGGTTTTTGGAACAAAATACCAAGGAGGACTTTTATTTTCTGAGCCTGGACTTTACACCGACACCCATTACAATACAATTAAATCAATGACAGCAATGTTTATCAACTATTTTACAGCTTTTTTTTTTAAGCAAGGTAATCATCCAGTCAAGCACTATTGAGCGATCTACGGCAATTGTATCTTAAATTGTGCCTTAACCATCCGGCCGTGGTGTAGGACACTTGTAATGTTGCTGTGCGAGAGAGCGAGTCCTGCTGAGACAGGAGCAGACTTTAAAGCTCCTCATGTGTTTAGTATGCACGGCTGGTCAGACTCTGTTTCTTGGATTGCATGGTGGTCTCTTCTGACTGTGACAAAGACGCACAATCTCTGCTTTCAGACCAATAGAAACATCCTTTATCATTGTCCACACGGCCAATACGAGCACTCCAGGTATCTCAGTCCAACTTTGACCGTGTATTTGAGGATTCAGAAACAAGGCTACACACCAATTGTTACATCCAGTCAGGAATGAAACGGAGAGTGAATCCAATCGCAAGCACATTTAATTAACCAAATACAAAAACAGGAAATCCAGGGAACTCAGAACAGGACAGGAGTAACATAAAACAACAACCGACAGCCAACAACTGGGGTTTAAATACACAGACAAACAAGCTAAACAAGATAACAAGGGGGCGTGGTTAATAAGAAACACCTGGGGAGACTAATAAACGTAGATGAGGAACACCTGTGGACACTGAGCAACAACAAACAAAAGACAAGACACATGGCAGGATCACATGACAAACAAGGGATAACGTGATATACAAGACACAACAAAAACCCACACGTAACACCTATCATGTCACAGTTGTTCTGTGGGGCACATTTATATTTTATACAACATGTAATTTCTCTCCTTGAATTTGATTGGCTAAGCTGCTTTTCTGTGTTTGTGTCCGTCTGTGCATTAATGGTTGGGATTCATTTTTCAGTGAGTCTTTGTGTAGGTTGCATTGTTATGCCAGCAGAAGTGTTTTAATCAGTGATGCATTAAATCATATAATCAACCTATCAAGCCCTGATTCATTCAAGAATGAAAGCAAGTGAACATCCGAAATTGCATACTGTAAAGTAGGTACTACATTTGGTTTGAAACTTATTGCCGATTTAAAAAAAAAAGTATATTCTATATAGTATGAATATAAGAATGAATAAAATGTGTATGTACTTCATTCGCCATGTTGTCACTGTCATTTGACCTACGTAATATGTTACAGTTGCGTCGCTTTCTGCCATTCACAAATCCTCTCCTGTGGCTTCATGTCCATCGAATGCGCTCTCCAGAATCTCGGCGGATGTAGTCACTAGTAGGTCATCCGGGTACTTTTCAACATACTGTTTTTCAAAAACGATGTATTCGGACATGCTACTTTGTTGCCGTATTGTTTTTCGCATACTATAGTTGGGAAGTATTGGATTTTGAATGCAGCCCATCTTTAAGAAAGAGTCATTGAATCATTCACTCAACCGATTTGTTCGAAGCAATGATTCATTCAGGGAAAAGTAAGTGACTGTCTTTATGAGTGAGTCGATGAATCCTTCAACCATTGTAAGTGAAAAGTTTAGAGAATAATATTTTTTATATTAAAAATATTATTCTCTAAACGAAATACATTATTTGAATAAATAATACACCTAACAGTATAGTACAATAGTGACATAAAATACATAATAATATAAAGTAATAGAAACTATCTAATTATTTTCCAAATAATATTTTACTCATTTACAATTGAGTCTTATTGCATGAAAATATATATGCCTTTTAAAGGATGATCGTATTTGGGGGTTTGTGGCATCAAAAAACAATTGTAAAAGCCCTGGACTCTAACACCTTCACACAAAGCCTTTGTCCTCACTCTCATCCTATTTTATTCTCTTTTTTCCCTTTTTGTGTCTTATATCAATGGTTTAACCAGCACTTCTCATGTTTTTAATCTTGCCCTTATATGTGGAATTAATGTATGTTACTAAATATGTGACTGGGGTTGTGTTAGTATTGGACTGGTTGATTTGTTTACAGTGAGCTGGATATAACCAAAGAAGGCATTTCCACCTTGGCAGTGACAAAGAACATACAGCATTAAAAACACTGTCATTGACTGACCATCGATGACCTTTTATCCTTCCATCTTTCCATAACAGCTGTTATGTGATGATAGATGCTGTACATCCTGAGCTGTTATCGATTTACAATTCTTTTTTTCCAAGCAAGACTGAATTTCATTCTCAATGTATGTATCTGCCTTTCTGAAAAGATCAGTTGACTCATTTCCTGATGCTCTGTACACTTAGATTTTTCATACAGGAAACAGAAGCAGGTTGCAACATTGGATTAGTGCAGATTATTAGATTGGAAATTCAGATAAAATCTACATCAGACTCAGTGCTCATTTACCAAAACCCTTTCTCTCTCATGCACACACATTCATAATACAGACAATACTCTGTATGAGAGAAAGGTTATGACTGAATATGTGTCTGTATAAGTGAGATTACACCTCTCTTGTGGATGGAGACATTAAAGACATTATGCATTTTATTTTGCATATTGTCTTGCATCATGTGTGCAGGCAACAAATTATGAATTATTTTTGCTGAGCCTGTAAAGAGATTTTTCAATTATGCCAGGTTCTTGATGTCTTTGAATGTGTGCAAGGGGTGGTATGAAAATGTGGTAAACCTGTTTGAAAAGTCTGATTATTTTTACTATTTATTTATTTATTTATTTATTAAATGAATGCTGTATAAAAAAGGTTTAATTCAGATAAAAACAATTAAAAGTTCATGACAAAACCCCTACAATTCAATTCAATACAATAAAAATGTAGTCTATACATACATATAGATATACAAAGTAATAAATAACATAAAATATTTCATAAAACACAAAATAAAAAAGGTAAACATCATAAATACTGTCTGGAACCTCACTTACTGATTACGGTGTAATTACATTGTTCTCATGAAATAAAAACACAAATAAATAAATACATTTTACATTTTACACATTTAAATTTTAAATATATAAAAAAAGAAAACATAGGTCATACAATAATTAAATATTTAATTTTGTTTAAAACCTATGACTTTTAAATCATTAAACCTATCAGCTATAATGACATCACCACTGTTGTGTTCCGCGCACGTCACGAAACTACGTTTCCCATCATGCTACCGAGTGCCACAGTGGCCGCGCACTGGTTTATAGAAAAGCGCGCCGCCGCGTTCTCATCTCGTGCAGCGCAGTTCGCTCGAGCGGTCTGAACAATGACTGCGCGAGAGGATGATGCGAAACTGGAGAAATGTGTGATTTAACGCCAATACTGCAAATTGCACTGTTTCATACGTTTTTTTCAAAACAAACACAATGAATATGTGGATTCCTACAGAACACGAGAAATACGGAGTCGGTAAGTTTGCTGTGTAATTCTTCACGCGACTCTGAGCATCTGTTACTATTGAATCAGTGTACCACATACACTGTTTGTTTGTTTGTTTTTGTTTCTGATGCGGAGTCTGCGTGCTTTGTTTACTGCTTTTATTTATACATGTTGGGTAAAGAAACAAGTGCTTCGCTACTTTCCTTGAGTAGGTTAACTGATTTTATGTTGTTTAACGCAGTGTGTTGTTGAGTGGAAATGAACGCTTTTGATCATACAGTAGTCATGTCCTGTATATTGCATTTCCTCTGCTAGATTTAACGTGTTCACCATTTACACTTCTATTTAACAATTCAGACTCTTGTGAGTGCAATACAACAACTCTGAGAATGTGAATGTGTGGTCTGTGCTGTCATTCAAGTTAGAACATATGTGAAATGAATCATGTGTTATCCTATGACAATTATGGCAGCATGATTTGAGTTTCGTGAAGTAGCCTATTGCTCTGCTGAGATTTCTGCGTTTTATATAGCATATCAAGTAATGCATGCTCACTGTATTGGTGAGATTAGGTCAAATAAGGGTTTGCTCCATTGACAATCTTGATGAAGATAGTTATATAAAGAGAAGTATAGATTGCATAGTGCTGGGTAATAAGCACTGTTTTTTTTTTTTTTACAATCTATTAACTTTTGGAATCTGATTACGTAATTCAGATTACATGTCATCAGATTCCAAAAATTAATATTGTAAAAAAAAAAAGAATTAGATTAAATTACGTTTTAAAATGCTCGTACTCATACAGTTACTTTTTTGATTACATGACTACATTTTATCCTCACAATGGCAGATAAAATCATTGATTCTCCTTTCTTTTTTCTTTCAAATTGTCCTTTCTAAAAAAAAGTCTACTGCTTGTATACGTTCAGAAGGTCTTCCATGTTTGTGGAATTGCACATGCACACGCAGGCCAGCCACTGAAAACTGAGACCCACACAGTTTTTAATCACTGGATTTACAGAAATCTTTTGAGTGTTTTCTCAACATTGCATCTAATCAGCTCGTGACAAACACATTGATTATTATTTTAATTATCACTCAGTGAGTCATTTGTCTTTCAAACACATTAAAATGTACATATTTATTTCATATTTATATGCAATGCAGGGATTCCCCAACTTTTTTTTTGTCAGCTGAAGTACGCCCTGAGATTTTAAGTTAATAAAATAATAAAATTAAATAATAAAATTAAGTTCATGGTTCTAATGGTCACATGACAGGCAGGTAAACAAATAATAATACCTTTTTATGTTTTACTTTGATTTGTTATTTTTTAAAACAAATTGTGTGATTTAATTCTCTTTTCATTAAACTCACAAACCCACTGCAGTTCCATCGTGAACCCCAGGGAAACCTTGACGTAATATTTAATGCACTTCATGTTGTTGTTGATGATAAGGATGGATGTATTATTTTTTTTCTCTTGTAAGCAAAGCTTAAAGGCATCATTATGCTTCTGCGTCAACTCCACGGCTTAGCTACGCCGTCACTCCTACGGCGTCGTGGCCGTTTTATGGTTCTGCGTCAGGTTGAGTTGCATCGTGGTGCATCTGACCAATCACAGCCCTTGTGGTCTGCGTCGCCTCGACCCGTAGTTAAAATTTTTTGGAGGTGCACGTCGAGCTACGGCGGAGGGGTTCGCGGCGACGCAGAGGGGTCTGCGGGGGTACGCCGTCGATTCGACGCAGAAGCATAAAACAGGCTTAAATGGGTATGCATTGAGAATCAAGGCAAGTGTCTGCATGGATATGTAATTCTTTAACTGATTAAGTAAAATAAAATAAAGTATTGGTATCAGTCTATCTGTACTTTGAAACTGTGAAGGAGACAGCTCCAGAGAAGCTGTAAAATGATTGGACTTTCTCTGTCATTTCATGCCATTCAATTCTCTTGAGTGATGATAATGATCATTTGATTTTAATCTGATATGTTAGATTGTGCCTTAAGGGAGGTTAGTTATCAAGTTTAGTCACCAGGCTATCTGTGTCCTGTTGGTTATTTGCCAGCTGGTTGAAGGAATTCATCAGTGTGATAAACGTATTCAAAGCTGAGCAATGAGACCCAAATCTGTGGGCAAATAATGCTTGTTCGAGTGAGGCCAAATGTTTTCTCTTCATGTATCTTGTCTTGGGTTATAGTGATTTCTCTGAGGATTTTGTCATTTTGCTACGTCCGTTACTTTAAAGTGGGACTCTCCTCCCAACAGGGATTTTGGATTTTATATCCAGTGGCTTCGTACTTTTTGCTTTTGATCTTTTTCCAGAAACAAAATCCATGTTTTAGTGTTTAATTGGCGAGTGGTGCTTTTATGTCGAGTAATGAAGAATGACTCTTGGCCACTGATGAAATATGAATGAACCCCCACAGTCACTGCAATAAGACGCCAATTAGCCCGCAATTGGATTAATTACTGCTAATTAAATCAAGGCAAAGCCATAAGAGTCTCAATGGCCCTCCTTCAAGGTTTTTTTTTACCTGCTAACCGGAACTATGAGATGATCTTTTTTGCCCTAATGTTGTTTTTGACAGCCGTGGCATTTGAGGAAACAGACGCAGACGCTGAATGGGTGGAAATACCCATATTTTTGTCGGAACCTTTTTTTTTGTGTGCATTTCTTCCTTTGGTGTCTTCATTTCGCAAGACAAATGTGATTAACTGCAAGCCTGAAATAGATAGAGGGTGGAATATGACTAACTTTTAAAACTATTTAAGCTTCTGTGGATATTTTCTATGAATCAGACTGCCTAGTTTTAGCAATTTTTAGAATTGCTAAAAAAAACCCTGTGCCCCCTCATTTGATTTTTAAAAAGATCCACACCATTGTTGAAGCTGATATGTTTTCTGTTAGGCATCACGGTGCACGTCTAATTTTTCTTTTGCTTAAATGCTTAGATTTATGTGTGAATAACTGTTTTTCATGCTCTAGTCATTTTTCTGACTTTCAAGAACATGTCTGGATCGTAATTCATCCTATAATGAAAAGTATGAAAATAAAAAGTAAGAATAAAGAATAAAAATATACTACATTTTGTGTGAATTGTGAAGTTTGAGTAAATATTATATACAACAAGTGCATCTTAGTTGTAATTAAATTGCAATATAAAAAAAACTATATATATATATATATATATATATATGTATGTATTGATAGTAATAACAAATATTAACATATATATATATATATATATATATATATATATGTATGTATTGATAGTAATAACAAATATTAACATTCCCCCTATCCAAATTCTCATAGTGCAGAACAATGTCTGTTAAACAAATACTTTACTTAAATTTAAAATATCTATATGTTATATACTTTTGTTGTGCAGAATTTAATGAATGCTGGAAAAAAGTCCAGGCTGGTTAATTTTGATTGCTGTAGTATGTTAACTTTTTTCATTACAGGAATTTTGGAGGTGGAAATGCAAAAAAGTCCTAATAGTCCCCAAAATAATACAAATGTTCTGGTAACACTTTAGTTTAGGGTCCATATCTCACTATGAACCAGTTGCTTATTATTATGCATATTACTAGGATATTGACTGTTTATTAGTACTTATGCCTTATTCTGCATGACCATGATGTTCTACATCCTTTAATCCTACCCAATACCTAAACTTAACAACTACCTTACTAACTATTAATAAGCAGTAATTACGAGTTTATTAAGGCAAAAGTCATAGTAAATAGTTAGTTAATAGTGATAGTTGGCCCCTAATCTAAAGTGTGACCCATTTTCTTTAGCAGTGTTTAATATCACTTTTCTTTTTTTGAGTTGAGCCCAGTGAATAGTGAATGATTTGGAACAGAGCCAACAGAGAGGTGCTGTCTAAAGTGCCCTTGAATGCTCAGTGAGCCCAGAAGAGCTTTGACTGGGATGTTCTGGTGTGTGTTTTCATGGATGTGTATGTGTTCGGCCTCGGGCTAGCCATTGTTTTCTATAATATCCAATCCCCCTGAGAGAGTGGAGCAGGCGATGTGGGTTAGTGCTGTGTGGAAGTGGGGCGTCCAGGGTAAGTGGCCACCCTACGTGATTCCCTGTGGGATTTGGATGTTGTTGTGGAAGTGCAGCGAGCCATTCCTTCATTATAGAAAATATTCTGTAATGACCTGAGCCAAGGGATCTGAGTGGGCGTGGCTCCTCAACACCTCATCACATGTAATTGCCTTGGGGCCACACCCCCAAAAGAGTTGACAGTAATTCAGAAAGACCCGCAGGGAGTCCAGGACACTATATCCCATTTCTATCATGACTCAGGCTCCAGATGGGGGAGCATGCTGGGTCTGGAATAACATGCATTCATGCTACATACTAGCACATCCAACACACAGCTTCTGTGGGATTAGCTAGTGGAAAACATACACTTTTATTCCAATTTTTTCCTTCTAATGTTCTGGAATTTAGCCTAGGTTTTCCTGTGAAATTTAAAGGGGACCTATTATTCTCTTTTCCAAAGTCTTGAATTTGTTTGTGGGGTTTGTTTTTGGCTCGGTACTTTTAAGAACACATTTTTTCACATATTTTACATTGTTGCAGCACCTCTCTTCCCAGTCTGTCAGTAACAATCTGTTTAGTTCTTGTCTCAATAAAGCCCCTCCTTCAGAAAAGCACACTGTGCTCTGATTGGTTGGCTGGATCCATGTGTTGTGATTGGTGAAGTGCTTTGAGTGTGTTTAGAAAAGGTTGCACTCCTTTCCATAACCCAGCGGTTCCCAAACTTTTTTCCTGCGCCTACTATTACCCCTTTTCCACCAAAGCATTTTGAGAGCCGGTTCGGAGCCGGTGCCTACTCGCGAACCGGTTCTTTGTGTTTCGACAGCCAAAGAACCGGTTCTCGGCCAGGAAAACTGGTTCCAAAGCGGCACCAACTCTTTGCTGGACTAGAACCAGAGAACCGTTCTTTTACCACCGTGTCATGCTTACGGCGGGGCTGGAGGCGGGTTTAGATGTGTCCTAAACATATTTTATGACCGCAAAGCCAGGAGAAACATTTGCAGAAACACGATGTAGTCCACCATTGTAATTATTATGCTTGAAGTTGGCGCAAGCGTTTCTAGCTTTTTTTAAATTTTATTTTTTTATTGAAAACATTATGTAAGCAAAGAAGAAAACAGTCAAAATATAGAACAAATAAACGGAAAGAAAAAAAGACACAAGACAGAGGTACATAACTAATCAGAAATGATTACATATCAAAGGAAAAGATTAAAAGACTTACTTATTTCAATTGTTTTTAAAGCCTTCATGGAACACAAGTTAGAGATAATCCCAAAATAATGTACTTGCTAGCGTTTCTGTATGGCGACGTACACAGTGACGTAACGACGTCGTTCGCTGGGCGCTCTAGTCAGTGGGAAAACAAACCGGTTCTGAGAAGGTTCGCAAGTTGAACCAACTCCGAACTAACTTTGAACCAGCACCAGTTCCGAACCCGTTCTTTTTTGGTGGAAAAGGGGTATATGTCCCAACCAGGTTGGCGCACCCCCAATCCTCAATAAAAAAAAAAACGCAACAAAGCTTTGTTTTATCGCCATATAAACGGTCATGTTTAATCATGCGCAAATAACCAGAACACGCATGACAATAACTACATCAACAAAGTTTCAATATAATGCAACAAAGCTACGCACAAGCTTCCACTTTTAACCTTTTCACACGTAAGTTTAAAATATTGTAACTGACCCCCCAGCGTGAGTTTTTCAAGGCGACTGTTATTTAGAACTTGTCACTTTAATGTTTCCATTGTGACGCGTGATTGCTTGTCACGTGACAGCGCAACCACAACACAGTGCTGAATGAATGATGATCTGCTTTTATGTAATTTTTCCTTTTTTATCAAAAATATTCACAAATGTATTAGCTATAGCATGAAACACTGATCTTCCATTGTCAAATATGTGCAAGTGGATGTGTTTTGTTGTTTAAACACCTTTATAACGATCACGTTAGTTGAGCTGTATGCCTGAAGGGCGGCGCCATATTAGTTTGTGCCACAGTTCAGAGAATCGGATCTGTTGGATTTACAACACGTCAATTCCTCCACTTCTCACGAAATGCATGAAAGTAAGTGGCCGGTGAACTGGGAGAAGAATAGGGTAAAATGTGAAGCTACTTACACAATGTGTATCTGATATGAATAAAACGTGTCGTCTTATTATAATGAAAATGATTATTATTGCCGCTTCCATAGAAATCAGCAATATCAAAATCATTGTTTTGCTAGTACTTATGTGCATTTAAATGTCTGAAACCTAAAATGAACATTATGTGGTTGAAAACACTCAATAGTTGTGATATATGACAGCACTGGCTCAGCGCCAGCCAACGGGCGAAAGCACATTTGAATTTAGAGAAGTTGATCACGTGACATAGGCTATAGCCTAGCGGTTGCAGTGCAGAGCAGTGCGTAGAAGACAGCAGCTGTCTTCTACGTCTCTATCAAAAACTAATAAATTATAGTCTTTTTATTTAAAATAAAAGCGATTACAAAGGAAATGTTTACTGTTTACTGTTCATGTTTTTTTTATTTTATTGTATGGAAAAATCCCACTTAAAAAAACAGACCGCCATTACATTTTTCCTCTCGTGCACCCCCTGGGGGCAGCTCGCGTACCACACTTTGGGAATCCCTGCCACAACCGCAAGTTTCAACACTACTGACTCAACTCAACCAGGCCCCGCCCCTTTTTAATGTATACATTGGGTGGGAATTATTTAAATGAGGAATATTTTGATGTGTACGTTCCTGGAAGAAAACTCAAGACTACAATGGAGGCATTTCAGCGAGTTCAAAAACAGTGCTGATACAGAGAATAACTCCTTTTGGAGTGACTTTTTGCTTTATATATTTGCAGACCTTTTTCATGCTCAAACAGCAACATCGCACTAATGAAGGTTGAAAATGTCAAAAATCCTTATACGACTCCTTTTAGAAGCAGTATGAGCCTAGAGACTCTAGTCTTTTTTTACTTTAGCTTTTAAGCAACATCCATCAACCTTGTTTTTATTTCCACCAATTGAAAATATGCCATCTACCTGACTAAGGTCTATTAGGCTTTATAAAATGGAAGCTAATGAGCTGAACTGCGGTTATGGATACATATGCAATATAAGGAAAGGAACTGACTCACAAAGACAAGATCCTTTCTGAAAAACCAAAATCCCCCATCCTTTGAAACCGAAGCCTAGCTCTTTGCACAAATCCCGTTATTGATCCTAAACTAGGCACAATCCCCCGACCTCATAATCCCACTGACCTTTGACCTCCTGTTCAGGGTGCACGCAAACAGGGGGATTATTAATATGCAATTGGTGGCTGGAACGTGGATGTAATTAAGTGTGCTGCTGAATGCCTCATTAATGCAGGTTAAAGGCTTCTGTGAGAATAGGGATCATGCATGAGGGAGAGATGAATGTAAAGAGAAGGATGTTCGTTATCTGTGCTTTTGGCGGGTATGAGAGCTGCTGGTGTCTGGCTCAGACAGCGCTATAGATATATCTTTCACAGACATCTGTTTAAGGACTAGATCACCGAAAATGAAAGTAGTGGCATCATTTACTCACCCTCTTGTTGTTCCAAACTGAATCATATAAATTATACGATTAATCGAAAAATAATCTGTGTTAATCGATTGAAAAATTAATCATTAGTAAAATCATATGCCTTCAGGAGACTTTTAATAAAGCAATTTTAATCACTTTTATGATTCTTTTTTTTTTTTTTGAAGCACGGCCGTATTCATATACTTCTTTTACATATCTTTCTGCTTCTTTTGCTCCCCCATTTGTCATTGTTTGGCCAAACAGGTAGTCCCTCCCCAAATTCACACTATCGGTTCATCTAGAATTCAACATGCTGTGTTCTCTTTGTTGTTTAAGACTTTTGTTGTCTGCACTCAGTATGAGAGTGTGTTCGAGGATGATAAATCCAGTTGTATATCCAGAGGTGCCTTTAAACCTGGCGGCGTCCTTGCAAACCAAACATATGTGTAGATGCGGGATGTCGAGCTTTCTCCAGCTCTTCCGTGTTCTTCTTCAAACCCACTGAGTTGCTCCTCATTAAGTCGCTTTCCTCACGGCTGACGCCTGGAGTTTCCTGTATCCCACTGGTTGTTCTTTCTCCGTTCTGATGGTTTTGTGATCTCTGCTCACCCTGACCTTGGTGTTAAACCGCTTATGAGAGACGATGTGCCATAAACATGGGCTACAGAGGTGCTGGGGTGTCATTATGTTGTAATTTTGGCTTATGTCAAATGATATGTATGCGTGTTCTGTTTTTGCGTGGGTGTAGGTGATGTATGATAATATGCGATGTCTGATGTTAATGGAATAGTTCACCCAAAAATTTAAATTGGCATTATTTGTTCCATGATGTTGTCCACCTACAGCACAAGTTCATGAAAGTTTGCCAATGTCTGACAAGCTCCAAAAAGGACAAAAAAAGCATTAAAAAATTGTCCATATGACTTGTGCTGTATATATTCCTAGTCAAAATCTCTATTTTTGAGTGAACTATTCCTTTAACAGGCGATCAGTCTTTCCTTCTATTCCAATTGAAACAGATTGGACAAGTTTTTTTTTAGATATTTCGTTCCAGACATTTGCACACATGTTCATGTCTCGACAGATTTTCTCCGCTCTGTCCGTGGGGAAAACGAACTGAAAGTGGACCTGAGAGGCCATTAGCTGTTATCTAAGCTGTCAGGCGGTGCGATACAGCATTCAAGTCCTCGCCTGACTGCTGCTGTCAAGGCAACCGCACCAAATTCTCTGCTTTAATGTATCTCGCTTAGACTAGCTGCCATAGTTTCTCATGGACTTGATATATCTAGATCACTTTACCCCATAGTAAGGCCAGGACGAGGGTAATACTCCCTCTCAGGGATGCTATGTGAGCGCAACCCCCTTTTTCCCACCTATACTTAATGCACATCTTCTTACAAGTAGACAGCAGGGCTAATTAACACCCCGCTGATTGTTAATGCATCTCTTCCTTTCCACGTGACCCATATTGACCTTATTGATTCGAGACTTAGCAACTTGTGCAATTGCTTTGGTTTATGTACGTTACTGATTGGAAGATACCACAGAACCCTGTTTTGCATGAATAAATGCACTTCAGGTTTTTGAGATTTCATTTATTTTGTGGTTTGGGAGAGAGTAAATATCTTAAACATGATATCACGTGAAACCATATATTCATGGGTTTTAATACCATTTTATAAAGCGGATGGTTTTGACTCTGAATTTTGTTTGGCTTCAGATGTGGTTAATCTATTCTGCGAAGCCAATAACCACATGTAGCACATTAAAAATGGTTATTAAAAAAATACATAGTTCATAGTTCACAGTGGTAAAATTGTAACATTGTTTCTTGTGTCTTATTGCTGTGGTATGGCTGGTGTGATGATTGATAGATAGATAGAATGATTGATGATTGATTGATCAAACATACTCCTTCACTGACTGCAAATTGTGTCGTTTCCCTAACTTGTGTTTCCTTATGGGATTCATTCCCTTTTTGAATGATTAGCTCTGTTGAAGCTCTTTGCTTATATGCAAAGAGATTCTGTTGGATTTCAAGTAATCCAATAAATCACTTTCATTCCCTTCTCATTATTTGAAGTTAGTTCGTCCAGAGAGGCAAGTTCTCCTTTCTCCTTCTCATCGTTGATTGAATGGGGTCTGCTTAGCATTCACATGGCGGCATCCGACACAGTTTACGAGCATTCAGGGATTTCCTCCTTTGCTTCAAGCCCTTTTTTGTGTTCACAAACTTTCTTTTGCCCTTTAAACACTTTAATTTCACAAACGAGGCCTTTCTTTGTAATTCTGAAGAGAAATATTGTCATAAAATGTTTGCATGACACCGATTTGTCACATTCCAATGCTAGATTGCCTCAGCGGCGTTGCATAAGAATCTGTGTCGGGATCATTTTTGGCCGTTAGGGAAAGTAGTCTGGATCAGCTGGAGACCCACAAATTTGGGGCAGCTCTTCGCCCCCTGGTATTTCTCCACCTGGTGTCCTTATTTGACTTCCCTCAGGGTGTGAATTAAGTCTTAAATGAAGTGCCACTCAGCGAGGGCGACTGTAATGGATCTCCTTTGTGTGGCCAAGCGGCTGAATTGGGTTCGTCCTACCCGCTGGGAGACGATGTACAGTCAATAAATGCAGACAGATCTCTTATAATGACGACAGGAGCCTCAAACGTAACAGCGTGACTTCTGCTGTGTCACAGTTTTATGCCGCACGTACAGAAGAGATAAGAACCAGAATGAATCAAAACAAAGTCAATGGGCTTTTCACCCTTGAAATGGTTAGCCATGGGTCTAAACCCCGGGTTAAGGGAATCCTGGGTTATCTTGCTTCACATTTCACACTGCTCATAATTTACCTGAGGTTAGCAATTAACCCTGGGTATTTGTAAGCTGGTGTTTCTCACTGTACATTCCTAAACATAAAAAACATAAAAGCTCTAGCATTGCGCGTCCTCATATTGTCGTATGTACTATAGTGTTTACTAAATGGACTTTTTGAACTATAAAGGTAAGAATGAAAGGTTTCAGTCAGCATTTGACAGTTTTCCCTCTCAAACACCAAATTTACTACAATGTGCAGTGTTTCCATGACTGTCCAAAGCACGCAAACATGAGTGCGCGATAGGTTGTCTGTTGCTAAGTATACATCACATTCTCACACAGCATTGTTTCACACTGTACTAGTTTGGCACCGCAATGTTAATCCAGGGGGAAAAAGCGGTGCTAACACCGCTTCTAAATTACAAGTGTGATATGTTCTTTTACCTGGGGTTAAAAGTGGTGTTAGAATGACGTTAACCCGGGGTTAAGCACAGTGTGAAAAGCCTTTCTGTTTTTAGGGTAAAGTGGATTAATTTTACGAAGTATTTGTCAAAAATGTAATTAAAACGTTATAGCGTATTACAATTCAGAATACACTTTTATCCATCCTTAAAACACAGTACACTATCTTGCTTCAAAAAAACAAGATTAGTTATAAAGATGACAAAGGGGTAATTATTCCAGGTGATAGTCCACAATGACACTGTCTAAAGAAAGAAAGAAAGAAAGAAAGAAGCTCACTAAATTGTTTGTCTCTCGTTCCCTGCCGGTCTGGGCTCTCGGGTAGAGTTTTGTGGTGGGTTAGCATAATGAGCAAAGCAGTGTTAATTTTGTCAGCAAATTTTGATTTAGTTTTAGTCTTAGTCTTTTGACTAAAATGCCATTTAGTTTTAGTCATATTTTAGTCATCTGAATTGTTTTAGTTTTAGTCTAGTTTTAGTCGACGAAATACAACAACATTTTAGTCGACTAAATCTACAGTAGATTTAGTCGACTAAAATATAATGGGTTTAGTTCAATTGTAATGCATTAATTTAGAATTTCTCTAAAATTTCCAAACCCATATACTCCCGGAGAAAACATCTATTAACCTATTAATATGAATGATTTTTAAGTTTGAACATGCAATACAGATACAGATTTAACTGCTGTTACTTAAAAAATATCTTAAAATGAAATAAAACCACTTTTCCCAAAGTACAACACAGTCTTCTTTACAATGAATGATATATTCATTCCTTATAACTACTTACACATCATTCTTTATTCTTTCAAGCAGACATATTTATTTGTATGAATTAAATATAATTAATCCTTATTAAAGCTATTAACAAACAGTGAATGCTTTTCTCTTTTTCTTTTGTTGCTTGATCAAAATTAAGGACACGGACCGCATTAGGTTTATTGCCACTGTTACTTTAAGACATCAGATCATGTCCAATGACATGCGGATACAATTGCACTGATGCACATCCGACACACTCACAGTTTAAGACATAACCAGCATAGTTTACATGAATACTCTCCAAAAAGGACATTTAGACATACTGTTGTGTATTTCTCCATTCAGACACGAAAGAGAGCTCAATTCAGTAGCCTACTCGCGCGCTGTAGGTGTATTGTGCATGACTGCACGCTTCGGGTTAGGTGTGTGCGCAAAGAAAACCGCACCGAATAGAGCTCTTTTTTGCATCGTCACTCTTATTCAGAGATCTATATGTCTGCTCTACTCATTCTCCCAGACGTTCACATTTTTTAACGTTTTATGACCGCGGGGTAGGCTAGATCACGTTACAGTAGCCTACAAATGTGCGCATCTACCACACACGCAGGACATCAGTTCTGACGGATCGCTTCCCAAATCGTCACTATCTAACATTTGCGTCTAGTTTTTATTCGTTGACGAAAATGTCAATAGATTTTCGTCATAGTCTTTGTCATTCAAAACTAGGTTTTATTTAGTTATCGTCTCGTTTTCGTCTGTGAAAAAATGTCGTTGACGAATAATTTTCGTCGTTATTTTCGTCAACGAAATTAACACTGGAGCAAAGATGCTATAAATACTTGAATGTAAATGGAGCACGCTGCGTGTCACATATGCTTGACATCTCTAAATAACAGTTGGTGCTAAACCACACTGTATTTTGTTTTCTTTGAAACAACTGTTAAATTTAGACCACCTCAATTGGAAGCATTGTCTTTATTTTGCTGCAATTATATCTGCTGCGAAATTGCTGTGTCATATTTTATTTAGCCATATTCAAAGTTTTGTATTAATATTACTCTGATAACTAAATGTGTGGGAGGCTAATGTTTATTTGGACTGACAATGCATGTAAACAAATAAAGTAGATAGAAGTAGAGATGCACCGATTGCAATTTGCAACAGTTGATTCCAGTTCCAGATTTTAGCTGATTCTGATTTTCTTTCTAAGAACTAAAATTGACAGCATACAAAAATATTATTTTCTTCAACGCAAATTTTTATTTTGAACATTACCATTATGCTCCATGACCACCCCATACCCTCAAAGGGAAAGCTGTGTTTAGGATGGCCCCTACCAGGCATTACCTGGGAAAATCCTACTGGATTACAGAGGAGAGACTAACCACATCTTCCCATCTGGACGTGGAGTATTTGGTTTTAGTTGCCTTCCTGACTGGACTATAGGTTAATTTGGCATTCTAGTTCATTGCCCAAGAGGAATTCTGGGACAGTTGGGCTTTCTGTCTATCTGGGAAAAGGTCTGGCTTTGTGAGACTGGCCCAACCACAGCTGTTAGTTATGCAAGTGTGTTTACTCCATTGTTTTGGGTGCACTCACAGTACATTAGCTTACTAAAGCTTTAATTCCCATAATGCACCAGGTCTGGCAAGGTGAAAATGCCTGCACAGAAGAGGCTTTGCTGTTGTGATGGGGAGGAGTAAAACAGACCACCCCCCCCCCCACATATATTCTTTCCTCTTTTCCATTAATCGGCCAGCTTTTACACCCTTCACACCTTGCCTGTCAGGCTCCACAGTGTTTTCTGTCAGCTTTATTTAATTACAGATGTGTTTATAGGGTGTAAATGGCTGCTGTTGACCCACTTCGGGCCAGAAACTGGGACACTTTTTTTTCAGCCTTCATTTGCTCCTCTCTATCAAATCAGTTAATACGAAGGCTAGGATGAATAAATTAGTCAAGCTAGTTGCATTTGAAGGCACTGTCGAAATTAGGCCTGCAGAAACGCGTGTTTAAGATAAATTCACTTTCAAACCAAGCAGGTTTCTGTTGGTCAACCTGGCGTATTCACATGATGCTTTTTCACCCTCGTGCCAAAACTCACAATTGTGTGGATTCCTATTGGAATGACTGGATTTCACACACAAAAAATTTGTAAAGCAGACTAAGTTTCTATTTAATTGTAATTTGTAATTGTACATTATGAAAAGTACCTGGGTGAGTTGTCACACTCTCATTCCCTGATGGAATCAGGAAATTTGGTCACTCAGGGGAAAAACGAGCGTTATCAATTTACTTAGGCTGTGCGTCGTTCTTCAACCTTGTGCAGTAATCCTACATGATCCATAAACAGCATACGGCGCTTGGCAAAACAACCAGGCATTCAAATCTCTCAGTTTGAGTGGAATTTGAAACCACGTGCATCATTCAGAGGTCAGCTTTAACATGCAGAGATTTCTGTAGCTTGTTTTCATCTGCATACACCTTAGACTCATTCTTTCCTGCCACTTTCGGGAAAGGTTTGAAAAACAAACACTGTGGGTTTCATGGAGGCATAATCCTGAATCAGATAGATTTGTTTGGAGTGACCCAGCAGGAAATGTCTGTATTTGCCCGTTATATTATTCCTGCGCCCCAGAGAGCTCAGGAATATTATGACGTATAGGAGTCTGGAAGGGGGCAGTTATTGATTCTCTTAAGCTAAAGCAGATGTCCCGGTCGCTCCTGGCATGACAGTGGCTTAGGATGATGTGGGATGAAAAATTCTCCACAAAAGGGAAAAAAATGAGTGTGTGTGAAGTCCATTAGGCATGCTTTTAACACCACTCCTCTTTACAGCTCAACTTGGAAAAGAATAAGATGTTTTGAACATAAATCGGCCTCGGAATGCAATTGTGGATGACTGTGGTGTTCCTCTCGGAATTTGTTGGAAACTTAAACCCAGTGTTACATATTTAGCCCAGATATACCAGAAGCAGCTGCCTCCTTTTTTTGCCTTTTTGAAAATATGCATAATACATGTTTTTATTTTTGTATATAATAATAATAATAATAATAAGCTATTATTATTTTATAAACAACAACAACAACAACAATTATTTTGGGCTGTCTAATTGTTATGCTAACCATTTAAAAAGTAGTTAATTATCCAAATTATCCATATTTTATTTGATGCTTTTCAGACTAAGTTGTGTCATTTATCATTAGACATGGATGTGTCCGAAGCCGAATTCCGATTTTGGAAAGGAGATAACGGATTCTAAGGAGCCCCTAAAGGGACACGGTGAAGAGATAGGAGGAAAACATGTTTTAAATGCTTCTGCATTATTATATTGTATACAATTTGTGGGCATATCAATATGCGTGGTTTCGAATTCGAAATCACGTGTACTCTGTGTATAGAAGGAGTGTAAGAGTTCTCGGTAAAATAGTCAACCGTACTACTGTTCTACCCTCACGGTACGGCATGCACTTGCATCGCGGTTAATCTCAAATCTGCTGATTCATCTATAATATGGCTTGTTGAAAAACAACAACGCATAAACGGGCAGACAGAGTTCCGCTAATATATTTTGATAGAGACTCATATAAATCTCCTGTCTGGGAACATTCTGGCTTCCCGATACATTACAACACTGTTTGTCAAAAACAGATAAAACAGTCACTTTTTGAATACTTTGTTCGATGCGAGTGCCGTATGCTATAACTTGACCAGTCATTTATGCCGCCATCGCCCAGGTGAGACCGAAACATCACACACTGCATTCTGTTTAAACAGGCACTCAATGCTAATTCGGACAGGCACAAGGCAGGGCTTAACAGTAAGGACTGCCTGATGGCCCGAGGAACGTTAATGGGACTGTCACGGTCTCGATCGGGGCCGTTATGCATCACAAAATTTTATAATTTATTGTCTAATTAACATTAACTCTAAGTCTTGCCAATTTAAACATTCAAGCACAAGAAGATGCGAAAGAGAACTCGCACGGGCGCACACATTGGGAGCATACACACAGAAAGCCGTGTCTCTAACAGCATGTGAATAATACATGGTTCTCCTGAACATAGCACAAACTGTACCGAATTTGTGACTTTTACACTGTGATACAAACCGAAGCGTGAATAATTTTAACTGTGACAGCCGTATAGGCAGATGCTGATGCGAATAGATCACACATTTTACAAGATAAGATATTTGTTAATGACAGAAATCTTCTGCCATTCTCCTGTCAGTCATCTCTCCTTACTCTCTTCACATGATAAGTGATATCTGATGTACTATCCTTTAACCTATACTTTACTATACTTTAACCTAACCATGTCCCTTTACGGGCTTTGAATTGGGAATTCAGCTTGGGGCACATCCCTATGTGAAACACATTATCGCATGTGAAATACAACTATCTAACTAACTAACTAGTCATTTTTTACCATCTGTTGTGTTCAGTAAATGTAAGTATATTGTTTTTTATTAATTTGCATGCCCGTACGTCACTCTGTTTGTATTTTTGTGACTTGTTTGGACAGAGCAAAGTCCTCTGATCCGTATCGATCTGCAGAAACATTTTGAGCCGGCTGTTTTGCCTGCGCTCTGGACACTTGCACTTCTTCCTGACAGAACGAGCGTGTAATGCCAAAACAAACAAATGCTGAACGGGCATACAGTAGCGGGCGGATCACATTGTGATAATAAGACTAGCTGATGCGTGACTGATGATGCTTCATGTTTTCCCTCTCTCTCGCTGTTGCTCATGGATGGGTTAACAGCAGCACGCGGCTGTCTGATCATCACTCTGGAAAGGCCTGGAGTTAAAATATACAGATAACACAAATTACAGCTGCCAGCCAACCACAAAACACTCATTCTGCCTCCCTTCCTCCTTTACAGGAGTCATCTTTGTCACAATAGAAAAATTACAAGTCTAGATTCTACTGCATTGGGGGATTTAGCCTAACTTTAGTAATATTAATTGGCTTCTTGAGGCCAACTTCACAATTAATTTTTTTTAGTGAATATAAAAATCTATATTACTTAACCTGTTGTCTGTCTGCATGCAAGTATGCCGCTCTGTTTGTTTTTCCAGTGTGGTTCATGTTGACGTTGAAAGTGTATAGTTTGTTCTGACCCATAACCGGGACAGCTGTCCTTCGAGTAATTGGCAGTGTTGCAGTCCAAACACATGCTGCCCGCCAGCCTCACACCACCACACTGGCTGTGCGGCCTGTTGCTGGACATATGGACGGCCGAGCGCTTCACATGACTGATGAGTTCACCTGTTACAGCCGTGTTCCACACCAGCAGCCTCGAGTCTGACTAGTAGTAGTGGATTTGATTTGAGCTGACTTGGGCACCACGTTGGCTTGGTAAAGAGTCTCTTGTTTTGTTGTCCAAGAACATGGACGATTGCTTTTTTTAAAAATAATCACAGATTCATTCAGTTTGGAGGCTTCTTGCGCTGATGATTCATGCACCAGCGGGTCTCAAGGCCTCCGCTGTGAAGACTTTGTGCTGTGGTCCACCATCTGGGGCTGAGACAGAGACAGAGAGAGAGACAGAGACATAGACAAAGAGAGAGACAGAGAGAGAGACAGAGACAGAGAGAGAGACAGAGACAGAGACAGAGAGACAGAGACAGAGAGACAGAGACAGAGAGACAGAGACAGAGAGACAGAGACAGAGAGACAGAGACAGAGAGACAGAGACAGAGAGAGAGACAGAGAGAGAGACAGAGAGAGAGACAGAGAGAGAGACAGAGAGAGAGAGACAGAGAGAGAGACAGAGAGAGAGACAGAGAGAGAGACAGAGAGAGAGACAGAGAGAGAGAGAGACAGAGAGAGAGAGAGACAGAGAGAGAGAGACAGAGAGAGAGAGAGAGAGAGAGACAGAGAGAGAGAGAGAGAGACAGAGAGAGAGAGAGAGAGAGACAGAGGGAGAGAGAGACAGAGAGAGAGAGAGACAGAGAGAGAGAGAGACAGACAGACATGCTGTTCAGTGCTGTCTCACTCTACTTTTTCCTTTGGTGTTGCACTGCTTTATGAAGCGAGTGGTGTGTGTTTGTCTGGATTCAGGTGTGTGTTTGTGAAGTGAATCTGTATCACTCATCAGAGGTTTTTTTCTCTTTCTGTTCTCCTTTCAGTGACATCACTCTACTTTACAGCTGATTGGATATATAGCATGTCAGTCATTTGTGTGAGTAGTTTGATTGGCTCAATCAAATCTGATTTTGAGGCTCATACAGTGCGTTGCATCACAGTATTATAATTAGTTTGAGATTGATCGCTTTTCTTTCATTTTTTTGTGGCAATCACCCTACACTTTCTGTTTATATGTTTTTGTTGATCAGATTATTATTTCATAGCACATTAAAATGCAGATAGAAGTACACAAAAGATGCAATACTTTCAGACTTCCCTTAGGAAAAAAACATGTTGTCTGGCGTAGAAAGCAAGCTAACATGAGAAAAGTCATGTGACCATCAATATTTACCATATGAAAGGGAGCTTGTGGCCTCTAAGTGTCCTGGTCCGAAAAATTCGGGACAGTCCCGAAATCTAAGATGTTGTCCCGAATCCGGCCCTGATTGTCCCGAAAATTTTACTAAAGCAAAATCTTTAGTAGTTATTGTCTGCTAAAACATTAAAAACTGTCCGTGGAGGTTGAGTCGTGAAGAGAGCGCAAGTTGCAGCAGCCAACTTGAGAGCTCAGTGAATAAGCAGTCAGCCAGTCGTAAAGGAGTGATTGATTTCTCGCGGCAAAAAAATACTTCGGCATTGAACAGTGACTACATATTAGGCCCTGTTTAAACGAGAACGATTCCGGGTGAAAACGTAAAAATATTTTATCGGATGTGCCTTTCGTTTACACGCCGATGGCGTTTTGGGGGCTTACCCACCCTCCAGAGTGGATATCTTAAAAACTCTCAACCATTGTGTTCCTGTCTAAAGGGTAAAAATGCAAATCTGCTCACGGTGGCTCTCGTCGCGTACGTGTTTACCTCACAGGCATGCGCCAGTACAGGAAAGTAACAACCAACATGTCGGATTATTTCCATACGTCGGACCTTCAAGTTGCCCTAGCAGCTCTGATAAACGTACAAGAGTCTTTTCAGCAGATTTGTACAAAATATTCTCAGATATTGTTGTTGTTGTGTGGCAGTGCTTCACATTGCCACCTAGCCGCCTGGAGTGCATACTACATCGAATTTCACACACTTTTGCGTCACCATATGCACGTGGATTCCCCCCCCCATAATGCTAGTCTAAACGCAGAATAAAAAGTGATAAGGCAACGCCGCTTTTGCGTTTTCTCTTCAGATCGTTTCCGTGTAAACATAGCCTTAGATTACCACCCCGCTCCCCCCCTTTTTTTAGGGTGTTTTTAGGCTAAAATATATCTTTAGACACTCGACACAAATGCTCAGATACTCAGGAATTATTTTATTTTGTTTTTTTACTTTTCAATATTTTTTTTTTTTATTTTTAAATATTTTTTTTCAACATAATTTTATATATATTTTACATTTCATTTTATTTATATTTAAAATATTTTATCAGATGATTGAAACCACCTTCAGAGCTGGTTTAGGGACAGATTCTGACCACATTGAATGGTGTAAATGCAATCCAGCTACTTTCTGTATATGATATTTTGCAATATCATCATATAGCTCTGTTGTGTCACCTAATTCATTTTGCTTGATATTTTAACCTGATGGGCAATTGGCCATTCATTTGTTCTTCAGTCCTCTGGGTTGAGACAAGTCACTGATGTTTGTAATAATAGAGCTGCACAGATGTGAAGATAAAAATGGTGTTGATAATGACTGTGAATGAAAATGATGATATATGGATTCCTTCCTCTGTTTAGTGTTTGTGTTAACAGCTCAAGGCAGTGTGGGGGATTTAGTGAGACGACTGATGCGGTCTGTATTCTCCGTTTGGGTGTGGCTGTCGCTCTGGTTCATAGATGAACGTGTGTCAAACAAGGTCACCACAGTGGTGGAAATGTTTCTGGTCATAGTAAAACATTTATTATGCCAGAAAGACTGTTTTGACCAATGTCGAAGGCCACATGAAAGCTTTAAACCTTTACTTTTTAGCCTTCCCTTGGTAAACAAAAGCTGTTGTCTGGTGCGGAAAGTCTGTAAACACTAGAAAAGTCATGTGACTGTCAGTACTACTGACCGTATGAAATGGAGTTTGTGGCCTTTTCAACTGGATGAAAGTGTGACGCTGAAACCCTGAGGGAGATTTCTGCTCGTCTACGGGCTGCCACAGTTTGAAGTTGAACTTGCATTATTTTGGCAGTCTTGTCACAAATGCTTTTATTTTATTTAAAAAAATATATATTATAATTTTTTTATATTATTTTATATTATACTATATATATAATTATTTATATAATTTTGTATTGATAAGTATACCTTTTGAGATCTGCTGTAGAAAAAAGAACTGAAAAAGTAAATAAAGTATAAAAGTACCAATAATAATAACAATACTTTTCTATAATTTTTTTTTTATAATCTGTTTACTGCATGCAATATGGACCTTTTGATTAATCAGACTATTGATGAAAGGAAGTATTGATTATTTTTTATTGACTGTTCAGGGAATGTTTAGGAAATGGACGTGCTTATCTGTTTGACTGTACTTAATTTAGCATCACTCACAATCCCTTAACTGTGAAGATGAAGATACGGTTTGTATGTTTCTCCAGCTGTTGTCCACAGAGGAAGTGTTAAGCATGTTGCTTACTGTCTGGTCCTCTATTTCTGGTGCTGGAGATGGTGATATGGCTCAAAAATCGGTTTATTTTCTGTAAATCTGTAGTTCAGGTCTGAGGACATCAGTTTCGTATGGCTGGATTCCTCTTATAAGAAAGATGACAAGTATTAGGAGAGTGTTGAGGAAAATAGAAGAATAGAGAAGCGAAACCATTTGCTCCTCAATTGAAGGAACTGTACGAAGAAAAACGGCTTGATGAGGGATTGGTTATTTGAGCTCTTTGTCAGAGCACAGTGACTAAACATCACGAGAAAAGCACACATAACAATGACAGAGGATTCTACATAGGTTATAGTGAGTTTAGAAATGAATCAAAGAAACTCCAGTGTGAAATCAGAATGAATTATCCAGCAGTGCTTTTCCTGCTCTAAGTATTTAAAAGCTTTTATCTAACATTACGGCAGCGGATCGCATCGCAATCCCTCCACACACACACACACACACACACACACACACACACACACACACACACACACACACACACACACACACACACACACACACACGCACACGGGACACAAGAATCAGAGAGCCGATTATGGCGCAGAATGAGGTGAAGTGGGCAGCTTAACAAGTCTGACCTATATTCACATTTAATCAGAGTCATATATGATTTGGCCTGCGGAGACACTACTCGCTTCGTCTCCTTCACTTATAGACTTTACTTCACAGCACTTATAGACTGAAAAACAAACGTTTTACAGCTTCTGCAAGGTGGGCGTCTCTCCTGAATCAAGAATGAAAGACGTGTAAAGCTGGAAGGGAATTAAAAGCTTCAGTGTTTTAATTAAGGCGAGACAATACAGGTGAATAGGGTATTTTTTTAACTAGCAGATATCACCATGAAACTTTGCCAGTTGATTACTTTATAAGGGCATGAACATGAAGTATGTTGGACAACCATGTAAAGCCCATTAAAACACACTCTCACTGCTCCTCCTACCTACATTAAGATGAGAAAAAAATTTATTACAAGTTTTCTGTAATTGAATGTTTAAATATGCAAATGAACATTATCTAATTAAAAACATTATCTAATTAAATATGCGCTAATCTGCATATTTTTAAAAAAATGAAATCTGAGTATTGGATAAAGACAGTTTCAAAATTAT
This sequence comes from Siphateles boraxobius, assembly GCF_051911475.1. NCBI lineage: Eukaryota > Metazoa > Chordata > Actinopteri > Cypriniformes > Leuciscidae > Siphateles > Siphateles boraxobius. Next base: position 31,689,939 of record NW_027508799.1, on the reverse strand, counting down.
TTTTTCATTGTGTTTACATATTAGATGGGAAAAATATTACAGCGGGATATCTACTTTTGTTATCCTTTAAATCAGAATATACTGCCAATAGCCTTAAAAAAATGATTTTCGACATGTTTTTTGGAATAAAATGTTATATAAATCAGGCTAGGAATAATATATTTACAAATCCCTCTGTAAATGTCTTCATAATATAACTAGGTACAAGACTGGAAAGTTTGGTGTATAGGCTATACATAGGTGCTACTATACTGGAGATTTCGGACATGGAGTGAGAGAGAAAAGTCATTTTGAGAAAACGGGCTTTAAAGATTTAGCATCAGCCAATGAGATCGTGCATTTAGAGTAAAATCCCCCCTTTTACTTTTGTGATTGGTTGCTGATAAAAAGGAAATGACCATATTTGGATCCGGCTGTATTGTTCAGGAGAGAGAGAGAGCTTTCTAACGGTGTGTGTGATGACAGGATGCAGATCACGATCGCGGAGCAGAGGGATGATTTATAACGACAACTTTTGATGAATTTATGATAAATCTAGAGACGCAAACAGAAAAAGTGTAGTAAAATAAAGACCTAAATGTGTATTTTGGACTTTTTTTCACCACAAGTCTGAAAGAAGACATGATATTGAAGACAAATATCCCAAAATCTCAAAATTGACCACTGAAAAAAAACCGATGTTTTTGCCTGCCGTGTCTCGCCTTAAATTGATTAAAATGTTTTATATATATATATATATATATATATATATATATATATATATACTGTATGATTGACTGTCATTTTTTTCCTCCTTGAAGTATTTCATTCAGGGCAGAAAAATAATATGATGCACTTGGTGGTCTTCAGATATCTGTGCTTGGAGAGGTACAACGCATACGCTCAAAACACTGCTCATCTCACGCTTGACTTTTTCTCCTCATCCGTCTGTGTTTGAAGAAAGAGGAGACTCTATGATAATTCTCTTTGTGAGACACCAAATGATATTTCTCTGACCTTTAGATATCTGAAACACGGATAACAGGCAATTCTCAGCCAATGGCCAACACCAAATGGCTTCACTTATTTCTGATAAACCACCAGAGCAGATCTATTCTTTAAAGCCCGCCAATCTTTTGAGTGAAGGCACAGCTTACAAAGGTGCCAAATACCTAATGTCTGGAGGAGGGCTGAGAAGTGTGCAGTCTCAGGAGGGCTGTGACTCAGATTATTGCTAAATAAAAAAAATGTGTGTGTGTGTGGCTTTGTCTGCATCTGTTGTCTTTATTCTGTGAAGCAGTACATGAGCTACTGACAGGCAGACAAGCTCTGCTGACTTTAAGTGTTGTGAAGCTCCAGATTTTTTATTAGATTTAATTCAATTAAAATTTTCAGTGAGATTTTATTTTATTTTATTTTAATTATATATTTTTAGATTATTTTATTTGAGCCTTTATTTTATTTTAATTATATTTTTTTAGATTATTTTATTTGAGCCTTTATTTTATTATATTTTATTTTTTTATTTTATTACGTTTTATTTCATCTATATTTTATTTTTATTATTTATTTGTTTTATTTTACTCTTTATTTTACCTTTATTTCGTTATTACATAATTTCATCATATTTATATTGTATTACATTTTATTTCATTTTTCTTTTATTTATATTTATTACATTTTCCTTTTATTTATTGTATAATATCCATCCATCCATCTATCCCTTATTCAAACTAGTCTACTCCATCCATCCATTATTCAAACTAGTCTACTCCATCCATCCCTTATTCAAACTAGTCTACTCCATCCATCCCTTATTCAAACTAGTCTACTCCATCCATCCCTTATTCAAACTAGTCTACTCCATCCATCCATCATTCAAACTAGTCTACTCCATCCATCCCTTATTCAAACTAGTCTACTCCATCCATCCCTTATTCAAACTAGTCTACTCCATCCATCCATCATTCAAACTAGTCTACTCCATCCATCCCTTATTCAAACTAGTCTACTCCATCCATCCCTTATTCAAACTGCTCTACTCCATCCATCCATTATTCAAACTAGTCTACTCCATCCATCCATCATTCAAACTAGTCTACTCCATCCATCCCTTATTCAAACTAGTCTACTCCATCCATCCCTTATTCAAACTGCTCTACTCCATCCATCCATTATTCAAACTAGTCTACTCCATCCATCCCTTATTCAAACTAGTCTACTCCATCCATCCATTATTCAAACTAGTCTACTCCATCCATCCCTTATTCAAACTGCTCTTCTCCATCCATCCCTTATTCAAACTATTCTACTCCATCCATCCCTTATTCAAACTAGTCTACTCCATCCATCCCTTATTCAAACTAGTCTACTCCATCCATCCATCATTCAAACTAGTCTACTCCATCCATCCCTTATTCAAACTAGTCTACTCCATCCATCCCTTATTCAAACTAGTCTACTCCATCCATCCCTTATTCAAACTAGTCTACTCCATCCATCCATCATTCAAACTAGTCTACTCCATCCATCCCTTATTCAAACTAGTCTACTCATCCATCCCTTATTCAAACTAGTCTACTCCATCCATCCCTTATTCAAACTAGTCTACTCCATCCATCCATCATTCAAACTAGTCTACTCCATCCATCCCTTATTCAAACTAGTCTACTCAATCCATCCCTTATTCAAACTAGTCTACTCCATCCATCCCTTATTCAAACTAGTCTACTCCATCCATCCATCATTCAAACTAGTCTACTCCATCCATCCCTTATTCAAACTAGTCTACTCCATCCATCCCTTATTCAAACTGCTCTACTCCATCCATCCATTATTCAAACTAGTCTACTCCATCCATCCCTTATTCAAACTAGTCTACTCCATCCATCCATTATTCAAACTAGTCTACTCCATCCATCCCTTATTCAAACTGCTCTTCTCCATCCATCCCTTATTCAAACTATTCTACTCCATCCATCCCTTATTCAAACTAGTCTACTCCATCCATCCCTTATTCAAACTAGTCTACTCCATCCATCCATCATTCAAACTAGTCTACTCCATCCATCCCTTATTCAAACTAGTCTACTCCATCCATCCCTTATTCAAACTAGTCTACTCCATCCATCCCTTATTCAAACTACTCTTCTCCATCCATCCCTTATTCAAACTATTCTACTCCATCCATCCCTTATTCAAACTGCTCTTCTCCATCCATCCATTATTCAAACTATTCTACTCCATCCATCCCTTATTCAAACTGCTCTTCTCCATCCATCCCTTATTCAAACTAGTCTACTCCATCCATCCCTTATTCAAACTAGTCTACTCCATCCATCCCTTATTCAAACTAGTCTACTCCATCCATCCCTTATTCAAACTATTCTACTCCATCCATCCCTTATTCAAACTAGTCTACTCCATCCATCCATCATTCAAACTAGTCTACTCCATCCATCCATCATTCAAACTAGTCTACTCCATCCATCCCTTATTCATACTGCTCTACTCCATCTGCTAACCTTCTTGTAGCTCTGTTTCAGATATTGACATTTTAATTTCCACCTCTTGTAGTTTTCAATTATCCTTGCGCCTTCAGATCCGTAGCAGACCGAAGGGTTAAGTGTGTTCTGGTGTCACTGTCCAGGCTAAGGAATGTCTAAATGAGCTCATTAATTAACAGACTTGCTCTCTGTCAGCACATGAATCCATCACTTGCATTCACATTACCATCAACAGCGTCTTCCTCTTCAGCAGCTGCGGTAATGAATGATTTCCACAGTGGCCGCTGCTTTGGCACAAGCGTACCAAGAGCCGTGCCAAAGAACCCCGAGCTCCTGTTATGAAGCACAGATGAATTGCTGGTCTGACAGACTGGCGATAGATTCAGATTTTTACATCATACAGTGCGGTTGAGTCTAACTGCGTTGAGATAGTTTTGGCGAGATTCTCTGCATTGCTAAGAAAGGGAAAAGGTTTTTGATTTTGCATGTGGAGTGGAAGAGCTATTTACGTCCATATCATAAGTCATTTACTGTGGTTGAAAGGCATATTGGGTTGTGTTCAATTTTCTGGATTGTAATTGCACATCTTTGGTCTCTAAAGTCGTGGAGTGTATCGAATTTAATTGCCTGTTAGTATCACAGGCGATTACATGCCCTAAATCCTTTTTTGTACAGGAAGAAAACGGTTTTACTTGTACTAAATGCTTTAGTACAATCTCTTGACTAATTGTTTTGCTACTTCTTGATCCCCAACAAACTAAATATTCCCAGTTTCTGCATAATTTATCTGCTTTTCGCTGCAGGATGCTCAATGTTTAGACCTAAATATTGTGTTAATAATTCAGTCTCATTTGGCAACACGGTCATGGACAACACAGAACCCAGTGTACATATGCATATTAATGTGGTAATGAATAATTAATGAATCTAGAGGTTGATTAGCTGTCAGGTTCATGGGTGGATCACAAATCAGTAGGGGCAAAGTTCTTTAAGTGAGGGTAAATGCACGTTAGGGGATCCTTTTGAAACAATTTTTAGTGAACTGCATGTTGATACTGTTGGAATAGCATCATTTTTTTTTTTCGGTGCATGATGGCTAATGGCCGAATATCTATTTTTGCTGTTTTAATGCGTTCTTATAGTAGGGTCTAAATGTCTATCAATGTGTTTGTTTATTTTGTATACAATTAATTATATAGGATATATAATTAAAGAAACAAATTATAAAATATTGTAACATATTTTATATTGCTATTATTATATATAGTATTCTAATAGTAATATATTCTATAAATGATTTCATAATTGCTAATGTATTATATATTTGAGTATATTTATTACAGTGATTTTGACTTAAAGCAGTTTTTTATTTTCATTCTGGCAGAAAAAATATTTGATACGTACAATATGTATTTGTGTATTTTGTATTCAGTTTAATTATGAAGTTTACAATGAAAGACAATTAAATTAATTATATTTGTGTAGTTTGGATTATACAAATTATTGTCATTATTATTATTATTATTAATATTATTAATATTATTTTATATATTATTTAAAGATTTTTATTTATTTATGATTTTTGCCTTTATTATGATAGGACACCATAGGGTGGACAGGAAATGAGGTGGGAGAGAGAGGGGTCGAACTCGGGTTGCCCGAAACGCAACGGCGCTAATATGTCGGTGCACTGCCCACCAGACCATTGGCGCCGACATTTGATATATTATTTGATATTTTTAATATATCAGCAGTATATTGGCCACCATATTGTCTAGGTATTGGGATTTCTGCTGAAAATGACTACTTTGAGCATTTACAATATGTTTAGGCTACTTTTTGAAACTCTTGTTGTAAATGTAATGCTATTACCTAATTGCCTGCTTTTGATTAGCATGTAATATTTAGTTTAAAAGACTCCAAACCATCGGATTCTTCCACACTCCACACAATCAATCTTCTGAGCTCTGTTTCTGTTTCCTGGAAGCACTGAGGCAGATACACATGTCACTTGGCCAGAACTTGAGCGGCGAGGGTAAACCCATCATCCTGAGCTCTATGTCGTGCTGTAAAGAGCTTAGACTACCCAACTGTAGCATCACACCCTCCGCAGACCTGAAACCAAGTAGCAGACCTAAACGAGATCTGCAGTTAATCCGCACAAACAGTGTCTTGTGTTGAGTTCTCTATTTCGATGTCTGAGCCAAAGGGATGAGGCTCACTGTCGTAGGTCTGTGTCAGCCCAGCGGGATTATAGGATGCGAGAGCATGCCACCCTGCTGAGGATTGGACTGTGTGTTTGCTTCTCTGCCACATTCCCACAATGCACATGCCATCAGTTAAAATCAAAGTTGCTTTGACTTTGCTGCCAACTTATAAAGATTTTTATTAGAGCTAGGCACCGAAACGCATTTAACGATTCAATTCTGATTTTGATTCAGATCAATTCAAAATATATTAATTTGGATCATGTACAGTACATGTCAATTGTTAATTTTTCTAGCTTATCATCAAACTATAGACATTGAATAGCTTTCTTGAGGTAAACATAACGTTACGTGACATATTGTTCACAAGCTGTTTTATTGAAGTCTTTCCGTTGATTGAGCAATTACATGTCACATGATACTTTTCTGTAAGTTGTACTGTATCTTTCAACATACCTTCTGATGTTCATTTTATATTTATTTTGTGCTATAACTAGTAGTAAAGAGAAAGAGATCATTGGCTCATAAAGTGGCTACAGCAATCTGTCACACAACATTAAAGAGCACCAAACCGGTATTTATTTTTTGAATTTCATAATAAATTCAGATTTTTGAAAGCCAAGACTTTTTCATATCAAGTGTATCAAAGCCCAAAGCTTATTGCAGTTTATTGGATGAGAGGCGGTACAAATCATGTGAAATCAAGTGAAGTGTTGTTCACACATTAACAGGAAACATCATCGACTAAAAGAAAAATTCTTGGGATATAATAATAGATATCGGTTCATCAAAAAGAGAAATTGATTAAAATCAATATTTTCAACCCTGTCCTAATGTTTAGGCATCATACACGCACACAAAGGCTCCTTCGACAGTGTGCAAAATTATGCAACCTAACAAAATATATTTTAGGACAAAATCAAAGCATTTCATTTATCAGACAATCCCAGAATGCAGTGCAACACAAAATGTTTTATCCAAGATAATGGATGGAGTCAAGAGCAACTGTATAATGAAGTATTATAAATAAAATATATTAACATTACACATGAAATATTAGTAAAATATTAGTATAAATGAATAGTAGTGTGTAAATGTATTCACCGATGATTTTTTTTGCAAGACACTATGGGCTAGTGTCCCAAACACCGATTAGGGATAGTGCTAAAAAGGATTTTCAGTGCAGAATTACTGATGAGATTTTAATTTAGTTCCAGGGTTAATCTGTCTCTGGAAATCTGGCAATCTACTATAAATATGGATTTAGTTATAAATGTTGTGAAATATTATTCATGTTTTACAATTAAGACATTGTGTCATCAACATACTGGGTTAAAGTAAGGGGTTATTTAAGGTTGAAATAATCACTGGATTTGCCACAGTTTGGCATCAAATCTTTAAAAAGATACTATTTAATTTGAGGCCCTTGGTTGCAAGGAAACTAATTATCCATGAGCAGAACTGCAATAATTTGTTTTCTCATTTATTGCTGTGGCAATTATCAGTTTTGGACCAACAAGTCTTCATACATCCAATGAAAATCATCTACATTTTATGCAGTGAAATTAAGTGTGTCCAAATACTTTTTGGGAGCACTGTGGTTGAACTTTTGAAAGCATGTTTGCCATTAAGTTTTTAAAATTGGTAGTTTACCTTTTTGGAGAGGTGAGGGTGTCTCTCTTCCTCACAATCTTGTTCTTTTACTTTCTTCAGGTAATTAAAAAACACTGAAAGTATTTTCCGGTCACTGAACAGGTTTGAGTTCTCTTTGGCGATGCTCCAGCTCAGTTAACAGCTGCCGTACGGTTACCGGGGAAGGATTTGAGCTCTGTCAAGGACTCCGCATCCAAGATGAATAATTTAATGTGCTGCTGCTGAAAACCTGTATAATTAATTCAACGGACCTACTGTGTTATTTTGCCTTCCATATTTAAAAGTCAAATCACACAGATAGGATACAGCTGCCTTCAAAACTCAGGGACAACTTGAATTGTGAAACTTTTTGGATGAACAGAAATTTTGGACATCGGGATTGTGATCGAATGAGTGTTTCAAGGAGATGCACTGAACTCAAGGATGGTTCTAGGGTAAAAAATATTCAGTTAGATCCAGGTTTTACAATTTTAGTGGTTCAGTTTACCAGTTTACAATTGCATGAAATGTAAAATGTAATTGTACATTTTTAGAGGAAAATATAAGTGTTGCTTGTCTGTGCAAAACTCCTCTTTAGTGGTTGCCAAGGTGTTGCGATGCGGTTGCTAGGTTATTCTGGGTGGTTGTTATGTGTAAGGATGGGAATTGTAAGGAATTGTGGCCCATTAGTTCCTTTTTTTAATTCACACACACACACACACACACACACACACACACACACACACACACACACACACACACACACACACACACACACACACACACACACACACACACACACACACACACACACACACTAAAACTCCTAAGACTCATTCCAATCAATCATAAGATTAGATTTCCTTTGTTTTTGATTCACTCAAAAGAATCAACTCATTGGATTCATTTATTTGGGAATCAGTTACACTGGTATATATACTGGTCGCACTCTATGCTTTTGATTTACTAAAAGAACTAAGTCAACCAACCTATAAGACTCATTTGCCGATTAGTTTACATGATCATGTTGAATGTTTTAGATTCACTAACAAGATTCGACTCAGAGTTGTTCTTTTGAGACTGCACCGATTGCTATGTTTTTGATACGCTAGAATCGACACATTGGAGTCATTCTTTTGGGAATAGCTGGATTTCACTGGTCAAACTGAATGTTTTTGATTCACCAAAAAGATTCAACTCATAGGAGTCATTCTTTTTGGAATCAGTTGGACACACTGATTTGACTTTGTTTTTTGCTTCTCTAAAAAGAACTGACTGCCAATAATGATTTGATTGGGAATTTGTGACTTTCTGGGTGCTCTGTGCATCTTAGGATGACTTTGTATAATCTTTTAAAGTCTTACATCACGCACACAGAGGTTCTCACATGGGTCAGAGCCTCTTTGTTAGTATCCCAGATTGGCCTATGTCCCATAAAACTATGAAATCCACCCCACAAATCATCTCTGATTCTTCTCAGGCAGGTGAGATAACCTGATTTAACACACATATCCCATAATCCTCTGTGAGTGGAGTGGGCAATGATGACTTCATTGTAAAAGATTTGAGAGCTGTCATGGTGGCTGTTTGTGTGAGGAACGCTGATTACAAGACATATTACTTTTTCATAATTTTCCAGTCTGTTACTTCTTCTTTTCTTCTTGTATGTCTTTCACCATCGTTTAGTCTCCATATTCTTAATTTCTGCTCTATTTCTTTACTTTTCTTGGCTCAGGGAGCCTTGACTTCTTCAAAGGCTCTTAGCGTACATGCTCATCAAAGCGAGTCTCCTCAGGTGAGTCTCTCTGTTGAGTGCTTAAAGAAGAGAGACACGTTACTTTTATTAAACCTTCTCACGGTGCTGAACTTCAGAGTAAATCTGGCAACCCTGCCCTTATTAGCTTAAGCTGTGGTCACGCTAGGCTTTGAACATCTGAAATTACTTCAAACCCCACAACACTGCAAAAAAGACAGCTTTTGGGTTTGTGAGCTCTTTGAATTCAGCCAAAAAGGTCAATCTCTGACGTTTAAATTCTATACATCAAATATCTTTGCACTATGCAATTTTGCAGCACAGTGTTTGCCGGACTACAGCTTTGGTTCATAGCTGATCAAATGTGTATGGATGGAAGGGAATGGAGCAGTTTTTTTGTTTGTTTTCTTCAGTGTTCTCTTGATTATATTCATCATATAAATGTCATGATGACATGGTTTTGAAATGTCATGTCACCAGTTTTATTTAAGTGTATTTTTTTATTACTTTTAAAAAATATATATCTATATATAGTTTTTTATATTTTTATATCAGTTTTAGTTATTTTAGTACATCAAATTAAAGTTGCAGTAAACAAATATTTGAAATCAACCCAAACAAACACACCCCTCCCTTCATTGCTCCGCCACCCAAAATGCATGAAAACAATGCATCTGATGTCTCTTTATCATAGCTGAAGCGAAGCAAAATAATGCTTGACGAAAAATAAAGCGTAGCTGAAGGACGAACGACAAGGAAGGAAATAAAATGAACATGCAGTACACAAGAGTAGAAGCAAGAGTTGGTTGTTAATTGCCTAGGGTGATTCTGGTTCTGTGGAACAGAAAAACCAATGTTACTCACATATGGAGCAGAAACAACTAGGGATGTAACGATTCACTCAACTCACGATGCGATACGATTCACTATACTGGTTTCACGATACGATTTTCTCACAATTTTCTTAACAAGTGATTAATTTAAGAAATTATAAATGGAAAAGTGTCCCTTTTATTATTTCTCAGACAAAATGCTGCACATTTCTTTTTCATTTTGAAATATATTTGTCAAATAAAAAAACTACATTGAAATTTAAAAAAAAATCAGTCTTTCTGTCGGTCAAGAGGGTGGACACGGGTACCTTCCCACACTAAGTAAAAGACTATGTAAAATTAGTACCACATTTAGAGGGGTTTTAATTTTGTTATAATTTGTATCATTACACTTGCAAGAGTAAAACAAAAAATCACACATTTAGAAAAATATGCCATAACCATCAATAAATTATATATATAAAAAATATATATATCCATGTACACATTTAGAGAAAGAGATCGTAAAATAAATATAACACCTGGTTGCCACGGAAACACTGATGCACCTTGTGATCTCCGTGGCTCTCGCACTTGTCGTATTAATGCCTTTTACATGAAAACGGACGTGACTTGTGCTTCTCACGGTGGTGATTATTATTAGTCTACGGAAAGTCAAAATGCCGCCACATCTCCGATTTGAATGAGTCAATATCTACGCTTGTCGTCGCCATGTGTTTGACGGCGCGTGCACACGAGTGAGGCACACACTGGCGCGGAGCGAGCGGAGCAAACCGAGCGTTTTCAGTCCATTCCTATAGAAGTTGAGCTTGGCTCACACAAGCTCAAGTTCCATGAATGAAGTGAAAACACTCGCTAGCTTCGCACCAGTGTGTGCTTGTTGCTATTGTGCCTGTAAAGCGAGGTTCACAACTTCACAGTAGGCTACAGTAAACGCCCCTGCTTAAAACGTGTATCGCGATTAGTTTAACATTTCAACCAACTTGAATCGTCACACATTTTTATCGATTTTCAACCGGTTGAAAGTGTATCGTTACATACCTAGAAACAACACAACCGCTGCATTGTTTTCTAATATATACATGAGTCCTAAAGATATTGCCTAATATTCCTCTCACCTTTCTCTTTTGTAAAGTCTCTCAGCCATCTCTCTTTCTACAGTCTTTCTTCAAATCTCCCTCTTGATCACTCTTTCTCCTACCCTATCATGAGTGGACACTCCCCCTACTGCTGATTGGCTCACTCTCTCCTCCCCTAGCATGAGTGGACACTCCCCCTACTGCTGATTGGCTCACTCTCTCCTCTCCTATCATGAGTGGACACTCCCCCTACTACTGATTGGCTCACTCTCTCCTCCTCTATCATGAGTTGACACTCCCCCTACTACTGATTGGCTCACTCTCTCCTCCTCTATCATGAGTTGACACTCCCCCTACTACTGATTGGCTCACTCTCTCCTCCTCTATCATGAGTGGACACTCCCCCTACTACTGATTGGCTCACTCTCTCCTCCTCTATCATGAGTTGACACTCCCCCTACTACTGATTGGCTCACTCTCTCCTCCTCTATCATGAGTGGACACTCCCCCTACTGCTGATTGGCTCACTCTCTCCTCCCCTAGCATGAGTGGACACTCCCCCTACTACTGACTGGCTCACTCTCTCCTCCTCTATCATGAGTTGACACTCCCCCTACTGCTGATTGGCTTACTTTCTCCTCCCCTATCACGAGTAGACACTCCCCAACTGTTCATTGGTTACAAGTGTGTTGTGCTGCTCGGTCCGATCCACTTTACACAGTGTTTCTCAGAAATCGCTTACTGCACCTTTAAACTAAATGAAAATGTAATGTGAAAGTAATCCATTGCAAAATTCTGTTTCTCCCTAAAAATGTAACTAATTACAGTATATTGCTTGAAAAGTTAGTTGAAAGTAATGTTTTGTTATTTTTGTTTGTTCCGATGTATGCATGAAGTGTGCATATTTAAATACATTTTAATTCAGTAGTTTTAAATATGTTTAAGCAAAATAATAATATTGAAATTGAAAAGTTGGCTAATGGTTGTTACTTTTCTAACCCAAGTAATGTTCATAAAAAAGTTACTCAAATGTGTAAATTTATAAAGTAATGCGTTGCTTAAAAAGTAATCTGATTACATAAATGTTACTTGTAATGCATTACCCCCAATACTGACAGTGGAAAAGACTGATGAGTTATCGTTATATATGATTGTCATTTTGTTGTGTTGCAGTGCTGGCCAGTTTTCGAGGAACGGTGCAGCATGGCTTGCCTTTGGAGATCGGTGACACGGTGCAGATCCTGGAGAAATGTGAAGGTGAATACATGAGTGCTGATGCCAGCCACTGTCCTCAAAATCATCTTTTACATTATTTCATTAGTATAAACCCCAGTGTTTACACCAGATTGGCCCAGTTTAAATTGCTAAATGGTTAAGATGGACAATGCTGTTCTATTACTTGCACAAGGAGGTTATTGTCACAGGTAGACTAACTTGCCCAACATGAAAGTGCCAAAACCAAACATTATTCTGGTCATTCAGAATGATGGTTTTAACAGGAAATGTAAGCTGATTAGGCTTAGCTGGTATAGGTTGTTTTTGCATTTCAGCAGGGCTGCTTGAGGATAATGTTGGTCACCAGTATGTGTTGTTTTGGACGATGGTGTGTTCCCACCAGGCTTCTTAATTCGCTTAACCAGCAGGACTTCCTTTTTAAACTAGCTTTACCAGGAACTCAACCATGCAGGTTGAATGGCTTCATAAGCCAAGTAGGGCTAAAACTAACTATTATTTAGTTTTTTGACTAATCTGAAATGTAGTAAATCTGAACTAAAGGTTAAACTGAAATAAAATTAAACCTATATAGTAATTGTATTCTAATAGTATGCTGTTGTATCCTAAAATAATACTGCAGTGAAACCAATTTATGGAAATACTGTTTACTGACCTTCAATGAACTACATAAAAATCTATTTATATGAGAGGGCTTGTGTATGTAACGTTACAAATAGAGAAATCAGCTATAACAAGTCAAAATAAACTAGCGTGGTAAGTCATTCTAGTCTAAGATGGTCTTTTCACCAGGGTTGGCTTGATTTGATAAACTGCTGACACAAACACCTGTACCACCTCTCAAACGGGAGGATTTCAAACCAGTCTTTATTTTGTGACCCACACTCGACTCCTTCGTTTCCTGTTTCCACCCTTTGAAGACACACTCCTTTGTTCTCTGGGTGCACTCGTTTCCTGTTTTTTTGAGTAAGAAAGCCGGTTTCAGTTGGAGAACACCCAGTAACATTGTAATGGAGAATCTTAAACAGTAGATATGAAACTACATGATCATTAGTTCCTGACTGACTGTAGGTGCTACAATTATCAGATGAGGGGTCGTGTTTCTGTATTTAGCAGCTATTACACTCTTTACCGTAAGTGCCGAGGTGATACAGGCCCCCTGTTTTTCACACCTTTTTTTCTCGGCTTTTTGCCAGGAAGCACAGTAGTTTGTGGGCTGGTTTGCAATGGGCAGAAGTTAAATAGGTGCTGGAGATGATTAGATGACAGTGGTAGTGCTGGCCGTCAGTGAGTCAAAGTGAAGCTGGTGTTGAAAGTAACTTATTGGTCAAATCATTACTTAGTGTCAATACACTAAGTAAAGGTTCTATATAGAACCTTAAAGTCATCATGAAATCAAAATTTACCCTATTTACTTTGTTAGTGCACATTACTAGTCTTGTGGTGAACAATTAATCTGTACAAATTAATAAACAGAAAAAAATTAGTTTGTCGTGGTAATCTTTAATCATAATCTGACCATTTGCATCTGCTCTGGAATAGTGTTCCCGTTCTGATGAAGTCAGTTTGACAGCTTGGGTTAAATATCCTTAACCACTCCCCCCCAAATGCCCAGTTTTCTATGGTCGAGGGATGGAGAGGAGGTGCACTAAAGTGAAACTATTCAATATTCCTTTTCACTTGGACTAAGTCAAGAGCACTGGAGAAAAGTCGGTTGCAACTTCTGGTTCATGGGGACTTTAAAGATTCTGTCAGGCACTTCATATAGAACCTTTTAGGGCCTCCCATCATGGGATACTTTAATGGATTTAATTATAATGAATTATTTTTGTTTTAATTAATTTTTAATCATAATTAAATTTTATGAATAGAGCACAGAATAACCTGTTAAATATGAACGTATTATGCAATCATTTAATACATTTCTCCTTATATGATGGTTCATGTTGTATTGTAAACTACTTCTGCTGTTATTGAGGTGTGATACGGGTAAGGTTAGGGTCAGGTGTGGTGGTATGGGTAGGTCTAAGGCTGGGTTAAGGTGTAAGGGAAGGGTCAACAGTGTGATTACAAATGTAATTACATAAATTAATTACAGATGTAATTACATGCAGGTATTTTTAAAATATAAGTACAACGTAAAAACATGTATGTTCATTAAGTCCATTGTATTAAGTCCATTGTATTAAATTATTAATTTTAATGTTAGTACATAGTACTTAAAGCCACTTAATATAAAGTGGGACCATCTGGGGGTGAATATTGTCCAGCACCTTGGGCGGTTACGATGTTCAGACCAGATTATCTATGCGAGTCGCTTACAGATCAAAACTAAAATATGTTTGATATGATCGGGTTGGCCCCGATGTGTCTGAGCACATCAGGGCCAACCCGATAATATCAAACATGTTTAATATTTAGGATTGATTATGACTGATTACTTCAGTACTTGCTGTAAAATGTTTCCCTTTGTGTGTGATGCAACTAGATTTAAAAGACAAAGTTAAATGCCTAATTGAAATTTGGGCTGACTAACATTTTTCATAACTACGGTCCAAAACACATAACAATACAGGTGTTTAGGGAGCATCTACAAAATATAGTCTTTAATCTTCTGATTTAATCCTGACAGATGACATGACATCTATGAATGGAAACAAAAACCGGTGCACTCTGACCAATGAGAGGACGGTTTACTTTCACGTGACTTGTATTAACAAATCTCATTGCAACATTGTTACAATTTTAAAAAGCTGTTTTGGAACGAACCAAACAATCTACAGGTCTTAAAATGAGACTAAGTTCAGTATAGTAAATAAAATAAAATATGCCACCAGGTTCCTACAGTATGTGATAATAAAACATGTTTAGAGTTGTGTTTATTGTACATGGTAAATCTTCAGCAAAACAAATGCTACAATTGCCAATTTGTTTCTTAAGATGCCGTATTCAGTGATACAGAATATGATTGGGATATTCAATATCTGACTTTCAGTGGAAATAAGAATTTTAAATGTTATTTTCACTGCATTTGCACATGCAGTTGTCCTTTCTTTCAAAGAGAACATTTCCAACATTACCTACTGTGTTTTGTTAGATAATGTCCTTTGAAAAGGCTTCAGTCAAGACACATTAGGCCGATATTAAAGATGAAAGTCACAGAAATGTTTTGTGTTTCAGGTTGGTACAGAGGATTCATCCTCAAGAACCCGAATGTCAAGGTAAGCAACTGTCTCTTTGTCTTTTATCAGGTCTGTCAGTGTCGGATGCTATTTTCAGTTGCTGAAATATCACAGCGACACTGTCAGACGAAACGCACGGATCAAAGCCAGTCTCTCTTTATTTCTGTCTTTTTGTTCCCTGATTATTAGTAGACTTATTTACTTTATTTTGATTTGTTTATCTCTTTCTTTTTAGGGCATTTTCCCAGGCAACTACATCCATCTAAAGAATGCACACATCAAGAATAAGGGGTGAGTTGAAGGAGAGGATGGCAGACATTCAGACCCTCCAAATAGCAGAGAATTCAGCTTGGTTAATCTGCCATTTCTGTTTTTACTCTTACTTTACTTTAGTAAATCTCCCCCTATGGAAACTTTAAACTGGAGTTTCGGTGATATTAATAACATTTGCCTACTTGCAGATATCCAGCATCTCTGTATAAAGTGCAAACATGCACATTTACACATGTTGGTTACTGCAATAAAGCCACCTGAACCGTTTGCAGTCTACAAAAAAAGTAATTCCAATGATTTTTGTGTTGCTCCACTAAACAGTCCGTTTTCACAAACGTTCAGTGTGACATATTAGATTGACAGTGTGTTAGCTTGATTACTGCAATGAGTGCAATCCTTTGTGTTAGCTTGTTAAATTCAGAGTGAATGGCAATCAAACCTATGAGAACTCATGCAATTCATACATATCTGGCAATGTTATTGTTTTGCCTACTTCTGTATTCTGCATCCATGCAATATAAGCAAAGTTTGGTCAAAACGTTTTTTTTTATTGGTGTACGGATATCTGAGACCAGGCTGCCTGAACATAATGTTAAATGAATGTAGCGACGGCGAACAGAAGGAAAACGCCAGCGCTCCACTATACATCTGCCTTTTCCTTTGATTAACAAACAGTATAACAAGCGCAGAACCAGATGAGGTGCATCTCATATCTGTTGTGCTCTGTTTGTCGCCCACATTTGACTCACAGGCAGTTTGAGACGGTGGTGCCGACTGAAGACTCTGTCATTACGGAGATGACGTCCACCCTTAGGGACTGGGGCGCCATGTGGAAGCAGCTCTTTGTGGTAAATACTGTTTGGGCAAACACAGCAGTCCGCCCACAGCCACACACTGCCTACGTGAACTCTGGGTGCGCAGATGCTGATGGGCGGAATATATTATATGAATTTTAGCTGCTGATGCGGGGGAAACTGTATTTGAATTATTTCTACACCAGGTCATTATATATCAGTGTTACATCAATATAGCCCATTATTAAAGCTGCAACTTCAACATTTCAGTGGCTCTTTCCTTTCCTTTTGTTTACGCTAATAGAAAAACGAAGGAGATCTGTTTCACAGACTGTGGCATGTGATGAATGAGATTTTGGACCTCAGGCGGCAGGTTTTGGTGGGTCACCTGACCCACGATCGCATGAGGGATGTCAAACAGCACATCACTGCACGTCTGGACTGGGGCAATGAGTGAGTACTGCATCTCTTGTGTGATATAATAAAGCGACAGGTTGAATCTCAAAACACCCATCATGAACATGCTCAAGTCATATTTCAAGTCAATGCAACTCATCCTCATTTATATAGCGCTTTTAACAATGTAGATTGTTTCAAAGCAGCTTTACAGAGATAAACATATCATTTAAGGCAACAGAGATTGGTTTGGTTTTATAGTGGTTCTTGAAAAATGTTTTTTCCAGCTAAAGTTAGTTTTGATTGATTCACTTCCGTCTAAATGATCATTTGTTATTAAATTAGGGGCCGCTAAGACGACACCGTTCTCTCCAAACAGACTTTAAACGTGAACCTTTGATAGACGCTGATGGCGTTCACATGCGCATTAAGAATTGATTCTATAGTTATGTGCGTTTGAATATATGTGCGCAGGTTTGTAATTCCTTACAAACCATGCCTAAACAAACTACTTGTCTTGTCTATAAATTTTGATGCAGAATTTTATTTTATCTTATCACTTTGGGTAGGTACGCGAACCGAAATATTCCACAACGCTTTATCTGTAGAGTGGTATAGGGATCCTCCATAGGGAGAGGCTAGTTGGCACTTCAGCACTGCATTGTCATCAGGTCCAGGCAAAAGTCCTTCGTCAGATATGGAAATGGCCTGGATCCAGCAGGCTGCGGGAAAACCTCGGGATAAACAAAGACTAAAATTAGCGTAGATGCCATTCTTCTTATGATGTAACGAGTACATCAGGATTTAAGGGAAGTGTTCCCAGTTCCGGCTGACCTAATCTAAGCAGCCTAATATTGAATTATAGAAGTCTATAGAGTGTTATGTGAATGCTAGGTCAAAGAGATGTGTTTTTAGTCTAGCTTTGAACTGACAGACTGTGTCTGCTTCCCGGACAATGTTAGGAAGATTGTTCCAAAGTTTTGGTGCTAAATAGGAAAAGGATCTACCGTCAGCAGTCGATTTAGATATTCTAGGTATTATCAACTGGCCAGAACTTTGAGATCGCAATAGACGTGAAGGACTATAATGCGTTAAGAGCTCGCTCAAGTATTGGGGAGCTAAACCATTTAGTGCTTTGTAAGTAATCAGCAATATTTTAAAATGTATACGATGTTTAATAGGGAGCCAATGCAGTGTTGACAGAACCGGGCTAATATGGTCGTACTTCCTGGTTCTGGTAAGAACTCTAGCGGCTGTGTTTTGAACTAGCTGTAGTTTGTTTCTTAAAAGTGCAGGGCAACCACCCAGTAGAGCATTACAATAATCTAGCCTTGATGTCATGAACGCATGAACTAGTTGTTCCGCATTTGTCAATGAGAGCATATGACGTAATTTAGATATATTTTTAAGATGGAAAAATGCGGTTTTACAGACACTAGACACGTGACTTTCAAATGAAAGATTGGTATCAAAGAGCATACCCAGGTTCCTAACTGACGACGAAGACTTGACAGAGCAGCCATCAAGTGTTAGACGGTATTCTAGGTTATTACGTGTGGAATTTTTTTGTCCAATAATTAGAATCTCTGTTTTTTCAGAATTTAGTAGTAGGAAATTACTAGTCATCCAATTTTTGATATCAACTATGCATTCCGATAATTTTGTGAATTGGTGAGTTTCGTTAGGTTTGGAAGAAATATAGAGCTGAGTATCATCAGCATAACAGTGAAAGCTAATTCCATGTTTCCTAATGATATCTCCTAAAGGTAGCATGTACAGAGTGAACAGCAGCGGTCCTAGTACTGAGCCTTGTGGTACGCCATACTGAACTTTTGACCGATAAGACATCTCTTCATTTACTGCTACAAACTGATAGCGGTCAGATAAATATGATTTAAACCATGCTAATGCAATTCCACTAATGCAAACATAGTTTTCTAATCTATTTAAGAGAATGTTGTGGTCAATGGTGTCAAATGCAGCACTAAGATCAAGTAACACTAATAGAGAGATACAACCACGATCGGATGATAAAGAGCAAATCATTTGTGACTCTAATGAGAGCTGTCTGAGTGCTATGGTGCGGTCTAAATCCTGACTGGAAATCCTCGCAGATAACATTTCTTTCAAGAAAGGAACACAGTTGTGAGGATACTGCCTTTTCTAGTATCTTTGCCAGAAAAGGTAGATTTGAGATCGGCCTGTAATTGACTAATTCTGTAGGATCAAGTTGCGTTTTTTTAAAAAGCGGTTTTAATCATAGCCAGCTTAAAGGTTTTTGGTACGTATCGTAGAGACAAAGACGAATTAATGATGTTAAGAAGAGGATCTATGACTTCTGGAGGCATCTCTTTCAGTAGTTTCTGTGGTATAGGGTCTAACATACATGTTGTCGATTTAGATGAATTAATGAGTTTGCAAAATTCTTCCTCTCCTATGGCAACAAATGAATCAAATTTTACCACAGGGAGACTATAATGCACTCCCTGATGTGATGCTGTAGTAGACGGTTGCATAGTTATAATTTTGTCCCTAATATTATCAATCTTATAAGTGAAGAAGTTCATAAAGTCATTACTGCTGTGTTTCTTGGAAACTTCTGGGCTTGAAGCTTTCTTTTTTGTTAGTGTAGCCACTTTTTCAAATAAATACCTTGGATTATGTTTATTTTCTTTTAATAGGGTTGAAAAATAAGCAGATCTTGCAGCTTTTAAAGCCTCTCTGTAAGCAATCGAACTCTCCTTCCATGAAATCCGAAATACCTCTAGTTTTGTTTTCTTCCAGTTGCGCTCCATTTTTCTGGCTGCTCTCTTAAGAGCCCGGGTGTGCTCGTTGTACCACGGCGTTGGACTATTTTCTTTAATCTTCTTTAAGCGCAACGGAGCAACTGTGTCTAAAGTGCTGGAAAGGAGAGAGTTAAAAGTTTCTGTTGCAATATCAAGTTCTTCTAAGCTATCTGGGATGCTGAGACGATGAAACTGATTAGGAAGATTATTGATAAAGCAATCTTTATTGGCAGAAGTGATAGGTCTAACATACTTGTAACACGGAGTTGGCTTTGCAGCCTTCACACAAATATGAAAAAAAATATTCTATTTTATTCTACATAAAGAAAATAATTGCTTTAAATTTCTCTTATTGTAATTCCCCCCACATTTTGAGACCATAATTTAAAAAAAAAAAAAGTAATATATTTTTATGAATACTAATAAATCAATATTAATTTCCCTACTGTTCAAAAGTTTGGGGTCTGTAAAAGTGTTGAACATTGTTTAAAGTTTCTTATACTCACCAAGGCTGCATACAATTAAAATAATAATATACTGTAAAAACAGTAATAAAAAAACAGCAATATTTTTTTTATTTTATTACAATTTAAAATACGAGTTTTCTACTGTACTATATTTTAAGATGTAGTTTATATATAATTTATTCCAGTGACCAACGCACAATTTCATTGTTTATTATAAGCATGTGTTGCAGGTTTGTCGTCTGCCTTTTAAATGTTCAAGCTCTTTAAAGCAGGATGGATTCTGATCGGGTGTCAATATTTTTATCGTTCATCAGTTGGAAAAAAAATCATTCTGAAAATGATTCCAACGATATTGTTTCTCTGTGGCATTATTGTTATAATTGTGGTCTGGACTCTGCTATGCTTCTATAAACTATATCTTTGACCCTGTTTACACCTGGAATTGAGATGCATTTTGGTTGATTGGATCACAAGTGGATGACACTAAACAGGTTTAAAAGGGGACTAAAACGTTTTGAGCTTGTCCGCTCTCTATTACTTCCATAGGTAGTCAAAAACAGATTTGACCGGATTGCTTTCATAGTGTAAACGTTAATGTAATCGAATTCGTTCGAACAGCCACAAAAGGCCGTCTACTCTCCGTCTACTGACCTTATGTGTAAACGTTATGGGAAGTGTGCTAGCCAGACGGGATTTAAACTTTGTCGGCTGAAGACCCAAGTTTGGTTTGAAGAGCTTACGAAGCACATTGTTCTCTCACCATTCCTGATTTCTAACACACTGCGTTTGTCGTGGTCTTGCTGCTTTCAGAGCAGAAATAAAAGCTGCTGCTCGCCGTATGTTTTTCCGTCGTCTCCTTGCACGTTCATATGTAAATTGCATGAGCTTATTTTGTCCACTAGATCGAAAGATCTGAAAAAGCCCATACATTTACCCGCCCATAGAATCTCCCCTCGAAGAAATAAGGACATAAGTGATTGAAAGTGGACAAAGGAGAAAATGGGAATGTGTCCGATCGACCAAAATGCACTAAATGCTTAATACCAGCTGTAAACAGGGCCTTTATTGTTACAGTTATCGTCCTTGATGTGAACAGGCTTTAACAAAGAAATATGTTGTACACAGTCTGTTAATGCTGTATGGTTTCTGTCCTTTCACAGGCAGCTGGGTTTGGACCTGGTACCCAGGAGAGAGTTCAGCATGGTGGACCCGGATGAAATCAGTGTCACTGAGCTCTATCGACTGGTACGTCTGTTTTGCTGCGTAACCATACGATCACGTTCCAAACTCAAGAGTTTATCGTGTCAGAAAGTTTCATTAAACGTAAGAGGCACGAGATGAAAGCCTCATGCTCTACCATCAGCTCGAGTAACAGGCCCTATGGGGAAAATGACAGTAATTCTGAGATGCACTGACAAGATACGCCGCAGAAAATTACAGTCGTCATGGATGTGGAAATCTGGTTGCCAGCCAGAGGGGTTGTTGACAGCGGGGAGTCTCTGCTGTGATATAATTGAGCTATGCGAAGCACATTGGAGCATTACTTAGGCTAAATGTGACCTGAAACGTCCCCATACTGTGTAATGTAATGTAATAACTGTCCGCTGCCAGACGGACTCCATTACCGCTCCCTGTCTGTGGTTTATGTGGCGGGCACACACACTTTTGCAATCAGCTGCGTGTGAGATTAAACACAAGGTGGATGTTTGCAACATGCAATTTGCTGACGGCCCAAAAAATATTTATTTGAGCACGAATCTCAAAAGTCGTAACAGCTTTATTAAAAGATCTTTAAGGTTTTATTTAAAATTAGATGAATGACTGTCGAAGCTAAAATCGGGGGGTTAAATGAGTTCTTGGCAACGGTTATTGATTTATTTTGTGTTATGATGGTCTAGTTTAGCTGTGATTGAATAGCAGGCTCAACAGGATGGCGTTTTGTGTGTGTTTAGACAGAGCTTATTACCTTGACACATACCCAATGTGCTGTGATGAATAGTGTGGGAGTGAATCAGGTCACCCAGTCTCACCACACACACTTTAATTGGTCTTGAGGATTTAGACATTACCACAAATGTGTGTGTTTGTGAAAGAAACTGGGAGATTGGGAGTGGGAAAACCTAGCCAAGAACAATGAATACACAATAAATTGGACAACCATTGTTGCCTTCACTTTTTAATGCCACATTGTCATTGAGTTTGTCCTTACTCTTTGGTTTGGTCTGGTTGATTGCTCATGATAATTATTACCCCACACACGCTTGATCAGGACAAATGTGGTCTTTGTTTGGAGTTCTTGATGTGAAAGTAAGCGGTTTAAGAAGTCTAGAACCTTCCGTAATCTGACTCGACCTGCCAAACGGGTAATGAAGTCTTTATTGAAATTCCAGTGCTTTATCTTTTTAGCCTATGCATGCCCATTAAAAGCTTCGGTTAACATAATTTTTTGTAAAGGAGGAAATGCTGCTCTCTTTGGTTCTCTTTCTTCATTTATTAAAGTTGGGATGAAAGGGAAGTTGTGATAGTCTTTTTTCCCCTATTGTAACGTATATCCGAGTGAAATGGCTTCTCGAGAAAAAAAAAAAATGTAGGGCTCTGGACTGGCTTTTGTCCATCGGGAATTGATTGGATGGTTATGTTTTGCTATTGGTCGATCTCATGTGACTGACAGGTTGCTCCGCCTCGCGTCAGTATACATGTCATCAGAGACGAGAGGCTGCGAGTGTAACAATGCATGCAGGGAAGCCGAAAACAGAAGATTGAGGTTCTCAGAAAAAACTAATAAGTTTAATTCTTACTCAAAAGCAAGCAAACAGGCAGTGCAAACACAGCTAATAAATGACACACAGCTGAAACCAATGAACTAATAATGTAATGGACGGTAACCATGGAAACTGAACAAAGTAACTTGTGAAACTCAGACATGAACAAAACAGGGAACCCGATCAAAAACAAACACAACCCTGACAGCGAGAGTGAGGGGAAGTTATTCAGATTAAACATTATGAGGGCACCTGAATTAAAAATAATGATGTACACAGATATATCATTTATAATAAATACTGCAGTATTCCATAAAAATGGAATATTTTCCCATTTCATGGTGACTTAAATGTACTTAAATGCTTCTGTTTTAAATCACACGTCACCTTACAATCAATTGAAACCCAATTTGTGGATGCAATTGAAGTTTTTAACATTTTAACATACCATGTATTGTGAAGATACAACTATTTCATGTTAGCATCTTGCTAAATACGTTACCTTAAAATGCATGATTACTTTTGTACATGCATTTAAAAACTACTAATGTAGCTACAGCTGTAAAAAAACAACAACATTGCACTTATTTGAGTAAGTACAATGTAACTACGTCACCTTAAAATAAAGTAAAATAAATTCTGTTTTTAACATGATTTGTGAGACATTCATTGTAACTAGATTGTGAAGTTCTTAGACAAACTTTAAGTTGGCTTGAAAAAGCCTTAAAATGTTCTAGCATGGTTTAACATGATTTACCATGTTTCTAGTATGGTTTACCACATTGCTAGCATGATTTCACATGGTTTAACACGTGATTTAGCATGATTTAGCATGTTTTAACATGACCATGGATGGATGGACAGATCATCAAGATTAGTTGGAAATAAAGAAAGATAGATGGATAGATAGATATAGAAAGAAAGAAAGAAACAAAGAAAGTCAGAAAGAAAGAAAAAATATTAGTTATTAGTTAGAAAGAAGATAGACTGCTTATTTACTTAAATAATTGCTTTTAAATCTTCCAATGCTAATTAAGTGAGGAATGCTTCAAGGTTACACCATTAGTATTAAACGTTTTTAAATTAAAGTGAGTGTGTCTATCTATGTCGTCCTCATGCATACACACAGCATCACAGAGAGAGCATATGCACTGCCCCGTTGGCCTTTTTATATTTGACATCATCACCTGTTCACACCTCGGTGTCCTCACACAGAGTGCGATTCAACGAACGACTACTCAATCGCAAGTGAGGAGTGTGTTTGTTACACCACAACGGTGTGAATGTGCACTTAAAATGAGCATGTGTGCAGTGATGTGCATGCACGTGTATTTGTGTGTGTGTGTGTGTGTGCGCACATTTGACATTGCTCTCTGTGGTGTCATTGCAAAGAAAGAAGCATAAATACTGAAGCAAATTAGATTTGGCCGGCTGTAAAGGAGCCGTGCTGTGAACATGGAGCTACTGGAATTCAATGGAATATTCAATGCATTTATGCTTATGTTATGCACAGCTTTCCCTGCTTTTTCTGGGTATTAAATAGACATAATGCAAAGTTAGAGCTTTATTTGGTGTTTACATGCATTGTGAATGCTTTTTTCTCTCTTGCTCTATTAAAAATGGTTGCATCACATGTAATAATCTCTATGTATTGGAATGGATAGATGGAGCATCGGCACCGGAAGAAAGAAACTCCGACTCCTGTCAGCACACATCACATGTTTGTCCAATTGAAGAGTCTGATGAGCTCAAACCTGGGTGAAGAACTGGAGGTCTTCTTCTTTATCTATGATAGTCGAGAGAACAAACCGCTCAGGTGAGCATCCAACTATTCATTTATATGGTTGTGTGATTTGTTAGCTCATACACTACCGTTAAAAGTTTTAGGGTTTGTAAGATTGTTTAATGTTTTCTTTAATATACTGATTTGCTGCTCAAGAAACATTTCTTATCAGTTGCACTGCTTAATATTTTTTGTGGAAACCATGATATTTTTTCTTCAAGATTCTTTGATAAATAAATGTATTAGTTATTTATTTGAAGCAGTTTTTGGAGCGTTGTTGTAAAGAAAAATCTTCCTTTTGTTGAAAAAATGTCCTGTTTGTGTCCTGAACCAGGATGTGCTCTTCAATCATAACCTCATTACGCAGGCTTCCTCCTGCGTTTGTCCCGGCCACTGCCAGACAGATGAAAAACACATAAACAGTTTTCATCAGGGAAACACACCTGCAGTTGAGGCTGTGAGAGCCTTCAGATTGTGTGTGTGTGTGTGTGTGTTTGTGTGTGTGTTTGTGTGTGTGTTTGTGTGTGTGTGTGTGTGTGTGTGTTTGTGTGTACCTGTTTATATCATCTAATGGTTATGTACAGTCTCTAACCGTCTCAAAAGCTGTGGCGTTTGCTCACAAAAATTGTCTCCGTGTTTTCCCTCTATTCATTGATTGGAGTTTTTCCATCACTCTATAGTTATGAAGGAGAATATTAATGTCGTCCTGATCCATCAACGATTTTCCTACCTGGTTAGATGGCTGTTTTCCAGTTAATTATTTGTCTTTATTTGTTTCCATATGGAAGGGTGGCACTCACTTTTTTTCAGACTATCCTGACCCAGCAATGACCGGTCCTGTGGATTTAATCACACTGCTGCCCAGATTCGCACAACTGCAGTGAATAGGGAATCACTGGGGCTGTATCCCAATTTGAATATTTGACACTGTAATGTAATGTGCTGTTGATGGAGAAAGTACACACTTCTGAGTATGTAATAAAACTATAGGAATATATTTGGAGATTTACCATGTTTTGCATACTTATCCTTATATTTTCTTTACATGTGTCTGTAATTTAGCATCTTGCTAAATAATACTTTTTGGTTAACATATTTAACCTACCGGTAATCGTTTTTTTTTGTTTTTGTTTTTTAATACATCCTTTGGCATTTTTCTTTAATTAAAATTATCACTGTCAAATGTCAAAAATCACAAACTGTTTAATTTTTGAAATTCTATTTTTGGTGTACTATGATTTTGGATGCATAATCCTTGCCAACTAACTATATGGTTTCATTACACATGTAAATGTATGCTTTTATTTTAATAATAATAATAATAATACAGTATATGCATACAGAATAATGATGATAATAATAATAATAATAATAATAATAATAATAATTATTATTATTATTATTATCATCATTTAAAGTAATTATTACATGGTCAATGTGGAATTCTTTTCTTTTTTTTCTTTTTTTTTTCTTTCTTTTTCATTTATTAATTTTTCATGTAGCTTAACTTGTACTGATCCCACAGCATTTCTTTGAGTCGAGTGATTCAGTATCAGTCCTGGTGTTAGGCAGCTCATGTTACCAGTTATGCCCATTTTGTCTAGTGGTGGACGGACAGCGAGCACTGTTACAAAAAGACGAGGTTGCTGTTTGTGTTCAGCTTTTGTTTGTGCGTGTGTGTGTGTGTGTGTGTGTGTGTGAGAGAGAGTCTATCTGTGTTTCTCCTCATTTGTGCCACAGGATGTGTACAAAGTGCTGATTGACAGCCTTCTGGGTAACGGCTCCCCCTTCGTTCCCATGGGACCGTTTTGTGGCATGGTTAATTTATCCAGCCAGACATACAGGGATCACGTTTCCATCCGTGTCGATTTATCCAGCCGTGTCCGGAGGGAGGCGTGGGGGTCGTATCGGTGTCCCATTTGAACTTGTCGTGTTAAAATCCCTGGCATCAAGGGAGGAAATATCAAATTCTCTGTGATGTGCCAGGCGAGAGTGAAAGAAAGCCGCCCGTCTGTGTGTCATTGAAATACTGGCGTGATGTCTGACGAAAGGAATATCCCAGTGTCCACAGACGCCTCTTCAGAAAGCGATCGCAGCCCTGCAGCTGTGTGTCAAAGGCCAAAACAGCCTTTGTGCTCCTGCCTCTGGTGATGGGACGCTGGGATCGCAACAATGCTGAGTTAATTAACATGGTGTTTGTGTGAAGGTCCGGTTTTATACAAGTGTGTGTATGAATGCGTGTATTTTCCTGAGCGAGTTGTATGCGTAAGTTTTGTTCAATCTCTATTGCCAGCTATTGTTCCTGTTGGGATACATTATAGGGCCGCTCTTCTTTTTATCATGAAGCTGTGAAAGTCATGTAACTGGATTTATGAGGTCGGTCGGTTACGGACATATGTGTCTGTCCCATTATTGCCTTGTATTGACAGCTGGCAGATTCCCTCATGGTTTGCACTACATTTATTTAATTTGCTGGATACAAATGTTCACAGCAGAACTGGAGTTACTTAAAATAAAGTATCTTGATGGTGTTACCTCGGGAACCACACAAATATATATATATATTTTAATTACAAAAAATTATTGTGACACCATGGTTGTATCAGATACCATGGTAGATGTCCCGGAAAAAAACAACTATAGTATTAGCATGGTATGTGTCCAGTAAACTTTGTATTACCATTGTTATTATTAAAAAAAAATGTGGTGGTGTTTGAGTTTTTTTTTTTTTTTGGTTCATTTAAACATGTTTTGTACCTTTTTTTAATTAATTTTTTTATGTTTAAACCCCATGGTACTTTTCCAAAAAAACATGATATTATTGTGGTAATACCATGAATTTTATTTTATTTGTACATAACCAAGATCAGGATAATGCCATTGTATATGCAAAAAACATTTTATCATATTTATCATACATTTTATACATATTATCATGGTATACATGGTATTATTGTAGTGCATAGTTCAAAATTTCAATGTTACAAAAGCATGGTATTGAAAGTTTGTCTGGTTTCATTGACAGTTCAACATCTGTTATGATGAACCGTTTTATGTAGGAGATCTGCTTGTTAAATATTTGATTAGGCAAAGGGAATTTGCCTTTTTTAATTTTTGAATCGGTTCCAAAAATATTACACACTGTATTTTGTCCTTGAAAATCTAATTCTTTGTGTTCTTTTCTTTTAATTTAATTCTTTGTGTTTTTAAACTGCATTTGTATATAATGTACTCAGTGTTTAAACTGAAAGTATTCCTCTCGCTCTCTCTTTGTTTTGCAGTGAAAGATTCTTTGTTAAACTAAATAAAAATGGTCTGCCCAAGTTTCCCGAGAAGACCGAGAGACAATGCACACTTTTTGTGGTGAGTGTTGAGATTAAATCACTCCCAGACTAATCATGCGGAGTAATCGGTGTTGATTAAATTTTGTTTGTTTTATTCAGGATCTGGGGAGCGGCGACCTGAGAAAAGACGTGTATATTGTTGTACACATCATTAGGATTGGTAAAAGCCGATATTGTCTCCACAGAATAATTACTGATGCCAAAGACCCTGCAGGCATGTGATGAGCGCTGATTGTTTCGTGTGTGTAGGGAGGATGGGTGCAGGAGAGAAGAAGAACACGTGTAATGTGCAATACAGGCGTCCGTTCGGCTGCGCTGTGGTCAGCATCGCTGATCTCCTCACTGCTGACTCCAAAGACGACCACCTGCTGAAAGTCTATGCGTAAGTGACCACACACACACACACACACACACACACACACACACACACACACACACACACACACACACACACACACACACACACACACACACACACACACACACACACACACACACACACACACACACACACACACACACACACACACACACACACACACACACACACACAATATACCACCGAAAGACAGTGAAAACAGCCAAGTCTCACTTCTTGGATTCAGACCAACTCTTTTCCCTGATTGGTTGAGGTTGCCTCGTCACCATCATTTTTAATATGCTCTACCAATTAATTTCTACAATAATGAAAACCCTGTACTTATAAGGGAATTTAAAAATTTTGATTTCCAGGCCTAACAATTATAGAATTTGACATGAAAATAGTCTTAGCTGTGTTAAAGCTGTACATAAATAGCCGTGTACATTGCTGAAGAAGTCAATATTATATTATATTATATTATATTATATTATATTATATTATATTATATTATATTATATTATATTATATTATATTATATTATATTATATTATATTATATTATATTATTATATTATATTAATTATATTATTATATATCGCCATTCCCCATTAAAATTTGAGGACGTTTTCTGTGTTTTGGGAGAAATTTGTATTTACAAGTGTAATGATTTTTATCTAAAGAATTGGTGCCTGAAATACAAATGCAATAGTGTGGCCTACTTTGGAGGGCAGACACAGACAGATGTGTTTGGCTCTAGATCTTTGATGGTTGACACTCACACATTATCAGCTGGCTCGTGGCCAGTCCTTTGAGCTGTTAATGTGATTGCTGTTCTTTATATCTGTGTGGCTGTGTGATTGAATCCAGTACGCTGATTGTCCTCTGTTGTTTTGTTTTTTGCAGTTGCAACACAGAGAGTGATTGGAGTCAAACTCACGACAACATCATTAAAAAAGTCAACTCCAGATACAACCTTTCAGGCTCCAACACAGGTAATGAAGCTGCCACAACCTTGAGATTGAGTCAAGTCACTTATTGAAAACAATCTGCATAAACTGATCAGAAATCACCATTGTTATGACCTCACAATTACAACCACATTAACATAAGACTGCCCATGGTTGCATATCAACACCTAATTTAATATCCAGTGACTTGGTTGGGGACTCAAAACCATACATACAAAATAGGTTAGCCAATTATAACAGAGGTCATTTGCATTATGGTCTTAAAGGTACAGTAACAAGTAGCCTTTAAATGTCAGAGAGAGGCTGGAAAATGGTCATAAACTCCAATGAAGACTGTTATTGGTGCAAGAAATGTTAATAAACATGATAAATGGACTTGAGAACTTTTGTTAAAAAAAAAAAATATATATATATATATATTTATTTAAGGGCTTGCACCATGGATACTATTTTATGGTTTGCATTCTCGAGCAACTAGGCATTGTTGTTGTGCGAATGAGCGGGCCGGAGCGCGTTAAGGGTCTTCTGTTAGAATGGTGTCGTGTTAGCTAAGTTAACAATTAATGATCTTTGCAACGGAAGTGAATCAATCCAAACTATCTTTAGCTGATAACTTTATTCTAGAGCTGTTGTAAAGCCAAAACAATCTCTGTTACTTTAATTTCCTTTTATCACTGTAGAGCTGATTTGAAACAGTCCATATTGTTAAAAGTGCTATATAAATGAAGGTGACTTGACTTTAGGGAAAATAAAATCTTCAAAAGTGTATTTTCCATTAAATTAAATAACCACATTTTCAGCATAATGCTTGTGTACGCGGTTTGCCAGCATATCTGGCGGTGGTATAAAGATGCTTGGCTCTCCCAGAAACCTAATTTGCATGATGACTTCGAAGTTAATAATTTTAGATCTAAAGACGCATGAAAAGCCCCTCAGGGTGGCTTATCCAAAAATGGTAATACATTTCATTTCGACGGGGAAAAAAAAGATTTGCACATAAAGAAGCACAAGTATCCAGATGGTTGATTTGCAGTTTTTTTTTGCGATTTCTGCATTTTCCGTGAAGAGCTCGTAATTGCACGCAGCACCTCCACATCCGTTAGATGTTGAGTAATCACACTGCAAAGCCAGGGAATACATCAATTATTTAATTTATTCGACACGTTCTTCAGCACAACGGACAATGAACAATAATGCTCACAAAAGTACCATATTGCTAAATTTTATCTGAATCAATGAAGATATGATTTCTTCTAATATATGAAATTATTCAATGCAGGTTTGTTAAACGCTTGCTCATGCACTGAGAGATGAGATCACATCCTCACTATGATACACACTCATCAGCCATGCTGTTTTTTTATGTATTTTTTTTTTATTTAAGATTAATCTCTACCACATCAGTTATGCTGAACAGGACAAAGAAACCGCTTTATCAAGACCCTTTTAAACAGTGATTATGATAATGGCTTGAAACTATAATTGGATTAAAATGAAGATGCTATGTTACATTACATATCAGTAAATAATATGGTGTCTAGTGCTTGTCAAACTCCTGTTTTTTTATTTTTTATTATTTTATTTTAAAATTTGCAATCGTTTTATGTTTAACCTTGACACCCATAAATGAATCTTGCTTATATTGTGACTGCATTCAGATGTAAATCATTTGCATGGAAAGTTTTATTAATCATAGTCTTCTAATCGCTGCAAAGTGTGTGATGGTTATTGATGGTAATGTTTCTATTTGGGTAGGTTTAGTTTGGCTCAATTCCCATGTACACGATCTGAATATGTCTGTGTGATTAATGGAGACTTTGTGCGAGCTCAGTAATTGAATAATTCTCCAACAGCACTTCTCTGACCCTGTGCCATCAAACAGCGATTATACAGCATAAAGCCATTGCCATTGAGTATGTGCCAGACAGTTCATGATCAACCTCGGCACTGCTTCAGAACATCATTAAGAGCTGCAATAGCACAGAGCCTGATACATGTTTGCTTAATCATTGTACTGTCATGTACCAATGGGCTATTAGATTGTTTTCCATCCTAAGCCGTCTAGTTCTCCAAAGCTCAGTAAAACTCGAATCTGGACAGAGAAGTCAAGTAATCTTTTGGAAAATTAGGAAAATAGGTTGTTGGAAATGACTTGTGAGATGATGATACGATGATAGCGATGTATCGATTTCTGTTTCATGTGGTTAGAAGTGTGACAGAAAGCATATTCTGGATTCTTTCACATAGCTTTCACAATACAATTGTCAAAAAAGCAGAACTTCAGTTTACTGAAATATAAACCTTTTAAATGTGAAACAGAAACTTTGCTAAATCTCCCCAAAAAAAAAAAAAAACACAAAATTGACATTTAGCATCACATCCTGTCAAACTGAGAGAGTAGAATGTGGGATGATTATTATATCCAGAGCTTTCTAATGAATATTTATCATGTCCTCTTCAGTGAATACCTGTGAATATTCATTATGTGCAGTATTGAAGTTTTCTCAGCGTTAGTCTGTTGGGTGAAGATCCATTAATTAAGTAATTTGAGAAAGCTGTGAATAATCATCTGTAATTATCTCATTCTATGCTCTCTTTGTTTAAGAATAAATATGAATATTTGATGTGTGTGTTCAATCCAGGTCTGGCGGTGGCACTTCAGTTGCTGCACGGCGACATTGAACAGCTGCGGAGAGAATATATGGTCCTTTTCACTAGAGGAGTGTCCATAACCAAAAAACTGGGCTTCTCTGATGTCATCATGCCAGGTGAAAATAAAACAATAACTCACTTACCTAGTCTTTATATTCTAGTAAGGCTCTGTTGCGACAAATCTCAAATATTTGCTACAAACGTTAGCCTGCATGCTGATTTGCTCTTCTTGGCATACGTAGTACTTTGACAAATGTGACTTTTTTTGTCAGACTGATAAAATTCAACACACCTTGACTCTCAGAAGTTGTACAAAGCCAACCAATCAGATTATAGCTTGCAAGTTTGAGAAGATCTTGCTGTGTTTTATGCAGCATGCATCAGACAGTCTGTATGTGTCTGAGACTATTTTTCACTCTCCGTCTTTCCACAACTGACCCAGATGTTTTGGTTGCACAAGCAGCCTGTCTCCTGGATGAATGTGCCATCACTTGCAGTAACTGTGCCTTATGGTTGCCGGATTTATTATTAGTCCTTTGCTGTAGGCTGATCTTCCCTCTTTTTTCGCGCATGCACGCTTGCGTGTTTGTGTGTGTGTGTGGTTGTGCATATTCCAGGTCATTCTCATTCACCAGTTCTGTTTCTGATCTTCCAGGAAATTCACTGTGATTTTTATTTTATTTTTTATATATATATATATATATATATATATATATATATATCTGATTGTTGCCACAGCAACTGTTATATGGACATTAGTTGGCATGACTACTGGTTTGAAGTTGCGTCTTGAAGTAGGACTGCACACACTTAATTGCATTACACGTACACACACACACACACACACACACACACACACACACACACACACACACACACACACACACACACACACACACACACACACACACACACACACACACACACAGGAACCACGACTTCTTCCGCTTGGTGGTTTAGGTGGCGGAAGCTCTTTGTCCTCTTTATTTGCAAAAGCTGCAATGCTTTAAAATGTGTACCACAGTTCACTGTGCATTTTCAAACCACGCTGCCAGGGACAAATCATGCACCTTTTCTAGAGTTAAGGTCCACAAAATAATCCAACAGAGTTTCAGGAAATGTACTTGTTCTTGAATAAGAACTGGTACATCATGAAATGTGGTTGTGACCTACTGTTGGCAGTAACATTTGCATTTCTACAAATGTGAAAATGTGCATGCACGTGGTTGTCGAGGCACAGACAGTCGATGAAAAATGACAAGGTAAAAATATGTAGTTGCATTTCCTTTGTGATAGAGAATATGTGTGTTTTTGGTAATCATTCATTAGCAGTCTGATCCACAAGTCGCAGGATGCACCTGCTGAGGATGTTTGGGAGGGATGAACTTCATAAAATATCCAAGATGGCGCCGCAGACGGCTGCCTCGGTGTGGGGCTCTCCAGCTATTGTGTTGTTTTTGTTAGTTTGTTCTGCGTTTAGTCATTCTTTTCCTATCAGTTTCACCAAAGACGAACTACTGGACATTAGGAAACACACACCAGATAACTTTTCTACAGTTTTTGATTATTCGCACGTCTTGCAGGACATTCTCGTCGGAGGGGCAGCGTTGTTGTTTAAACGCGCGGTCAGACGCAAACGTGGGAAGCGAGCCGGCGCTCTGGTTAAACTCCGCGAGCGCGGCCTGCGCACTGCACTCTCCAGTATTCATCTCGCAAATTTCCGATCCCTTCCTAACAAAACAGACGAACTTCTTCTCCTCACCTGCACTAACAAGGATTTTTTAAACTCTGCTGCTCTGTGCTTCACTGAAACCTGGCTGAGTGAAGCCATACCGGACAACGCAATACATCTGCCGGGCTTCCAGCTGTTCCGAGCGGATCGCATCGTGGAGCTAACGGGAAAACAAGAGGTGGTTGACGAAAGTTGGTGTTCAGATGTAAGAACACTGAAGAAGATGTGCTCTCCTAATTTAGAGGCACATTTCATAAACTGTAAACCTTTCTACTCGCCTCGGGAGTTTTCCTCTTTCATTCTCGTGAATGTATACATCCCTCCAGACGCGTGCGTGAGCGCGGCGCTACAACAGCTGGCTGAACAAATAGCTGAAACAGAACAAAGGTATCCTGACTCTCTTTTAATCATTCTTGTGGATTTTAACAAAGCAAATCTTTCCCATGAACTACCACAATACCGATAGCACGTTACATGTCCCACCAGAGACAGTAATATACTGGACCACTGTTACACCACAATAAAAAATGCGTATCACTCCGTCTCACGAGCAGCTTTGGGGCTCTCTGATCACTGTTTGGTTCATGTCATACCGACCTACAGGCAGAAACTGAAATCAGCTAAACCTGTAATAAGGACTGTAAAAAGATGTACTAATGAAGCAGAGCAGAATCTACAAGCCTGCTTTGATTGCACTGATTGGACTATTTTTGAAGCTGCTACCAACGATCTGGATGAACTCACAGATTCTGTAACATCATATATAAGTTTCTGTGAGGATACATGCATTCCTAACAGGACATTCTTATCATTTACTAATGCTAAACCATGGTTTAATGGGAAACTCAAACACCTTCGTCATGCCATAGAGGATGCCTACAGAAGTGGGGATAAAATCTTGTATAACCAGGCCTGAAACAGACTGACAAAGGAGATCAGAGTTGCTAAAAGAAGCTACTCTGAAAAACTGAAAAACCAGTTTAAATCCAACTACCCATCATCAGGCTGGAATGGCCTGAGGAACATCACCAACTACAAGTCACCATCCCCCCGATCTGTGGACAATCAACACCTGGCTGATGATTCAAACTCATTTTATTGCAGGTTTGAAAAGCCCTAATTCACACCACACACCGGCTCTGACCTGCACTTCACACATTCACCATCACCTCCTGCACTCCCATTACTCCCCCCTCCTGCCATCCAACCTGAGCTTAAGGTCTGTGTGGAGGACGTGAGCAGAGTCTTCAAAAAACAGAAGACTAGGAAAGCCTCAGGCCCAGACGGCATCTCATCTGCTTGTTTAAAAGCCTGCGCTGACCAACTGGCCCCGGTCTTCACGCAGATCTTCAATAGATCATTGGAGCAGTGTGAAGTTCCCTGCTGCTTCAAACGCTCCACTATCATTCCTTTCCCCAAAAAACCCAAAATCACTGGACTTAATGACTACAGACCTGTCGCTCTCACGTCTGTGGTCATGAAGTCGTTTGAAAGACTGATGTTGGCCCACCTGAAGGACATCACCGGACCCCTGCTGGATCCCTTTCAGTTTGCTTACAGAGCAAACAGGTCTGTGGATGATGCAGTCAACATGGGACTGCATTATATCCTGCAACATCTCGACAGACCAGGGACTTATGCAAGCATCATCTTTGTGGACTTCAGTTCGGCCTAAAATACTATCATGCCTGGTCTTCTCACAGCCAAATTGAACCAGCTCTCCATACCATCCTCGATCTGTTAGTGGATCACCAGCTTCCTGACGGACCGGCAGCAGCGAGTGAGACTGGGGAAACTCACATCCAGGACTCTCACCACCAGCACTGGTGCCCCCCAAGGGTGCGTTCTCTCCCCACTGCTCTTCTCCCTGTACACTAATGACTGCACTTCTAAAGACCCCACTGTCAAGCTCCTGAAATTTGCCGACAACACCACTGTCATTGGCCTCATCCGAAACGGTGACGAGTCTGCTTACAGACTGGAGGTTGAACAATTGATTGTCTGGTGCAGTTATAACAACCTTGAGCTGAACACGCTCAAAACAGTGGAGATGATCGTGGACTTCAGGAGGAAAAGCCCAGCACTCCCCCCACTCACCGTCATTAACAGCACTGTGGAAGCAGTGGAGTCATTCAGGTTCCTGGGCACTATCATCTCTCATGACCTGAAGTGGGACAATCACATAGACTCCATTGTGAAAAAAGCCCAGCAGAGAATGTACTTCCTTCGTCAGCTGAGGAAGTTCAACTTGCCACAGGAGCTGCTGATTCAGTTCTACTCAGCTGTCATTGAGTCTGTCTTATGCACTTACATCACTGTCTGGTTTGGTTCAGCTACCAAATCAGACATCAGGAGACTACAACGGACAGTCCGGACTGCGGAGAGGATCATTGGTGCCCCCCTGCCAAACCTCCAGGACCTGTACTCTTCCAGAATGAGGAAGAGAGCAGGTAAAATCACCACAGACTCCACTCACCCTGGACACCACCTGTTTGAACTGTTACCGTCAAGACGGCGACTCAGATCACTGGCCACAAGAACATCTCGGCACAGGAACAGTTTCTTCCCACAGACCATTTCCCTCCTGAACAGTTAACACACCTCCCAAGGCATATGCCTTTAAGTGCAATGCTCCCACTGTTTTGTGCAATATCCTACAACTCAGGTGATACTTATATGTAGATTTATTTATTTATAATATTCAAAACACCATAATTATGTTCATAATCTGTAAATCTGAAAATGTCTATTCTGACTAAACCCAACTGTGATACTTTTATTCTCATATATTTATATTTTTATTTTTTATTCTTATAATTTGTGGTATTATGTTTCTTGTTGTATTTGTATTTGTATATGTCCACTGGAAGCCTCAGTACCAAAACAAATTCATTGTGTGTGCAAGCACACTTGGCAATAAAGCTCTTTCTGATTCTGATTCTAGGTGTCAGTGCAAGTTGCTTTCAGTTAAAACAGCTCAAATATGCATTTTAGTCTTGGACTATCTTAAGCCTTGTATGTGAAACCGGAGGAAAAAGTGTTATATTAAACCTGCACCAATTGTGCTACGACTCAAATCATGTTGCTTGTTGAGGAGAGAAGTGTTTTTGCATTTCCATTCAATTGATGTCAAAAAAGCATTTTCATTTCAGGATCAATTCGAGTTCCAGAAACATGAGAAAAAGCTTTTTGGTCTGTGGGTTATTCTGCTGAGCAAACAACATTAAATCAATGTACATGGTAAAAAGTCATTAGATCTGTGTGAAGGCATTCATTGGGACACATTGTTTCATTTTAACATTGAAAATCCATGCCGAAAATGCACTCTTTGCGCAAATCTTTATGTGGGATCTAGATTGCGAACAGTTGCAGGTTTGAACCCAGTTAAAGTGACACTGAGAGTCACTGACCAAAGCCTTTAACCCAGAGTTACTCTAGAAAAACTGTCTCAACTTCTTATAAAAAAAAATTATATATGTCATCGCTGTCGAATCCTTGTGTGTCTAAAATTGCGACTTTACATTTTACCAAAATTAAGCTCAAACGGAGTTACTAAGTTTTTGGACAGAGAATTTCGGAAATGCGTGTACCCTTGCATTGCAAACAAGCAGAGACGGTCCAAACTGTGTGTGGCACTTAATTCACAATAGAAGCAGGTGGAGTTATGAGGTTTAACTGACAGTTTGAAGATCCAATGGAGATACGAGGTTTAATCACATGTTTTTTTTTTTGTAATACTTTTCATTGGTTAATAATTTGCATATCCAAAGTACAGATGTAAAGACTGACAAATAGTAAGTTTATGGCAACATAAAACTGTTCTTTCTTTTCTTTTCCTAAAGGTGAGATGCGAAATGATCTATACATCACACTGGAGAAGGGCGAGTTTGAGAAGGGAGGGAAGAGCGTGGCGAGAAACGTGGAAGTCACCGCCTACGCGCTGGACATCGATGGACAAATTCTCAAGGTTTTTAAGCGGATAAATGTTCCTTGTTCTTCTTGATTACGTATACATAGACATGATCTTGGAGACCAGGTAATATAAAGTGAAAAGCTGATCAAAGTCTGACATAGATTGTTTTCTAGCAAACTGCCATTGAGGTGAGAGGTCTGTGGTTTTCCGTATCCTCCCTTACTCACTGCGTGTCTGTTGACTCTCTCTCCAGGGGTTTGTGGCCGTGGGTTCGGGTGAGCCGGGCGGAGACGAGTATCACACTTTCGTGCTTTACCACAACAACAGCCCGCGATGGGCAGAGCTAATCAAGCTTCCCATCCCTGTCGACATGTTCCGCGGCTCTCACGTCCGTTTCGAGTTCCGCCACTGTTCCAGTAAGTCCGAGTCTGCTGAGAAAAGACATTGTTCTTTTTGTTCCTCAGTTTATGATGCTTTTGATATTCACATAATACATACGACTGAGAGAAGACAGTATGTCCCACTCTTAGTAGATGCAGAGCTTGAGGGAGGAAGTTAAATTAGCTGTATTTCAAATGAATAATGAAAGTGCAGGAGGATAACAGTGAACTGTGTGAGTCAGATCACTAATGGGACCTTAAAATGGGCAAGTATAATCACCAAGGGGTATTTTTGATAAATATGGGACATTTTTGATGCAAATACATCCAAGTTAAGCATAGAGATATGTGCTTGAGCCAGTGCTTTATTCATCATATGTATAGACTTCTTGTACACCAATACACCTCAAATCATCTGCAATAAATCTATTGATCTTGCCTGCTGATAGACCAGCATGTCTTTCCAGACTGGTTTATGCTGGTTTTGGTGTTGGTGTAGGGTTTAAAATCAAGAGTTGGTTCTTATTCAGAATACACTGGAGCCGAGTTAGTGAGCGAGTGGGCGAACGGGTGAGTGATTGAATGGGTGGGTGAGTGATTGAATGGGTGGGTGAGTGGGTGAGCGGGCGAGTGAGTGAGCAAGTGAGCGGGTGAGCGGGCGGGCGAGCGAGCGAGCGGGTGAGTGGGCGAGCGAGTGAGTGGTCGAGCGAGTGAGTGAGTGAGTGAGTGAGTATGCTTACAGTGTAAGGCTCGTCACTTTCCATTGTCAATTGTGCTTGTTCCTATTGCCTGTCATCAATCTGGCAACCCTAGTGAGCATCGAGTATGATTTAAAATAATAAGTTGACATGTAATGTACAGTGTTTGTGTTCTCCAGCGAAAGACAAGGGGGAGAAGAAGCTCTTCGGATTCTCATTCGTTCCTCTAATGCAGGAAGACGGTCGGACTCTGCCCGACGGCACCCATGAGCTTATAGTTCATAAGGTACAGCTGTCAAAATGTCTCATTGACTTCTGCAACAAATGCAATTTCAAGAGCCACAGTATGTTAAATTGTCCTGACTGAAATGCATTTCATTCTGCATGTTCCTTTGAGGCTAATAAAAAGCTTTGAATTTAAAAGGTGCTTCCTTGTTAAAAATTGTAAGAGTTAAATAACCGTGTCGGAGCACACATCCCTGAGGCACACCCAATTTAAGAGCATGCTTCGGGCATAGCTCTGGTAATTGCAGACTGTTGAAGTGTTTCTGCATTTAACAGCCTTAAAAGAGGTCACAAACACAAACACACATGCACATGCAAAGTGATGCTGTTATTTGTGTCATGTTGTACCTTTCACCCCTCACACTTCATTAGTAGTAGTTATAAACATTAATTCATTCAAGAAGCCTCTGAATGAATAAAAGACATGTATTATAACGATAATGATAATGTGACAATTTCCGAAAAGCTCATTTTTGCAGCTTAGTAATGTCTATGTTATCTTTTATTTAAAAATAGCAATTAAAATCCCATTTTCTAAATGCCCTATTTAAATCTAACCATGTAGAACACATGTAATAAATGAGTATTTATGAAATAATATTTGAGAGGCTTAGTCCATACATACAGGCCCACTATGACACTAGGAGCTACTCGTGGCCTATTTACACATGCTAAAATAGGGCGGTTTGTTTCAGTGTTTACACAAAAGTCTTAATGCAGCACACTGGAGATCACTGCTGTGCAGTGTTACTGGTCATGTACAGCATACGGTCCTTGTGTATTTGCTTTCAGTTCTGCTGACCACTTGCGTGTAGCACTTTGAGTAAGATAAATGATACAAAAAAGAAATAATAAGTCAGCTGTTTGCATTTCCGCTAGAGGCAAAAGAACTGCTGACTGAATGTGGAGCGATTGCATGATGCTAATTAAAGAAATGGTCCATCCAAAAATAAAACTAATGTCGTAATTTTTTGAAATCCCCTATGACTTTATGCCTTCTGTGGAACAAAAAACGAATATGCTTTGCAAAATGTTCAAGCTGCCCTTTTAGGTGAACTAAGTAGTATCTTTTTTCATGCATGTTTTACAGTGTGAGGAGAACGCTAACCTGCAAGACTGTGCTCGCTACCTCAAACTGCCCTTCTCGAAATCAAATCTGCCTGGCAACAACCAAACTGTGAAAGGCACTAAGGAATCCCTGTGGATCACTTCATTCCTTTGTTCTACCAAACTCACACAGAACGGTAATGTGTGTGTGTGTGTGTGTGTGTGTGTGTGTGTGTGTGTGTGTGTGTGTGTGTGTGTGTGTGTGTGTGTGTGTGTGTGTGTGTGTGTGTGTGTGTGTGTGTGTGTGTGTCTCTCGCCATTCGGGATACTTTATTATTGCCTATTTGTAAGTTTTCTTGGCATAATAGCTGATATTAGCAACACCCAACCTGATTCATCACAGAACATGGGAATATTTGGGCTGTTGCAAGCAGTGTTTGGCAAAGTCTGTTTCCTGACAAAATAAAAAAAGGCATGTCATAACAATAATAATTTTTCCTGCAGGTGACATGCTGGACTTACTGAAGTGGAGAGCCCATCCGGAGAGAATCAGTGACAGCCTCTCTAAACTCAAAGAGATCGATGGCTCAGAAATAGTTAAGGTCAGCTGCACTTCAGAGCAATGCTGTTGGTTAATAAACATGTCAATCATAGTAACATTTGCCCTAATTGGTGCACTTTACTAATACAGTCAAATATCCTTTATCAGTTTTTACAGGATACACTGGACACGCTTTTCGGCATTTTGGACGAGAGCTCACAGAAATATGCACTAAAGGTGTTTGATTCTCTGGTAGGTAAATACCCTAATTTCTGGCACAATACAGGTCAATGAAATTACATTTTGCTTATTGTCCATATGCATTTTTGATTTTAGGTGCACATTATAAACTTGCTCCAGGATAGCAAGTTCCAGCATTTTAAACCAGTCATGGACACCTACATTGAAGGCCACTTTGCAGGAGCCCTGTCATACAGGTAACATTAAACACTCAGTGTTTCACTCTGTCCAGAAATTTAAAGCAAACTGTCAGGATCAGTGTTGGGGAAAGTTACATTTAAAAAGTTATGTTTTACAATATTGTGTAACTCCCTAAAAAATATATCTACTATAACATAGACCTTCATTTTCTTTTAAAAAACACATTTAGAGTATTTTTACATTATA
This sequence comes from Siphateles boraxobius, assembly GCF_051911475.1. Taxonomy (NCBI): domain Eukaryota; kingdom Metazoa; phylum Chordata; class Actinopteri; order Cypriniformes; family Leuciscidae; genus Siphateles; species Siphateles boraxobius. Next base: position 31,648,727 of record NW_027508799.1, on the reverse strand, counting down.
TACAGTCTACTTAGAATATTTCCTGTTCCCCTAAAGCTTTGTATGTCATACTAAAGATCTCTTAACATTATGGGTTATATTACCTACTGTACAACTATTTTTATTGAAAGTTGAATGTAATGTGTTCGTTTATTTTGTACTTTTTATGGAGGAAAAGAGAATTTTAATACAGTAGTTTAAAAAAATGTGTAAGCAAATTAACTATTTCCCCACCACTTTTTTTTTTAAGTTGCCCGCCACTGCCAGCATTTTTGATCATTTTCACAAACATTTCATGGCCCCCAGAATATTTTGTTGTATGAATATCTAAACATGCAATATATCAAAAGAAAGAAAATGTTGTTTTATTCTAGCTTCATGCATACTTTTTTATCAACACTTGAATGTGGGTAGGTTTCATAAAAAAAGCAATATTTTAAACAAAAAGCTGATAAAATCCTATTTTTTTCAAAGACTACAATGTGCATATGCAATGTTTTATCGCTTATTTCTGCTCCTTTTGATCTGGATATTCAGTAGGCTTTCAGAAGACGCGTAATAGCGTCCCCTATTATATAACAGTAAAATATGGAAAGCCAGGATAATTCCATCAGTGGCAGCGAAAGAGTTAATTAAACAGAATTAAAAAAGTTATCTGATTACTTAATGCATGTTACTTGTAATGCATACTGGTCAGGATGTCCGAATAAGAGCCATCGATTTGAAATTGAAACTTCACAATTTATGTAAATACACTTAAAATGTGAAAATTTCATACATGTTTTTGTGAAATGCTTGTGAAGTGTGCTTGTGCTGTTTTTCATTTAAACAATTGCCACTTGGTTTAATGTTTTGTTAGGTTATGCAAGATATTTGATAAATGTGGCTGAAGAGCCGAAATAATTTTTTAGGGTCATTGTATAGTTTGTTTTTGTCCACACAGAAAACAGAACTTTTGTTCACAGCTCTCTTGAAACCTGACTCTCAGCCAGTACAGCGCTGATTCTTCACTCGATAAACACTCAATTTTACTGCATGTTCATTCATTTGGGTTAGAGATCAGCCAACATTACAGCCTACACAGTTGTCCAATATGCATATTACGCAACCAATTAACTTCAAAACTGGACAGGATAAAACACAGCCATAAGATCACAAAATAAAATGAGACCGTACATTTTACAAATGTTTATGTGCAAAAAGTTAATTTTGTTATATAGATTAGCATCAAAGCTAATTGACATGGCCCACAAAGCTGCAGTTTCATGGGGTCTTTAGATGCATCTTTTAATTCCTTTTTTTCTTGCTCACTGGTGCAAATGTGTTGCGTCATGCTCTTTCGTTTAAAATTTCTTCCGTTCTGATTTTCAGTTCTGCTTTTGTTGTGATTTTTAGTCTCTGAAAAAGCATGTAACCGCATACTTGCAGAACAATAGAAGATCAGCACAGGATCTTTCTTCTCGTACTTAATTTGCTCCACTGCAGTGAACGTCACTTTCTTTCTACTTCTCACTGCAATGCTAGGAAATCGCAATGGAAATTACCAGGGATCCCACTGTATGATTCTATTGCATTACTTTTTTTAATGTGTTACAGTACATAAGCTAACGCGATACACTGTGATACACAAGTTTATTTTATTTTCCTGCAGTATTATGGCATCACTTTAAATAGCATTTTATGTGTTCCTATACGTACTAATTATTTAAAATTAAAAAATTAAGCCAAGTGCTTGTCTAGAATGCTAATGCTTTGAAAAAAAAAGACACAAAACACGAATGATGCTTATCAGACCCATGGCTTAGTGGTTGCACTGAGCTGCGGTGCTCATACAGACAACGCAAGTTTGAATCCTGATTGCAACATTTGCTCATTGCACCCTACTTCTGCTTGCAATCATTTTCTGCCACCACTTCCTTTCTTTTTTTATCCATAAAAATGGCAAAAAACCCCAGTTGTTATACAGTAGACCTAGTACATTAGTTAATTTGCCAATAGCGCTATAAATCTTATTCAGAAAAAGGTCCGATTGGTTTCGGTTATGAATCTCTCCATAAATGCTTTCAATTATACCAAACAAAATAGATCTATATACTGTAGATGGTTAGTTTTGCACAATTTTGTGTTTCTGCCAGGGATCTGATCAAGGTGTTGAAGTGGTACGTGGACCGCATTATTGAAGCGGACCGCCAGGAACACATCCAACAGGTGCTAAAGGTGAGAGCCCTTGCAAAATCCTTCCCTACTTCAGACTACACGTCTTTTCTAACTCTCTGCTTTTCATGATGATTATTTAGAGTCTGTCATTACTGTCCTCCATCTCCTGATTTTGTGCAACCACAAATACAATTTATATTCGCAATGTACTGATTATTTAATTTCTGTGATGCTTAGCTCTGGGCCGCTACGACTTCCACATCACATTAGTTCACAGAGCCCATGCATTCTTCAATACACTGCTTTTATGTTGCGTTCTGTGCTCAGATCTGCTGTTCTCTTGCATTCCTAGGCGACAGAGTATATTTTTAAGTACATTATCCAGTCGCGCCGGTTGTTTGCCCTCGCCACAGGCGGACAGAGCGAGGAGGAGTTCCGTTGCTGTATGCATGAGCTTTTCATGTCCATCCGCTTCTTCCTCTCGCAGGAGAACAAGGGCTCGCGGCCAATCACACAGACACAGGTGAGAGAATGCGATCTGTTTATATTGAAAAACTATTTAAATTGTACAGTTGAGCGATGGTTCGTAACATGCTGTGGTGCTCATATGGGTGACACAGGTTTGAGTCTAGCACGCAACATTCCTCATTCTTTTCTTCCACCGATACATAAAAATAATTAAATAAAATAATTTTGTGTTTTAATAAAAATGTAATTATCTTTTTTACTTTTTTATATTTATTATTTTTATTAAAACAAAAATTAAACAATTATTTTTATTCTCTAGTAAAATCATTTCCTTAAATCAGGAGGTGTTTAGAAGGCACATTTGCTGTATTAAGCATTTATTTGCTAGAGAAATGTCTTTAAACCCTCACCCTCGGGTCATTTTGACCTAAAATTAATATTAACACTTTTTTTTTTTTAAATTGGGTGTTCATCTGAGTGGTGCAAGACCTTAGGACTTTTGTCACACTTGAACTTGGAATAGAAAAAAAAGCATTGACTAGATTCAAAGAGTTTATGTGGTTGAAATAAAAAAAGTAATGAATCCTACCCTCAGGGGTCAATTTGATCCCCGTATGAATGAATGGAATGTGAGGATTTGTTATATATATAAAAAAATATGGCACATGTTATATACAGGTGAAACTCGAAAAATTAGAATATCATGAAAAAGTTATAATTTTGATGATTATGGCTTACAGCTTATGAAAACCCCAAATTCGAAATCTCAGAAAATTAGAATATTGCATGAAATCAATAAAAAAAAAAAGGATTTTAAATACAGAAATGTCGGCCTTCTGAAAAGTATAATCATGCATATGTATATAGTTATTTATACTAAATATATTAGTTTCACCTTTTAATTTGAATTACTGAAATACATGAACTGTTGCACGATATTCAAAAATTTCGAGTTTCACCTGTGTATATTTTATATATAAAAAATAAATTAAAAATCTGGCACGATCCAGAACAAACACACACAAATGAAGGCATGAGTCTGTAGAACAAATAGAACCACACACACACACACACACACACACACACACACACACACACACACACACACACACACACACACACACACACACACACACACACACACACACACACACACACACACACACACACATTTTTCAAATAAAAATCAGTCAGTCACTATGCAGACTGCACACAGATATGACGTGAGCTTCATATTTCGTATGAACACATTTTCAATGCGAGTAAAATAAATTTTCATTTAAAAATAGAAAAAAATATTATAAAAATGAGTGTGAGGGAAGGATGATTTTGAAACACATTTCACCCTTTAAAGTTGGATCTTTCATATTTCATGGAGAATGTCGTACAAAGGTGGTTTTGAATGCTCCCCCCTAAATTCAGGCAGAGCATTTGAAGTCTCCCGCAAATATTTCCGACTTCCCTGAGCTGAATGCGAGAGCGTTTTCTATTGCCCGTCACTCTAGCTTTTGTTCAAGCCTTGGTGTGAGTTTGTTTTGATGTTCTGCCGTGTTCAACAAAGAGCCTCAGACTGTGGACGGCAGCCCATACGCGCCCTTTGAAAGAGAAAGACCAATACGTCCAAAGAAAGGATTGCTTTGGGATTTAATGAGAGAAAAAAAAAACATTTTAAATGAATATAGAGGATAAGGATGAAAAGAATTAATTAGGATGGAAAAAAAGTGAGATAATAAAGGTGCAACAAGATTATAAGAAACTCTAGGGAAGACTCTAGACAGAACTGGTCTTTTTTCCACAGCATCAGTGATGGGGCATGTATTGCACGTTTTGGTTGCAAATCCAGCTTTCAAAACGTCAGACTGCTTTATTTCGTAATTTCACATACCCAGACTTTTGACTATCAGCATAAAGTCTGGCCCACTTGGCAGCTGTTCCTGACCAAGACCAGTGCACTTACACAGAAATATTATTATTTAAAAGATGCGTAAAGCAACCAGTCAACGTTTTTTTTGTTATATGATATAACACGGTGTGCGAAAAAAGTAAACTTATACTGCTGTGTCAGTCGCAACCGTCTGTTATTTTGCCAAAGAATTTGATGGTAATGTGTGTGAGCAGAAGTTCTGCTGATTTAAATGTATTACGTGCTAATTATTTCACATATGTAACTCAACAACAAAGTGTAAAATACAGTTCTGCTCATGCATGTCTAGTTTACTTGCTTAATATTTCAGTATACTTATACTAATTTAGAATACAAGTATTAGTATTTTGTAAAAGTTTGATATCACTAACCTTACAAAGTTTAACAAATCTGGTGATACATCTTTCTCAGACTTGCTCGAACCAACCTAGAAAGGTTTAGTTTCTGACATGCACTGTAAGTGGTAGACCAATCACAACAGACTGGGCCTTTTGACCAATCAGAGCAGAGTAGCTTTGCGGAAAGGAGGAGTTTAGATGCACTGAATCCTTTATCAAATAGTTTCAAATACTTTTCTCTTTGAGAAAAAAAGGTGATTTTTCAGTGTGTATTATGAGAAAATTAAAGTGTTTATGACCGTGGATGAATGTAAACCTATTGAAGGAGACCTCCAACACAAAAGTAGAAACCTTTAAAATAGCATAATAGGGGCACTTCTAGCTAGTTCTAGCCATCATTGTGCCGTAGGCTCCATAGGATAAATCTAAGGCTAGTATCATTTAACACTCTGGATTGTTTTAAAATGAATAGTTAATAGAGCTCAATAGGGTATTATACTGCAGAATATGTCTATAGATATATATTCATCTCACACGATTCATTACCCTGTGTTGGACTGACTGCCGTTTGGAGGTTTTAATCTTCATGGAGAGCAGAACAAAGGCAGTGATAGAATGCAGGCCAGAGCTGTTCTAATCCCCCATAATCCCCCCCGTCCCTCTATAAACTCCACACTGGCCCCTCACAGCAGGATTATGTGTTGAGGGTTGGCCCCATTCTCTCTTCAGTCTTCAGGCCATGTTCTTCTTGTGTTTGAGATTCCTTCATAGGCCGTGGGTTAGTAGTGGTAAAAACGGTTACTGGCTGCCGATATTTACAGTTTAAGTTGACATTGTAATTTATTTAGACTTTCTTTTTTCTTTTCTTTTTTACATACTTGCCTTTTTTTAGTATAGTTAACCATTTGTATATAGTTGCTGTCTAATTCTTGTACTCAAAAGTATGTTTTGTATTTTATTTAAATGTTTTTCACTGGTTTTCATCATTGTATTGCACATTATATTTGCATTGTTTTTGTTTTTTATACATGTTCACTGGTAGGTTTTCGTTGTTGCTTGTAGTTTAATATAGTGGCAGTTTAGTTCGGTTTATTTGCAATCCCCACTGATTTGTATTTTTTTGCACGTTTGCACTTTTCTTTTTATTTTAGTTCACTTTTTTCTCACTTGTAGTTTTCATGGTTTTCATGTAGTATGTGAGTTTAAAGTTACAGTTTTGTTTTCACATATTCCTTTTATATTTCCATGTGATCAGAAGACCCAACTTTATGCATGTTTTGTAAGATTCCCTTATCTGTCAAACATATTTTATTGGATTGTCCTGGACTTAGTACAATACAGTGGATTTACTTCACTTAAGGACATATTTAATAAGATTATGCCTGAAACTGTTTTGGATTTTTTATCATATGTTAATTTATAGAATCTTGAATAATATGACTTACTGTTTTTGTATTTGTTTTTATTGTATTTAAATGATATTTGTATTTTTGTAATTGAATTTTTGCCATTAAAATAGCTTTGAATGCTGACATGGCATTAAATAAAATAATCTGAATCTGAATCCATGTGATCAATTGGTGATTGATTGTGCACTTGAATTCACAGGCAGTGTTTCTGCAGCAATTCCCGGCAGTGTACGGGGAGTTGTTGAAGCTCTTTACGGTCAGGGAAGTGGCCGCGTTTGTACGGGAGACGTTGGGCAGCCTCCCCACCGCCTCTCAGGCAGACTGTCCCCTAGAGGCCGTCAAGCTGCACTGCATCACGAAAACCGTAGAGAGCCAAATCTACATCAACCCTGGTAAACACGCTCACTTGATGATGATAATAAAGATTGCTATACCTAATTTTAGAGTCTGTTTGTTCAATGTTTGTGTGTTTGTATCAGAGTCTAGATGTATTCTGCTCCCAGTGGTATTGCGTTTGCTCCAGGCTCACCTGCAGGAGCAGCGAGATCTCATCATGTGTGCTCACATACTCACCTGCATGCTGTCTCTCCTCAAGAAGGACGACGCGGTAAGATAACACTCGCACAACTCTCGGACAGTGCTCTGAAAATGTGCCACCAACTGCGTGGATGAGATTACCAACAAACTGAGAATTGGACCCTATAATAAAGTGTTGAATATCTCACGATTCCTCAGAATGTGAACCTAAACGTTCCTAATTATGCAAGACTTCCTGAAGATTGACTTGTCATTAATTCAACCTAGAAGGTTTGCACAACCCCAATTTGTGTTGACTTCTGCTTTGAAGTAGACCACGGGAAACTTGTCTTGTGAAAATGCTGATGCTGGTCTAAATGTAGACATCCTGTCTGACCTTAAAGAAGTCAAATGACGGCTCTCACAAACAGAAAAAGACCAATGTGCATCAGCCACACTGGTTTCCTCCAATACATGTATAAACTGAAATGACAGCTGAAACTTTCACGACTGCTTCACCATTAGTACCCTGTCAGAAAGTATGCATAAAATCACGTTGACCTCTTGCAAGGGCGCACCCTTACAGATGTGCCTGTGTATGCAGGAGCCGACCGCATCCGAAGAGGTCGATCTGATTGTGGAGAGTGTTTTGGCTGTGTTACTGCGGACCATACTGGAAGTTGCTAACCGGCCCCAACCAACAGGACCTACACTACGACCCCAAGTTCAAGACGTTACGGTAAGAAGAAACAAATAAAAAGGCTTTACAAAGTGAAACGTGCAAAAAAGTGTCAGAAAAAGACAGAAACAGGCCCGGAGGGCGAGGTAATTACAGCCCAGCAGTCACAGCGTTTTACACATCAAAGTCTCTCCACACAAGCAGCATGTGAATTCTGGCAGCATTCCTGCAAGATGTGACGTATTCCCCAGCGCCCCAAGGCTTTTGTGGATGTAAACCTTGCCGTACCTCATTTCAACTCCGTTTTATTCACACATTTTCGCACATACTCAGATTTATTAAAGGTTTCATGATGCAAATCAATATGGGAATTAAATATTCTTTGTTGTTTTTCTGTTTTTTTTTAGACAATGTTAGTGTTATACAAATGAATTTATATGAGCAATGTACAGCTAGACCAACATGAAATCTGATTTTTGGATGTTTTTGTGCTGATTGTGTGGAAAAATATATGTTGAAAATTCTGAATGTAAGTTTTATATATACAAGTTGCATTAAAGTGCCCCTATTCTGCTATTTTAAAGGCTCCTAATTTGTTTTGGAGTCTCCCACATTCATCCAAGGTCATAAAACAGTTTAATTTTCTCATACTATACTTTGCTGGATCATCTCTTTTCTCACTGTGTGTGAAACGGTTTGATCAAGGATTAAGTCTCTCCGAACCAGTGGTTCTCAATTTTTGACTCCAATTTTCAAAGACAATATTTGAAGGGCCCCCAGTGCAAGAAGACGGGAGTAATGATACTGGAAATGATACTGGAAATTCATCACAGGAAAAAATATATTCAAATAGAGTATAGCTATTTTAAATACCGGATTTATTGATTTTTCTGTAAAAGTACGTTAAGTTTTTTTTCTCTTTTTGTTCCTACGTATAGCATATGTTGAATGTGTCTCTTTTTCAGGGGGAGTTTGTCTCGTGTCTTTTGGCTCTGTTGAGGCATATGAAGGACAGACACTACCAGCAACTCCTGCAGAGGTTCACCAGTAAAGACGACCTGCGGGTGAGTCAATTATCAACTTTGTCTTATTGGCATCAGTTCTTTATACTCACTAAGAAACATGTGAAACATCCTCTTCTTCTCTCTCTCTCTCAGGACTTTCTCCTGCATATCTTCACTGTGTTTCGGATCCTGATAAGACCAGAGATGTTCCCCAAAGACTGGGCGGTCATGAGGCTCGTCACCAACAAGTTAGATGCTTCTTTCCTCGTCCAATTTTACATGGTGGTTTTTAGAGTCAAGGTCGTAACCATGTCTTGAACATTGGGCAGTGGGGGGACACATTTTTTAGGGAGCATAAAGAAATAGAACAGTGAAGGAAATTCTAGGTCTAATTCTATTAGAAATAATACTTTTGCATTAAAATATGCACACATGTACTTTAATTTCTATGCCTAATAAAAGAGTAGTTTGCACCACTGGATGTTACTGTCGGTGGTTTAAAGGGGTGGTAAAACGCATTTTTTCAAAGGCTTGATTGTATTTGTGGGGTGGACTGTAACATGTGTTCATGCTTCGTTTTTTTAAATTGCATTATTTTTCATATATTTTACTTTTATTCTACACTGCTCTGCCCCTCCTTGTGATCATTTCTGACTGTATGCCACCGTTACTTTTGTATTTTTAGAACGATTGTAGACAAATATTTGTCGACAGAACTATTAACCCAAAACGAACACTAAACATCGGCTGCCAAATCAAACACAGAACCATGTTTAGCATGCCTGTAGATAAACAAGCATGTAGATAAACATCAAAGCTCTAATCAAAGAATAATTTACACTAATTCCAAGTTCGCTGTTGAGATTAAAAAAAAGTTTGTAACATTAGGTGTTTGTCGGATAACGTTAAGTATGAATGAGCATTTAACAAACCAGCAGAGCCAAACAGCGTTGTCATTTGTTTACTTCCTCGCTACAACGTACAATTAACAATACGAACTATTACAGGAAAACACATCGACGAAAAATAAATCATACTTACAGGTTGTGGCCCGTAAACAAAAGCTTCTGTTCTTAAAGTTGGATTTGCTCCATCTTTCAGGACAAACCGATGTGCGAATCCTGCATTGAGCTTGCAAAGATTGTGGAAGCTTTCCTCCGTAAAATGTGCAGCACAGAGAGCGAGATTTGGGTCATAATTATGAGGGACCGTATTAAAAATTAATTGTAACCATTGATCCCTAACTCCCTCGTCCCTCGGAAGGCTGAACAAAGTGGACCTGCAACCGGGATGAAAATAACAGCAGTGTTTCGACTGCATTGCGACAACTCATCTCCAAAACAGCAATATAAAATGGCCTCGCCCCACTTATTAAGTATTCTCGGAGGAGGGGATTGTGTAAATAATGGGATTTGCTGACGTCAGCAAACCCGGAGGAATGTCGTGTAGTCCAAAAACGGTCGTTTGCTGTAGTCCTTAGAAACTGAATTTTTTAAAAGCAAATATCTCCCTTTGCTTTGAACTTTGAGCCCTGTAACTTTGCAGATGTTGTTTATGCTCAAACAGCAACATTAAACACTAGCTAAAGTTAGAAAAGTGAAATCGTGTTTTACCACCCCTTTAACATTTCTATCGTAAAAGTTAGAATGTTTCGCTATTTACATCTTACCTCACTCTCTTTCAATGTTACACTGGCGCTTCACGCTGGAATTCGCCTGTGCTTCTGGGAACAGTAAACCCCACCTACTTTGATTTAATTGGCCGTCTCAATCATTTTGACATTGACGAGCGTTGTTGGACTGCTGAGTCAGACTAGACTAAAAATTTTACTTTTCAATATTTTTGTCATCCTAACAATAAACAGTGCGCTGCGTAATGAAGTAGAGCAGAGCAAGCAAGAATTTCAAATATTGGGGGGACAATTTGGCCATTTCTAATTATTGGAGGGGACTTGTCCCCCTCAGTGTCTGTAGTGGTTACGGCCCTTTTCAGAGTATTGAAATTGTGTTCTGATGTGTGATCATGTTTGATTTACAGCATCATCATCACCACTGTGCTCTACCTGTCAGATGCTTTAAGAAAAAACTTCCTCAGTGATAAGTTTGACTACAAGGTTTGTCCTCCGTCCACTTCAGTTTGAATTCATCAGTAAAACATCTCAGTCGATCTGTTTATTTTCTCTGTGGTGCAGCCTCTAAACTCTCCGTTTCCTTGTAGGTGTGGGATTCATACTTCTGCCTGTCTGTTATCTTCATCAACCAGCCCTGCCTTCAGCTCGAGACCTTCTCTGCATCAAAGAGGAAGAAAATACTGGAAAAGTGAGTTCCTGCAACCCCTCTGAATTTTCATACTTCTCTATTATAGAGTATGCCAAAAGTCGTACGTCAAATGAATAGTATGTCTGAATTCATAAGGCTATTATGGGTTTGAATTTTTTATTTTTTGTTTGTTTCATTTACAATTGATATTTGCGTATTTCATTACTGGTGCAGAAGTGAGTTCTTCATCAAATGCAGTACATATTCGGACAGTACATGATTTCAGATGTGGCTACAGTGTTTACGTTCTTCAGGAAGTCAGCCTACAAATATCTTAGTTATATTTCGAACACTAAACTGACATAGGACGGCTTATTTAAACAGCATTTTGCGCTTTGTTTGTGTTTAGGTACGGAGACATGCGTGTCATGATGGGATGTGAGATTTTCAGCATGTGGCAGAATTTAGGTAGGACATTCCCAGTTATCCGAAAGCTTTACTCCTCCTCGTATGGGAGACGAAAGTTTCTTGTCTTGCAGGAGAACACAAGCTGAACTTCATCCCAGCAATGATCGGCCCGTTTCTGGAGGTGACGCTGGTGCCTCAGCCAGACCTGAGGAACGTGATGATCCCGATCTTTCACGACATGATGGACTGGGAGCAGCGCAGAAGCGGCAACTTCAAACAGGTAACTTCAAACAGGTCACCTAGCGCCCCCTTCTGGTCACTTATAGTACATGCAATTATCTGACTCCATAGCATGTGAAATACAGTATATTTGACATAATTTTTATTTGTAATAGGTGGAGGCAAAACTTATCGACAAGCTGGACAGCCTGTTGTCAGAGGGAAAAGGAGATGAAACATACAGAGAGCTCTTCAACAGCATGTGAGTGAGAGGACATATACACAAATAAACGGATGCAGTCCTTTGTGGGCTGAACTTTAGTTTATTGAGAAAATTTGAGATTAGAGCAAAGCAATTAGACGGTAAGTATTTATACAGGTCAGATCTCACTCATCTGTGTGATAGTGAGTGGACCAACCTGTAATTGTGTTCATGTGTGGTTTTTCTGGCTGTGTGTTTGGGTTTGTGTTTGGCCGTGAAAAAGTGTTTGCTCCCCCTCATCTGAATTCATATGCACATTTTTAACATTGTATAAGGTCTGATTTCATTGAAGATTATGGTAGGGGTGGTAAAATAGACATATAGGTTTGGTGTGTGTTTTTTTTTGTGTGTGTTTAAAGTTGCAATTCTGCTATCTTCCATCTTTGAATAAAAATATTTAAGGTTTAGGGACTTCGTGAAGGGACAATTTTATGCATATTATGATAATTGGTCTAAAAATCGAGAATCAAACAGTTTTTTCATTTTTCTGCTTTCTACTAACCATATTAACTAACTGAGTCTGAGTGGCTGTTGTTGACATTAATCTATTAATATGAATTTGTTTTGTTTATGCTGCTCTGGACTAGAATTCCTCTGTTCGGTCCATATCCTAGGTAAGATGATCAGTAATCACTGTTCTACGGGAGAGAACATGGGCATGATGTGAGAGCGTGCTGTGAGAGTGTGCAGGGAATGATGGATCATATGGTGGGCAGCTGTATGACTCGTTGTCTGCTTTTTTTGTTTTCTCTGTCAGTCTGTTGAAGAAGATCGAAAGGGAGACGTGGAGAGAGAGCGGGATATCCCTCATAGCCACGGTCACACGGCTGATGGAGCGACTGCTGGACTACAGGTGACATGGAGCAGATGCACACAGAAACACAGCAGTTGGAGACTGTAGCCAGACAAAACGAAAATGCTGCGCATTGATTTGTGGAAACCCATATCAGCGCTCAAAATATATTGACTTCTTCATGCTATATTTGTGGAAAAAAACTTCGATCTAACCTAAAGTTCTTCCCACGTTTAAAATTATTAAATTCTTTATCGTCAGATCATGATGCATTTTTACTCTAGTCACTACTTTTGGCATATGGATAAAAATTACACTCTTTCTGTTTTACAGAGACTGTATGAAGTTGGGTGAAGTTGATGGGAAAAAAATTGGCTGCACAGTCAGTCTCCTGGTATGTTTTTTATTTTTTTTTAAATAATCTTTTTTTAAATAAACCATTCTTTGTCACTTCATGTCAGTATTATTCACCCTGTACCTGCCGGTTTACACAAGCTGGTGGTCTGTTTTGTGAATAGTGTCAGTTTGGTGCTTAGTTCAAGACTGGAGTGTTAACAAGAGAAGTGATTTAGCACTTTAATTCATGGCGGAAACACAAGTCTTTTCACTGCTGAGGGCTGTATTGAGAACGACCTAGTGCTGAAGTGATTTCCTGCATTCTGCTGCTCTTCTCCAAGTCTCCGTGGTTTAGCCGTATGAATCCGTTCATAGCAACCAGAACGACACTTTAAAATAAGTGCTGAAAAAAGCACTTTAAAGCACTTCATATCCACACTCCACCACTCTTTGTCTCTTTTCTGCAGAACTTCTACAAAACGGAGCTGAATAAAGAGGAAATGTACATCCGCTACATTCACAAGCTGTATGACCTGCATCTGAAAGCACAGAATTACACAGGTACATGAGCATGACATGAACCAGATGTAGTTCAGGGATCCAGACTGCGACCAAATGGTTTGAGACCAAATTTTTCCTTCCAGTGCAACTAAACCAAATTTGCCCAACTGAGCTGCCTTTTCAGTTGCATGAGAAACATCAAATGGCAAACGAAATGAAAGCGAAACAAAACTTTGCTACTTGTTTGAGCTGTGCTGCGCGGATCGTTTTTCAGCTCGAAGCAATAATAGACAATTATAAACCATAGATATCAGATCGAACAGCGCCGATGTGAAACCAGAAGAAACATTGTGCTATGATCGACAATTCAAAGGAGGCTTTTCAGTCCACAAATCATCAACATTTTCCATGAATTTAATGTAGTAACGCTAACTGTAACCATGGGTTTGTGGCAGAAAAAGTTGAATGTTTTTAAATTATTAATTTTAGGGTTTGTACAACCTTTGAGAGTGAAATTTAAGCACTTTTCAAGGACTTTCAAGTGCTTCACACTTTTTCCAGCACTTCAGAGCTCTAAATATTATCCAATTTAAATGCTATTTTAAATGTGATGATCAAAAACATTATTTGTTCATCTATCAAAGATTGTCCCCATTTCTCAATCAAAAAATTTCAAGATGTAGGAAAGCTAACACGAGTCAAGCTAACACGAGTCAAACAAACACTTAATTGGAAAAAGGTATTATTTATTTAATAATTTAGAAATGACCACTATAGATTACCACTATACATGGTATGGTAACCAATAGATGGCAGCAGAGGAGCGCTTATTGACTTGTTAGCCATTTCCACTCCCTAATAGTTTTTTCCCGCATATTTTGCTTTTAATTTATATTTAGATATTATTGAATCCCTTTAATAAAACAAATAATCAATAAATACATTTTTGTCAAAGTTTGGCACTTTTTGTACTGAAGTATGAAAAGTCAAGAAGTCTCACGGAAAACAAGAACTTAAAATTGCAAAGAATTACACAAAGCAAGTTAAGAGCACTCCTTATATAATCACTGAAGTGCAGTATGATACTACAGAACAACAATGGTATATTTAATAAGAGTAGAATATTAATATTTTTTGTTGTTGTTAAATTTTTTATCAAACCCTATCTTAACCTCAGTGCTTTACTGTTTATTTTTTAAGAAGTAAACTTAATATTATTAGCAACTGCACTTATTAATGCAAACCAATAGTAATTTATGATTAAATTGCCTTTGTGATTAACAACTCACTCACCTCAGCGCTTCCATCTATAGAACTTCATGGCACTGGTGCCACTGCTCTCAAATATTAGTGTGGAGCCCTGTAGTTTGAGGCTACGGTTATCGGATATATTTTCTTGACGTATTTATGTGTGTGCAGAGGCCTCGTATACACTTCTTCTGTACGACGAGCTTCTGGAATGGTCCGAGAGACCACTGCGGGAGTTTCTGAGTTACCCAATGCAGAGCGAGTGGCAGAGGAAGGAGTATCTGCATCTCACCATCATCCAGAACTTCGACCGTGGAAAGGTCTGAATTTTCTGCTGTCTCCCCCTTTTTTTGTTTCACGTTTCCAGGCCCCTTTGGCTTCTCCTCACGTGGCTCCTCTCAGCCCACTATCAGATTATCAAGGGTGATTGTATTCTGAGTAGTTATCCTTTATGACTAAGTGCTACCTCAATCACTTAATCATTTGATGAGAATAAAAATCAGTGCGTTTGTTGTCTGCTCTCCTCATGGCTGGAGCCATCTGTTGTACTGGTGGATTTAGAAGGCAATTGGACTGAAACGAATCCACTTTAGAAACAATATACCTCAGAAAAAATACATGGATATTTGACAGATGACATTGACAGTTTTTTAGACGATATATGTTGCAGTTAAAAAGCATAAATGAATACAAAAGACATGGCATCATCACATTAAAAAGTGTGTATATATATATGTGTGTGTGTGTGTGTGTGTGTGTGTGTGTGTGTGTGTGTGTGTGTGTGTGTGTGTGTGTGTGTGTGTGTGTGTGTGTGTGTGTGTGTGTGTGTGTGTGTGTGTGTGTGTGTGTGTGTGTCTGTGTACTTTTTTCAAATTTAATATAATTTAATTGATCAATGTTGGGCTAGACATTGAAGAAAAGCAGCCAGCCTTGGTCCTCAAAGTGTTAATGATGCTGTAGTGACTCCTACTGCTGAATTATCAAACTGCATGTGAATTAAAGAACACCTCTCTACACCCCCCAAAGTGTTGGGAGAATGGCATCATCCTGTGCAGAGAGTTAGCGGACCAGTACGAATCCTACTACGATTACAGAAACCTCAGCAAAATGAGGGTGAGTTACAACTCTTTGTGTGATTATGACAGTTCTTTGCATTTTGCCAGTTCTTAAAGGGGTCATATCATGGAAATCAGTCTCGTTAACATAAGACCACCCACATTTACATATCAATTGGCAACTTTAGGTTTTTTGCATTACTCTTAAAGTTACAACAAAATTGTATTCAATTCAAATTTTCTGAGAAAATCATCCACAATTAATTTAATACATTTTTTAGTGCAAGAAACTTTCACTTTCAGTTGATTAATCACCACAAATTTGTAGAATATGTCTCTTTTAACTGAAAACCCAGATATTTACATAGTGTAATTTTTGCTAATAATATGATTTCAAATCACAGATGATGGAAGCTTCATTTTATGATAAAATAATGGACCAACAGCGGCTGGAGCCAGAGTTCTTCAGAGTGGGCTTCTACGGCAAGAAATTCCCCTTTTTTCTACGGGTATGTGTCATCCTGACATCCTGCAGTATATTAGATGTCACTGTCAGTAACTCTGAAGTCCACTTGGTGTCAGTATTAACCAGGACGTGTGTTGTACAGAATAAGGAGTTTGTGTGCCGTGGTCATGACTACGAGCGTCTGGAGGCGTTCCAGCAGCGCATGCTCAATGAGTTTCCTCATGCCATCGCAATGCAACACGCCAACCAGCCTGACCAGACCATCTACCAGGCTGAAGCCCAGTGTATCCTCCAGATATCTCTTGTCTTTCCCAATCACTCAAACACTAGCATGCCAAAGAGTCTTACACCTGCAGGCTTACATTTTTTTGAAGAGTCGTTCTCTTGCATTGTATAGATATTGTCCTAATTCCTCGTTAGTCACATCCATTTGCCATTACTAACTGATTTACTCATTTTACTATTAGCTATATGCATGCATTAGTCACCATTATTACTATTGCACATATTTAGAGTTACGAATTTGAACAATCCCCTAACACAAAGTATTACACTTTAGTGTGCACAAACTGTTTCCATTCAGTAAATCTGGCAGAATCCTGATGATTTAGGCAGTTTATGCTGAAATTTTGGGGTTTGAATTCCATTTGGGGTGAAATAAATTAGCAAATGTGACACCCTAACTTGTGTAAAATAGATTTCATGATGAGGATGTTAGTAATAATTCTTAATAGCACACTAACGATAACTATTAAAAATGTATAAAAGTAAAAATTCAGCGTAATAACCACTTTTCTATACACAAAAGTGGTTTTCAATGTGCTATTTTCTATAATACAGTGCCGTAACAGTGTCAGAGAGAAAGCACTACGACAAGGTTTTTCAGAACAAGCACAAGGCCAGAGTTTGCCCACTTTAAAAACATGTCCACGTGGCTGAAAATCGATCCCCAGAACACACATCAGGCGTAGAGACGGCGGGTCACAGGAGAGCGTTTGTTCAGTTGATGAGACATGTACCTGTAGGCCAGGCGCTCAGTGAATATGTGACGTCCCCTTCAGCACAATTAGATCAGACAGGGCCGGTCAAACTACACGAGCACAGCGTTTTGTTATCCAAGCCAGCGATTAATCATTGGTCTTCTTTGACGTCTGGCCTGTTTGATTCATATTTATGTGCTGATGAGACCTCATGTCTGTAAGGCACAAGATGTTGGATATTTAAACATTTGTGGGGGATGATTCCCTACTGTACTGTCTGCATTTGGACTGGGTGTGAAATAGGTGATACCACAGCAAAGTCTGTTTCATTTTTATACAGTTATACAGTATATTATCTCAAATCAAACATCATATATTATATCATATCATTATAGTAATGTTATTCAAATGTGTTTGTGTTCAAACGACACGTTGCTTGTTCCTTGACCAACCTTCATGCAGATCTGCAAATCTATGCTGTCACACCAATCCCAGACAGCCAGGACGTCCTGCAGCGTGACGGCGTTCCCGACAACATCAAGAGCTTCTATAAGGTCAACCACATCTGGAGGTTTCGCTACGACCGGCCGTTTCACAAGGGCACCAAAGACAAAGAGAACGAGTTTAAGGTGAGTTCTGTCATCATTTAGTTCTTTCACAATTTATTAACCTTTATATCATTATAAATCTGTATGGCTGTCTTTCTGCTGTGGGACGCAAAAGGAGACATTTTGAAGAATGTGCTGGTTGCTGTTTTCCATGCAGTTTCCATTAATGCTTAATAAAGCTTCGAAATAAGATACAAAACTGCCATAAAGGTACCATTAAAGTTGCTCATATGACTATATTCAATTCAATTCAATTCAATTCAAATTTATTTGTATAGCGCTTTTCACAATACACATTGTCTCAAAGCAGCTTTACAGAAATTGCATTTCGGAAATGTACATAGAAAAATACAGTTAGTTAATCAAGTATTAATTTATGGCATAACATATCGCCGGCTTTGAGTCGTCTCTTCACAGGCGTCGAGTCGTCTCTTCACAGGCGTTGGGGCATCTGAAGTCTCCGTGAGAGGCTGGATACAAACTGGAGCTGACGAACGCTATTTACCTCGGGACTAGCGTCCCGAGATAACAGCAGAAAGGCAGATGGGAAATAATTAGCATAGCTGATGTTCATAATGTTAATGCATTCGAACTGATTCAGCAGTATCAAAGGTTAAGCATTAAGTGAATGCTTGGTTAAAGAGATGCGTCTTTAATCTAGTTTTAAACTGGGACAGCGAGTCTGAGGCTCGTACAATATCAGGAAGGCTATTCCAGAGTTTAGGAGCTAAATGCGAGAACGCCCTCCCTCCTTTAGTGGACTTAGATATCCTAGGAATGACCAGAAGCCTCGAATTTAGTGATCTTAAAGAGCGCGATGGATTGTATGGCGATAGAAGGTCTGTTAAATACACAGGAGCTAAACCATTTAGGGCTTTATAGGTCAGTAGGAATACTTTGTAATTGATACGTAACTTAATAGGTAACCAGTGTAGAGATGATAAAATAGGTGTTATATGATCATATTTTCTTGATCTAGTAAGAACTCTAGCAGCTGCATTTTGCACTAACTGTAGCTTGTTAATTGAGGATGTAGGACAGCCAGCTAATAAAGCATTACAGTAATCTAGTCTCGAGGTCATGAAAGTATGAACTAACTGTTCTGCATCAGAAACAGATAGCATGTTGCGTAGCTTAGCAATGTTTCTAAGGTGGAAAAAGGCTGTTCTTGTAATATATGAAATATGATTTTCGAAAGTCAAGTTGCGGTCTAGTATAACACCCAGGTCTTTTACTGTAGTGGACAAAGTAACAGGACATCCTTCTAAATTAAAGTTGTATTGTAAGGGATTTTGTGGGTAGTTTTTTGGACCAATAAGTAGTACCTCCGTTTTATCTGAATTTAATAGCAGGAAATTACACGTCATCCAGCATTTTATATCATTTAGACACTCTGTCAATTTAGATAAGTTAGTGTTTTCATCTGGTCGTGATGAGATATATAATTGAGTGTCATCAGCATAACAGTGGAAATTAATTCCATGTTTTCTTATAATATTACCAAGTGGCAGCATATATATTGAGAATAGCAGAGGGCCTAACACCGATCCTTGCGGCACTCCATAGTCTACTGACGTTATCTTTGATTTTTCCCCATTTAGACAGACAAAATGGTAACGGTCTGATAAGTAAGATCTAAACCAGCTTAATGCCTGTCCCTGAACACCAGTGTAGTTTTGTAGTCGATCCAGGAGTATTTTATGATCGATAGTGTCGAACGCAGCGCTTAGATCGAGTAGAACTAGTATTGAGATACAGCCTTGGTCAGAAGCTAAAAGTAAATCATTTGTAATTTTAACTAGCGCAGTTTCTGTGCTATGATGCGGTCTGAATCCCGACTGGAATTTTTCATAGATATCATTTTCTTGTAAGAAAGAGCACAATTGAGCGGACACAATTTTTTCTAGTATTTTAGACATAAATGGAAGATTTGAGATGGGTCTGTAATTTGCTAAGTTATTTGGATCTAATTGCGGTTTCTTAATGAGAGGTTTTATTACTGCCAGCTTGAATATTTTTGGAACATGACCTAAAAATAAAGACGAGTTAATAATATTAAGAAGAGGCTCTTCGACTACAGGTAACACTTCTTTCAGTAGTTTAGTGGGTATTGGATCTAATAAACATGTTGTTGGTTTCGATGCAATGATAAGTTTATTTAGCTCTTCCTGTCCTATAGTTGTAAATCGGTGTAGTTGTTCTAGAGGGGCCATAATTGAGGCTGAATCATAAGACATCATAGAGGATTGTATATTTACAATTGTGTTTCGGATGCTTTCTATTTTCTCATTGAAGTAATTCATAAAATCATTACTACTATATTGTAATGGAATATTTTGCTCTGGTGATGTTTGTTTATTTGTTAGTCTAGCCACGGTGTTGAATAAAAACCTTGGATTATTTTGGTTATTTTCTATTAGTTTGCGGAGATGCTCAGCCCTTGCTGCTTTTAGAGCCTTTTTATAACGTGACATACTGTCTTTCCACGCGATTCTAAAGACCTCTAAATTAGTTTGTTTCCATTTACGCTCTAAGTTACGAGTTTCTCTCTTGATTGCATGCGTAGCACTGTTGTACCATGGTGCTTTAGTTTTCTCTCTTACCTTTTTTAATCTAATTGGTGGAACAATATCTAGTGTACTAGAGAACATGGTGCTCAAACTGCTAGTCATTTCCTCTAGTTCATCTGTTTGTTTGGGTGCACTGCGCAGCTGAGATAGATCAGGTAAGCTATTTGAGAATCTATCTATAGTGGTTGGAAGGATTGTTCTGCCTGGTCTATAACGTGGCGCAACGTGACAAATTTCAGCAGTACGTATTATACAAGTTACCATGTAATGATCAGTGAGATCATCACTTTGCGGTATAATATTTATATCAGTTGGATTGGTTCCATATGATATAATTAAATCTAGTGTATGATTTAGACGATGAGTGGGACCGCTGACGTTTTGCGTGACCCCAAAGGAGTTTAATAAATCTGTAAACGCAGTCCCTAACGCATCATTTGTGTTATCTACGTGTATGTTAAAGTCTCCAACAATTATTGCTTTATCGACATTGACCAATAGATCTGAGAGAAAGTATGCAAACTCTTTTAGGAAGTCAGCATAGGGCCCTGGAGGTCTATATAGGGTAGCCAAGGCTAGAGATAATATGGATTTGTTTCTTGCATCTAAGAGCGTAACATTTAGCACAAGTACTTCAAACGAATTAAACCTGTGACCTGTTTTCTGAGTAACATTAAGAATATCTCTATAGATTGTTGCAACCCCGCCGCCACGAACGATCAGACGGGGCTCATGCTTATAACAGTATCCTGGTGGAGTAGACTCATTTAGACCGAAATAATCATTTGGTTTAAGCCAGGTTTCAGTAAGGCAAAGTACATCGAAACTATTATCTGTGACCATTTCATTTACAATAACCGCCTTAGGTGTGAGCGATCTAATGTTTAGAAGACCTAGCTTTAGAAATTGTTTTTGTTCACTGATATTTAGATTTTCTGGTTTAATTACAATAAGATTTTTGCTAGATCCTACACTAGATTTATTGTTTGGCCTCACTAAGCGAGGAATAGACACAGTTTCTATATAATGTTCTACACTACTAATATTCCAATAGTTCTGAAGTCATTTAAGAGCTTTGTGTGATAAACAGACCTCTAGTGAACTGCAGCAAATTGTTGAATGATTGTTGAATCAGAGAGTTGAACTTGAGAACTGGGTCATTCTGATTTGTTCATTCATTAATACCTGTTTTTTTTTTACATCACTACATGAACTTTCAAGAATGTACCAAGTAAATCTGGGCTGCTTGCAAATAGTTCTCTTACGAGAGGTTCTCTCGTATTGCGTAAGTTTAGCTTACGCTACGGGAAAGATTCATCTTCTCGAGATACTGAAGCCAAAAAATTATCCTTAATTTTGTATTCCTTGTCAACGCAGTGCAGCAGCTAGCAGACCTAGAGCAGGCCATCTCGCGTGCTCATTGGCTGCCCTGCGGGCAACTGCTGCAGCCTACCAGTGAGCCCGGCGTGACGTCACGCCCAATGAAGGGCGCCCGCGCCTTCATAGCGTCACAGCCCGCCAGAATGGGCGTGGCTTAGCGTATAACGCTAGGGGCTGTAGGCTGAATTCCCTGATTTTCGTCTCTTCAGCGAGCTCTTCGCATCGCTGGATCTGAGAGAAGCCACCGCCGCCGTCGAACAGCGGACAGCCAGCTTAGGAGAGCGCTGAGGAAGCCGGCCGTCTTCGCCACCTTCAGCCATCCGTGCGAGCTATGCTATCCGGCGACGTATCCTTTACCTTGCTAAAACCTATTCTAAAACCTATTCTAAAAGAGCAGCGAGTGTCTTTTTTAAGACGCCTCGCACTTCCGGCTGTGAAGCGATTCCGCTGTCGACCCTGCGGGCTCGACTCGAAGCCTTCAACACCCCCCGCCTCTCCTCACCGACGCGCAGCTGCTGTGGATGGTCTCATGTGGATGCTTGGCGCGCACGGCGTTGACAAAGTGTTCCCGTAGCGTAAGCTAAACTTACGCAATACGAGAGAACCTCTCGTAAGAGAACGATACTCGGTTACTAACGTAACCTCGGTTCTCTCTAGAGAGGGAACGAGTATTGCGTAACCGGCTGTGCTCGCGCCACGAGCGACTTCGCTTCAGTCGACGAAAACCAGGGAATTCAGCCTACAGCCCCTAGTGTTATACGCTAAGCCACGCCCATTCTGGCGGGCTGTGACGCTATGAAGGCGCGGGCGCCCTTCATTGGGCGTGACGTCACGCCGGGCTCACTGGTAGGCTGCAGCAGTTGCCCGCAGGGCAGCCAATGAGCACACGAGATGGCCTGCTCTAGGTCTGCTAGCTGCTGCACTGCGTTGACAAGGAATACAAAATTAAGGATAATTTTTTGGCTTCAGTATCTCGAGAAGATGAATCTTTCCCGTAGCGTAAGCTAAACTTACGCAATACTCGTTCCCTCTCTAGAGAGAACCGAGGTTACGTTAGTAACCGAGTATCGATTCAGTGAATAACAACTTAAATTTCCATCTGATTCTTACACAAAGCTATTTTTTGACTTTTTAGTGTTTGTAATTTAGTGCACAAGTCGTCATATGAACCACTTTTATGGTGCTGTCCATTTGAAGCTTGAATGCTCCTGTCTACGTTCATTGTAAATGCATGAGCAAAAATGACCATTACATTCAAAATGTGTCGATGGTAGAAAAAAGTAATGAGGGTGAGTAAATAATGTGCAAGTTTTTCATTCTGGGGTGGACTATTCCATCTTTTTGTTTTCATCTCTTGCGTATCACTCTTCCTCTTCTCTCTTGTGTATTCATTCCTTCACTTCTAGCGTCTGGTGGCCATTGTGTGTGTGTGTGTAGAGCTCAGGTGTTCTCTCACATGCTGCATTATTCACAGCCTCGGTCCAGAGAGGCTAATTAAAGTTTTAGGAGCTGAGAGACCCGCTCCTTCCAAATATCATTTCCCTTCCCCTCTCACTCAATATATCCAGCCCAGACAATCATAGCCTCGCCGCGGATTCGATCCACCGCAGGGTTAGATTTCCCCCAACCTCCGGTGGTTACCGTGTTTGAAATAAACTGTTTAGCCTGCCAGATATTATATTTTCAGAGACACCGGGGGTACTCACCACCCCGGTCCACTTACCGCCCAGTAATAATGTCTGAAAATCTCATTTAGAGGTAAACTTCGGCTGAGACGCTATCCATATGATACGATTATATTGGACTGAGGAGGTTTTGAATATCACAATCAAGCATCTGAAGTTCTGACAGAGCTTCCTCCGTTATACATGCGCCAGCTCAGGTTAATTCTCAGGCTGTGCTGGATGGGAAATGAATTTATGAATGTGAAATTTAATATGTGGAGCAGTGTGGGTTGATAAACAGACTATGTTCCTGAGAATGAGCTGTTTAAAGTGTAGATTTAATGATATGTATTATACATACTGAAGGAGGAAAGTCACCCGTTCCTTGGAATATGTTGTAGTCACTTTGCATTATGGGATCTCTTGGACTTTCTCTGACGGGTTTGAACTCCAATGTGTGTCAATGAGCGTTTGCTTTTGAATTTCAGAGCCTGTGGGTAGAAAGAACGACATTAACGCTTGTTCAGAGTCTCCCAGGAATCTCCCGCTGGTTTGAAGTGGAGAGGAGGGAACTGGTAAGGAGATCTCCCATTAAACTTGACCTTTTGTATGGTTCTCACACTCACTGCTTTAGGTCAGAGACAAACTCTAGCAAATACTCAAATGCTTAGCCAATGGATTGTGTGTGTGTGTGTGTTCTTGTATTATGTACTTATTGTGCGTTTTTGGTAGAAAAACTCAATACACTGGGGAGTGTACTTTCAAAGTAGACATAGACTATTAATTGTTTGAATGATATTTTTATCAATATTCACACTTTTTAACCTAATTAATTAATTATTCTACCAATAAATGACACCATTAGGTGGGTCACTAAGCAGAACCTTAACTTAATGTATTGCAAAATAAACATATTTAATTAGATCACAAAATTACTCATTAAAATGATGGCACTACTACTCCTACTAATCTATAATAATAATAATCTGCATCACAATTAAAATGCATCATATTTTTTTTATGAAACTTGCCCACATTCAAGTTATGATAAAAAAATAATGCATGAAGCTAGAATAAAATATATATTTGTTTTTTGTTTAAAGCAGAGGCTCTGTTGTTTCTTTTGATATATTGTATACCTGTGGAGTAAATTTAATGCATCCTTGCTGAAACTATTATTTTTGAATGGTAGTGTGTCAAAAAGCCAATGGAAAAAATTGGTTCTGCATATTACTGATTTAAAAAAAAGGAAATCAATAACAATCACAATAATATTTTTTAAACTAGAAGCTTTTACACTCCCATGCTTGAGCAGAGTATGTTTCAGCTGTACAAAATTAATTTGTTGCTCTTCCAAAGTTCTCCAAACATTGAATGAAAGTTTTTTTCAACCACTGTTTCTTAGTTTGTTGGTGAACTTCCCTGTTTTTTTTTTTTTTGGCTACAGGTGGAGGTGAGTCCGCTAGAGAACGCTATTGAGGTCATCGAGAACAAGAACCTGCAGTTGCGGACGTTGATTACGCAGTGTCAAACACGGCAGATGCAGAACATCAACCCCTTGACCATGTGTCTCAACGGAGTCATCGACGCCGCTGTCAACGGAGGTCTCGCTCGCTATCAGGAGGTTTGTTTTCTTGTTAAATTGCACTAATTCACTGTATATTATATGTATTCCATATCCCCACTGATGTAAGATCACCTCACGTTTTAAAAAATGTATACACACTCTCTCAAGGTTGTCTCTCGGTGTCCTCTGTCAGAGAACACAGAGCCTTCAGATGGCCGAAGGGAATTCTGGAATACCTTGAGAGTTTAGCTTGTCCGAAAGGGAATATCTTACATAACTACAGAAACAGCAGCATTGAAATAAGAATCATTCCCCTTGTGAAACCCTGGAAAAAAAATCTATATAATCTCAAAGAAGTCATATGCTGTGCGAATACAACAGATCTTTCCAGATTGTATGAATGGCTTGTTGCATAGCAACCTTGCTTTAGTGTCACTGCAGATTTTACCTTGATAGACTGGTAGAGCAGCTATAAAGAAGATAGTCGACTGTATACATGCAAGGTTTGTGTTTGTACATGTTCCAGAAAGTACGTTTGCGTTAAATTCTTTTCATGTAGGCTGTTCAGATACCGCCCTCGCCGAGTGTCCTGAGGCGAAGGGTCATGGTATGAGCAGCAGTTAATGTTTTTGGATCGCAAACATGACAGAATTACCAATTAGTTGTTTATTGAGCGTTCCAGCTGTTGGCATTAATATTTGCTTGTGTTTCTGCACTTTAAGGTCAGCCCTCAAGGAAATTCCACTCTAAAATTCCTCTCAATTTCAAGATCTAGCTCTTAATTAGCTCATCCCCTACCGTTTTTTTAAACCTTCTTGACATCTGTGTCTTCTTTAGAAGCTCAAGGAAAGATTTGTTTTAGTAGGGCAGAGGTATGTGTATTCCATTCCTTAAATTATCGCAAAAACAATTCACAAGTACACCTGTTATTGACCGTTCGCCAAGACCCGCCCCCTTTAGTTACTGTTGCCATGTCCGACAAGCCACGCCGCTCTTACGCCACACACCATGTTTTCACACAGTGAAAAATACATTGCGGAGCTGAGGACACTGACAAGATCAAGACAAGACAAGATGGGGGTGGTGATGGCGCAGTGGATAAGACACATGCCTTTGGTGTGGGAGACCCAGGTTCGAATCCACTGTGAGACACCAATGTGTCCCTGAGCAAGACACTTAACCCCTAGTTGCTCCAGAGGCGTGCGACCTCTGACATATCTAGCAATTGTAAGTCGCTTTGGATAAAAGCGTCAGCTAAATGAATAAATGTAAATGTAAATGTACAACGTGCTGACAGACAGGACAGACCAGGTTACTTTTGATATAAAACAAAGTCTCAACTTTCAAATTTAGTCATTTTTTTAAAGAAATTTAAACGATAAATAAATACGGAAAGACATCAGTACACTCAGTATTTCAATTTCAAATCCACCGACATTAACCCTCTGAGGTCGGCGCGCGATAGTCTCGCTTTTTTTCTTATCAGTGCAAAAGAAACTCAATATACTCTGTTGATTTTGATCTTACATATTAAGTGTTGTACATCATTAGATCCTGATAAGTGTCTATTTTTTTTGTGGATACTCACAATAAAAATAAAGTGTTGTGCTTGTCGCCAAATAAAGAAAAACAAACATGATGCGCGTTCTGCCTTCTCTCTGTCAGTTAAGTCCATTCTGGAACACGTCCGAAAATTAACTGTAATTCCGCGAATACTTGTCATACAGGCAAGAGTGTTTTTCCATAATGAAGCTTGAACTCTCTTCTTTTAAATAAATTAATTTATATAAAAAAACAAGTATTCTCAGTTTATGTAATCTGTATGAAAAGAGAGAAATGTCAGTCTTTTTCTTTCCAGCTCATTATACCTGATTACGTGTTAATGTGCCACGCCCACGGAGAGCGCGCGGTATTCAAACGCAAATGATCTAAGGCACGCCATTCAAACATGCCAACGCCCACCTGCTGGATTATAAAACGCATCGTGTTCAGTAAGTATCTTACTAGAGCTGTGTACACAGTGTATCCCTACGCTGTGAGGAATAATACTATCTAATAACCCTGGAAAATGTATCAGAAGTGCTGGTAGTTTCATTTCGCGGAGCAACGGATCCAGCTGATGTAGTAAGTCATTTATTCTTAAGTGCTTTGTTCTAATCGCGATATTGAATAGTGTCTGACTGTAAACCGCAAAAAGACTATTTAAATATGAATTGCGTGTCTGTGTGTAGGCTAAATGATGAATGAACGGCACAGGCGTGTGCGCGCTTTGTTTACTACAGTTATACAGTGCGTTTCTGTGCCGTTCATTAACTCTCGCACCTACATTAGTAAACGTTATGTTTACATGAACACATCCAAACTATATTGCTATAGCCTACTAAGATGAGTAAAAATAGACTGAAATATGTTGAAATAAAATGTCTGTATAAGCAACAAACTGCAAATTCACATGTATATGCTAATATATCATACACAATATGTTACAAATTTTGTAACAAAGACTAAATATGAATGTTTAGACAAGATTTTGTGATTAGTTTTGGATAGATTATAAAGTTTTGACTGTAAAAAAAGACTACTGTCACATTAAATAGTTACGCTTTTGTTCACCAATTTCTGCTCATATTTAAATATACTATAGTATGATGTTTTGTCAAAAATAAAGTAGGTATATTGAATTATCAACTAAGATGTTATTATAGTGTTTGTTCCAATATTCAAACTAATGAATCCTTACCTTTTTTAATGCGTATGAAAAAATGTATAGTTTTTACAAAGAAGTACACTTGAAATATTGTTAAAATTGTAATTGTTGTTGTAATTGTAACCTATTTGTAATTGGTTACAATTTCTAATTGTAAAATATGTATATATAGATAATTTCTTTTGTCCTTGCATTCTTTGGGACCCAGTGACACACCTGTGTGAAAGGGCTAATTAATATGCAGCTCATTATGTATGTGGCACATTATCCGGCCTTTGTCTTCTCAGGTGTGAACACGCCTCCACGCATATTGCCTTTCCAAACAAAAGGTGTCTTATAAAATGTAAATCAATGTATTGTTTTGTGTAAATGATTAGGCAGGATGATTTTCAGATCATTTTGAAGCAAAAATTCTAGGCAACAACACCCATTAGTCAAAAGTCTTGTGGACACATATTTAGTATGTGTTTTGTTGCCTTATTTTACACTTTAAGTTTTATTTTTTTTCAATAACCACGCATAAACATTATTCTCTAAAAAATACAAACATGTACATACATGTTGCTCACATATTACGGTAGCCCCGTTTGTGCTATATAGAGTGAATTTACACCTTTTCCATTAACATGTTTATAAATAACTGAAAAAAGCACAAATGTCAGA
This sequence comes from Siphateles boraxobius, assembly GCF_051911475.1. NCBI lineage: Eukaryota > Metazoa > Chordata > Actinopteri > Cypriniformes > Leuciscidae > Siphateles > Siphateles boraxobius. The sequence continues at coordinate 31,620,568 of NW_027508799.1, read as the reverse complement.
GCATGTCACCTCAAGGACCCCGAAAACCCCTTAGACCTCAGAGGGTTAATCTACTAACTCTCCTGAATGCTTTGTCGGACAAAAATGGTGGATTTGGCGGATGGCGGATTATGATTGGTCAGATCGCCTGTCAATCAAAGTCCCTGTGAAGGGTGAATTGCTCCTGAGCTCATCAAATTCAAATGATGTTCGTCTACTGGCAATCTGCAGCAATACAGGCAGCCACAATAACATTTTCCCGTAGCGTTTGGTCGGTGTTTTGTTCAGAGAGAAATTTGTGTTAAATTTTGTGTTGTTGCTGGCGTACACTGTGCGATTTCAGACACTCGGGAGGACGTGAGCCATTGCACATGTTGTGAGTCAGTGAACATGGTAATCATGTCAAAGCAGCTGGAACACGGCACGGCTGTACTTCAAGGCAAGGCAAGGCAATCGTGTAACATAGGACAGTAAGTGATGTGGGTGTAAACCTCACTCCTCTGGTCTCAAGAGGCACGCTAGCAACTGACGCTAAATGCTGCGGTCTTTAGTGTCCTTGTTAGCACCACGGTTCGAATCCTTCTCGGAGCGGGTTGAGTAGGACCAGTTACAGTTGGTGCCGTGACCCGGATGGGAGTGAGGTTTGGGGGGTGAGTGTAATGTAGGCCAGTAATTGCTGTTCGTTTAAACCTGACATCAAGAGGTGTGTTAGCGACTAATTTCGCGCTAAACACGGTACACTGGCACTTTCAATATTAATGCTTTATCTTCGGATGTGTGTGTGTGTGTGTGTGTGTATGCGCACATTGTGGTTGCAGCCACATGGGCTGTAATAATAGTCATGGATATAGCGTATGTGACATGATTGTGTATGATTTGGCAATAGGAGACAGCCAATGCACTGGTCAAAACTGGGCTGACTCCCTGAATTTGTATAAAAATTATCAGGAGTTCAGGAGGTGGTCATAATTTCTCTTACACAATGCGAGCCGCGACCATACGAGCATCAACGATTTTCACGCGATTTCTCCAGAGAAAAAAAAATCGCCTGCAAGCTCGTACGACATCAAAAATCATACTGTGTATGCCTGGCTTTTGTAAGCCATTTTTTATTTGTATTTTATTTCATTCCCTTCCTAAAAACTCACAGACGTTCTCTCAAAAGATCCCATAACTCAAATATGCTGGTCCCTTTGTTGCTAAAAAACCACTGACAGTGTGAACTCCTTCAGTGATCGGCAGGCATAGCGTGCATCTGCAATTACATTGTGCATCTGCCGGTAGCATTCCCTTGGCCTTAAGGGCAAATGTCATGTTCAGGGCAATGGGAAAATCTGCATGGTGGAATCTTTGAAGTCTGAGAGTTTCCCTCCTGAAGCCTCTGCTCTCCCACTGTCTCTTTGGAGATACCCGCACATCTTCCTTTGAACAGATCGGACACAGATACACTGTCTGTTCTCTCTCCTTCCCCCTTTTTCTTAGAAGATCTGAAGACATGGATGTTTTTAAGCTCAAATTTTGCTTTTTATTTGGTTGCAGCTCTTATTCCCCATTTAACTGAAAAACAGAAAGTTAATCAAGTTATAATTTGACTAATCGGTGAAAACATGCATGATATTGTTTGCTGAAGGTAAATATAACTCACACCACAAAATGTGGAGGCTGGTGAGGCACAATGCATTGTTTAAACAGTGCAATTCTGTGTTTCTCACAGGCGTTTTTCGTGAAGGACTACATCATGAATCACCCCGAAGATGGAGACAAAATTGGTCGTCTCCGAGAGCTCATGTTTGAGCAGGTTTGTCTCAAGAAACCAAATCTAATCTACACCAGATTTCACACACATTTATGTTTTATTGTCATCAATTTTCCACTCATGTTTGGGATTTAGCCGTTACGTTCTACACAAGCCTGGTTTCTGTAGGTGTCACTTCTTCCCTACATGCTCGTGCTGCTTAGTAACCAGAAACTCTCCAGAGCTGAGCACATGATGCTGATGTCTAGACAGTAACCATGGATATAAGCCAGTTACAAGCATGAAAGTGAACTTTTAAAGACTGAAGGGGGAAAAATATTTTGCTGATCATTTAATTATGAAGCAAGCAGTTTTAAAGACAACGTGTAAGAATAATGGATGCTGTTTGCTTCTTTAATAAATGTCTTTCATCTTATTGCTCTTGATTTGTCAGTATGTTATTTTAAAGAACGTTGAACATTTTTATAGTTTTCAATCAAAATGTAGCGACTTTTACTATCCTGCTGATGTTTAAAGCCCAAGTTCATGGGCAGGGAAAAATATTAGCCAATAATGGATAAAGTCAAGTCTCCTCCCTACATTATTCAGCACTAAATATTCTGTTTTACTGAAATGAGTCACATCACGGAGGTTAAATGCATTGTGAGTACTATTGTCTTTAAAGGCTCATCGTTTCTCCATCAGGCTCACATACTGGAGTTTGGTTTGACAGTACATGAGAAGTTTGTACCTCAGGACATGCGGCCCCTGCACAAGAAACTGGTGGATCAGTTTCATCTCATGAAATCCAGCCTCGGCATACAGGTACAAATCAGAGTAACTACAGTCGGGTTCCCAAGCCGTTCCTTGTGCGCTAATTTTTCTCTCTCTCTTATGGCCTGAAGGAATTTCCGGCCTATGTGCGAGCCAGCCCGATCCACTTCACCAATGGAAGCCCTCGAGCTGGAAGAAACTCAGCGCCCAATATAATGAGTCCAGAGGGAGGAGCGCGTGTGGTGTCACGCCGCAGGTGAGAAACTCTTTCTGGGGATTTTGATGTCCCCGTTTAGATATTCTGTTGATTAAAAGTAACATTACACCTACTTTAATTAACTCTCATTCGAATATTAGACTGTCTGCTTAATAGTAATTTTCCAAGTACATATTAATGTATTCTACTAACCCGAACCCTAACAGTCTACTAATATCTTACTAATACCCTAATGAGAGTTAGTTGACATGTAGGTGCAAATGCACCCCCAAAAAGTTAACAGAATGTCTAAAGGGGACCATCAAAATAAAGTGTAACCCTTTTCGGGTCAACCAATAGGGTTTTTTCATTGGTTAGTGCTGATATCTAGGGAACAGAATAGCTAATAGCAGCCATAATGTCCTTATGTAATATAATTAGAGATGGAAAAAAAATATATTGTGAATATTTTTTTCTCACTTGCTGTGGATAGTATTATATGCTCGTATTTGTTCCACTGACTCCTCTTTATTTATTTATTTATTTATTTATTTACTCATTAATAGTACTAATAGTTATAATGAACGAATGAAATACTGATAGAGTATTTTTTATTTTATTATATTTTGTAGTATAATGATGATTTTATGTCAAAAAGCCAATTTAAAAATTGTAATAATAGACAATTTATTTAGATTTTTTGTCTTCTTAAACTCCCCAATTGTAATATTTACATAAAACATTTTATTATAATGATGACACAGACAACTGTTTTGCAACTAAACCTTTGTTTACACAAAATTTATTCAAGATATTTGAAAGCAGAAAATGTTTAAACTATTAATGTATTAACTATTAAAACTATTAATCGACCAGTCATTCAATAATGATTACTAGCAAATGTAGATAATGTCAGAATATTGGCTGATTGATGACTAATTTCTTTCTACGCTTTTAATAATCAGAACTTTACTAATCTTCTAGTACATTCTACTCTAATTGTCACCAGAAATTGATACTACTTGTTATGAAGTCATTCTTATTGTGTTTTTATTGTGTTATTTAGTCCCCTAAGCTACCCAGCAGTCAACCGCTACTCTTCATCCTCGCTGTCATCGCAGGCGTCCAATGAAGTGAGCAACATCACAGGCCAATCAGAGAGCTCTGATGAAGTCTTCAACATGCAGGTGAGTGCACAGGACTGCCACTGTCACACACACACACACACACACACACACACACACCGGCAGAACCTCTATTCTCTCTCGCTGTCTTTCATATTTCCTCCTAATCTCCCTCTTTTTTCTTGTTCTTTTTCCTTGCTTCTTTTTCCTTCCTATTTGCCCTCTCTCTGTTTTCATCTGTCTCACACATCCCCACTTAATCCTTCCTGTCTCGCTCTGTCTTTTCTCTCACTGTGAGAATCGGATTTGAAGGTGAATTATAGACTGGATGGACAGATCATTTAACTTTTTTCTTTTATCCCAGACCGAATGATTATTTTACAACCTGTTAATATTATAAACCATGAACAAAGTATAGAAAATTGTGATCTCTTTCTTATGTTTCTCACGTTTTCTTCTCTTTTCAGCCAAGTCTGTCTAGCTCAAGTCTCAGCTCCAATCACTCGGCCTCTCCCAACGTAACCAGCTCGGCTCCGTCCAGTGCCAGAGGTGAGAAGAGTCTGTCCACTCTCAGAGCAGCCATACCAAACCTTTGCTCTTTTGAAATAAAAGCTTGATGTAGACATACTGCAATGTTCATACAGCAAAGCTGCTGAGGTTTGATGTGGCACAATACCACGTGTTAAATATGTACAACGGACTGTGTGCTTGCAGTGCATTGACCAATCATTTTCTTTAATTTTATACTTGCATGAAGCATTTTTGACAGGGTTAGAAAGGGTACATTTAAAACAATTTTTTTTGTTACAAGATGCCTTAAGTAAAAATGTATAAGTACACAAGTAGACTTTATTTATCATAATTGTGACTTTATTTCTAGTATTTGAGACTTTATATTTCACAATGCAACATTATCTCCCTTTTTGTAACATTATATTACAATTTGGACTCATAATTGTAAGCATATTTCTCATAATTGAGTCTTCGTATTTCACAGTGTGATTCATATTTGCAACTTCATATCAAAATGTTCATGTTATTTCTCATTTTTGACTTCTTAGATTTTGGACTTATAATTGCGAATTTTGGTTACACTTTATTTTAAGGTGTCTGTGTTACAGTGTTACATTATACATGTACTGAGTAATAATAATTTACTACATGTACTTGTACATGTACATTTCTCATAACAGAGTGATTGCGACATTGGATTTGCAACTTTAAAGCTACAATATGTGATTTGTTTTCGCCGCTAGGGGTCTCTAACCTCTTACAATAACAAAGGGCGTAGGTTGATGATGCATAAGCGGAATCATGAAACTTGTCATCATGCCGATGGATCTAATAATGTTTATGGATGAGTGAATACATTGATGTTTTTAACATGACTGTGGAATGAAGCAGGGCGTGATTGCTAATAAGAGATATCAGCACCACACGCGAGTCCCGCGGATATAAAGGAATAAGGACATTTCATTCTACCTAACTTACCCGCAAGTGCTGAATTACTAATCACACAGGTCAGTTTATTTGACGAATTAAACTTGTGAGGTAACGCAGCGCTGTTTCACTTGGTCTACACTATCATACTAAACTGCATTTGAGTGTGTTTAAAGTTATAATGTTATTCTGTGTGTTTGTTTGTTGGCTGTATGAGACCAGCAGTAAGCTAGATCAACATTAGAATAACATACTTTACATATTCTAACATTTCATCATGTTGAGCTATATAACATTGATTAGTTTTCATCATGTTGAGCTATATAACATCGATTAGTTTTATGTACATTTGCTCACCTATCTAATAAAGTACATGCAAGAGCGGTGTCTCTGTCAAGTCGAAGTTAGTCACGGACGTGGAGCTCTCGGCATCTCAAAAACGCCACGCCGATATTGATCCTCGTTTTATTTCTCCTTTTGTCCCAAAGTCTGCTTGCCATGGTCCATAATGTTTGAACGAAACAACAACAGTGTGAGCGTGCTGCTAGATGTAACGCAGTTGTCCACGTCTGTCGCCATGGTTACTATGGCAGTACAAGCGGAAACCAGGGATAACGCGGATGTAACGTCATTGACAGGCGAAAATGAACGACGAGCCATTATTTAAAATTGGAATTTCTCTGAAATTAAAAATCTTTGGGAACTTTTGGGATATTGCAAGTACACAACTGCAGAAAATATATCACATTGTGCACGTGATTTTAGGATATTTTATTACAAAAATCTTACATATTGTACCTTTAAAACACAATTTGGACTATTTCTTTTAATTGCGTCTGCTTTTCTGCAACTTCATTTCTTCTGTTTGATTCTTTATTTCTAGCTATTTTTTATAAATTAGATTTCTCGGGTCTTCATATTTCACAATGCGATATCTCAAATTTGTGACTTTATATCATAAAATGGAATGATTTCTTATGATGTATGACTTTGTCCTGGTATGTTATTTAAGGTATGTTCAATCGTGGTAAATTATGATTGTTCTTATTTGCTATAATTGCAACTTTGACTCTTAACTTTGATTTTAAGCATTTTCTTACAATTGCTTTTTATTATTTTTTACTCTGATTCAGAAACAGGCCTCCATAATAAACAGATTTCTGAGTTAAAAATAACATGCTACCGAAGTGAAGTTTATGGCCCATTTAATGCTGTTTTACTGTGGAATACAGAAAGCTGGTGTCCTGATATATTGCAGAACTCTCCCCTCTCTTCCTCTCTCTTCTCCGCTCTTCCTCGGCCACTTATCTCCCTCCATCCAGCATGTGTTTACTTGCGGACACAGGTCATAAAAATGGGAATATGTATGGAGACATTTATGTAATCTTATAGTCTCCCCTTGGCAGCCCTTATTGCCTTGCATAGAGACCCCCATAAAGCAGCGGCAGACAGGAGGCGCTCCTGTAGAATTACAGAAGGCATAAAATACTTCGTGAAGAACTCTAGACTGATGATAGCTATCATAAGGGAGCCATGGCCTTCTGTCCTGTCCTGGAGGAGGATGTTAGTGTTCTGTGCAGGTTCAGGCCTGATAGTCTATCTCTTCCCTCGAAATAGCTGTCTGTCACCCCAACAGCACAATTCTCACCCTAGCAGGAGGGAGAGACGAGGAGGAGCCTTTATTTCATGTGCTGGCTGGTTAGCAAAGAAATGAGAGCAAGATCTATGTCTTTTTTATGTGTGTGTGGGGGCACATATTTGAGCATTCATATTGGTTTGTTACTGAAATCACACCCTTGCTTACACCTCCTCACCCTTCGCAGGTTCTCCACAGTTGTCAGATAAACAAAAGCATTCCCGAGAGAACTGCATCTCGTCGAGAGAGAGACCCTGCAGCGCCATATATCCAAACCCCTTGGATCCCACACAGGTATGAAGATGATTATAGTATCAGTGTTTTTAATATTCCTCGGATGTCAAACAATCTTCAGTTGATGTGTACTGGTGGGTTTACTTCTCTCAGCCTTCTTTTCATTGTAAGACTTGCGTTTACCACAACTTGAAAAACGACCAGATGAAAATGTCTCAGTAATATTATTTGTCAAGAAACGAGAAGTGAGGTAAAGTATCTATGCAGAAGACTCATTTCTCATACTCATGTCAGTACATTTTAATAGGGAGATAAATTACATACTAATGTAAAATCATCATAAATTAAGCATTTACTGGGTAAGAAGCTTTCACAATCGTATCTATTATGAACGTTAATGTCTAATATAAACATATCTCTGTTTTATTGTAATGCCACCTATAGAAGTTTGTGTTTAGTTTATATATTTATTCATATTTAACCACGGCCACCAGGGTGGAAGAAGACTTTCCCAGAACGCATTTTTTATTACTGTTAAAGTGGCAAATAATGATAGCGAAAGTGTATAAATATATATATATATATATACTTATATATAAAATAGAAACGAGAGCAATGTAACAGATATTTTCATTGTAAACCAATAGCCTATAGCAAACCTTCAGTAACCTACTGTAATCACTGAACATTTCTCATTGAGAAATCTCAAGCGCATTGATGTGATGTGAATGTCTTTCACAGAGGCCGGTCCCACACCCAGCGGGTGATGCCTCCTTACCTCGCAGTGACCCCAACATCTCTACCCCCGACAAAGGTGAGCATGTGCATGTGAGCGTATGAATCTTCAGTCTGCCGTCCTGCTGTGAAGAAGGTGGTCTGAAATGACGGGGGTCTCGCGGTCAGCGCGCTAGATCTGATGCTAACCGACAGTTCACCGCTCCTGTGTGTTGTGACAGCTGTGACTGGACCACCAAAGAGCTTCACAAACCGACTTATGTTTATTCTGATTGACAGGGATATGTTGAGGAGGCTTCATCATATGTTCACCCAAGTTATTTAAATCTACTTGCAAAGACATTGGCAACTTTTAGTTTTTCCTTCCTGTGATTTATTTACAAAATGTATATATACAGGGTGTTTTGATCATCCCGAAAAATGCCCAGTGAGCTATTGCAATATTGCAATATCCAATATAAAAGGGATAGGTTACCCAAAAATGAACATTTTGTCATCATTTACACAACATCATGTTGTTCCAAACCAAGTTTCTTTCTTCTGTTGAACACAAAAGAAGATATTTTAAAGAATGTTGGTAATCAAATGGTAGCCATTGACTTCCATAGGAAAAACATTGACTTCCATAGGAAAAATAATTCTATAGAAGTCAATGGCTACCGTCAACAGTCTGATTACCGACATTCTTTAAAATATGTTCTTTTGTGTTCAACAGAAGAAAGAAACTCATACATGTTTGGAACAACTTGAGGGTGAGTAAATGATGACAGAATTTTCAATTTTGGGTAAACTTCCCCTTTAAATGTGTTTAATTTTCGAGGGAAAAAAAGTCTGAAAGGTTTTGGATATGTAATATTTGGATATTTTGTTCTGTATAATTCATTGAAAATAGCTGCCTCAGTTGGCATATTTCCTGTTGTTGTGACGGGAAGTTGTAGTGGGACAGTGTCCATGCTTTTACACCCTAGTCCTGCCAAACCCTGATTTGCTATATCCTATAGTCAGTCATACAACGCTACTGGACATTGTATTTTGAGTTGAGCTGACTGAATATACCTGAAATGCATGTTTTGTGTGTGAAAGTGGTGAAGCCTGCACCTAGTAGCTGGAGTCTAGACATGCAGCTCTCTGATTTAAATGGAAAGGTCCCCCCTGTTCCTCCTAGACCACCATACACAGGTAAAGAAAGAAATCTGCATCGCCCGATCCTATAGACTGACATAGATGTTTCCTGAGCCTTTTAACTCTCAGATCTTCCACTCTTCTGCTCTAAAGTCTCCTGGTTTCTTGCTCATCTTATTTCCTACATCACCCTGTATCATGAGGGCTGCCGGTCGGACGCATCATTTGATAATGAGAAAAAAGCAGCGGGATCCTTCTCACACACTCTTTTATTTATAATCATTCTTGATGAGCTTTCTCGCTGCATTTCTTTCTTTAAACTGCATGACGTCTCTTTAAACCTCAATCTGCACCATTGCTGCTTCATTACCTTTTAGATAGGTCTGCATTCTCTTTTCTGCATTGTCTAATATCATTTTTTTATTTAGTTTATTTAATTAGTTATATGTTTATTTTATTCTTCTACATTTTATTAATTTTTATATGAAACAAGTTATTTTCAGAACTATAATTATAACTAGTATGCTTACTATATTTTATAGCTATATTTACTATTTTTGTTAGGTGTGTAAATTATATATATATATATATATATATATATATATATATATATATATATATATATATATATATTTACTATACATTGTATACTATTTACTATATATGTCATGTATTTATTATATATTTTTATTCTTTTATAATTTATTAAATTGTTTTAATGTAACCTAATTGTTGTTAGTATGAAGTAACTTTCAGAACTATAACTAGTCTAAATTAAATTAAATTAAATTTTTGGCACTCCAAACTTCTCTAACATTGTAAGTGTACCTCAGAAAACAAATTGCATAATAAAAATGTATGAAGTGACCCTTTTACGCGTGTACATCAGTGGACTGTAATTGAGGGTGTTGTCCTGGAAAAGAACTGGTACCGAATGGTTAAACTGTTTTGCATTAGCGACCGACCTTGGCAAAGCGTTTCCCTGATTAATAGACACTCATGACCATGTATACTGTCCCAAGCTCCTGTATCAAGTGAAGTAGATTGACTTTTTGTGTCCTTTAATAGGATCTCCTGCCAAAACTACACGATCACAGTCCCCTGTGATGACATCACGCTCGCCTCAGAAGGTATGACCTTTTCTTGTTGTCTAGGGTGTTTTGTGAAGTGACCTTTGATGTACAGTGTTTACTGTAGTGTCTCGGGACTCAATCCAGGATGTCTAAACTGGGTCAGGCTCTAGTCAATCCAACTGGGCCCATGATTAGACAGAGAGACACTGTTTGTGTGTTCGCTCCAGTCCTGAACAGCACGGTTGGCTCATGTGCATGGCAGTGATCCAGTGCAGAATTCACTAATCGATCTCAAACTCTTTCTTCTCAATGGTGGCACAATCATTTTACTGCAAGATTGTGTTTATCAGATAACTCTGGTAACAACAGTGGAAAGCAACACAATATTTACACTACCATTCAAAAGTTTGGGGTCAGTAAGTAATTACTTTATTCACCAAGTACACATTAAAAATGTCTTTCCTGTCACTTATGATCAATTTATTGTTACAAAAGATTTATTTTTTCAAATAATAAACTTTCTTCTGAACTTTCTATTCATCAAAGAATCCAGAAAGAAATATTGTTTTATCATAATGTTGAAACTGTTTTCAAGTTTCAAATCAGTATATTAGAATGTTTTTATAAGGATCATGTGACACTAAAAACAGATATGTTCAATTGTAATACTACACAATAGACATACAGTTTTTACTGTATGTTTTACCAAATAAATGCAGCCTTAGTGAGCATAAGAGACTTCTTTCAAAAACTAAAACAAAAAAATATCTTTTTTCGAATTTCGCTCGTTTTATTTCCCTGGATCATTATTTCTGGGTCCAACACTGTGCTTATGTACAATATCAAACAATTATTCCATGCATTGTATATATACGATGCTCAAAAATGTTAAACATGCACTATAAATGTTTCACGATATTTTCTTATACAGGCTTTTTTGAAGCAACATAAACCATTCATTTAAATAATGACATTTTAACTGAAATAAGAACCTCTAAAATTACTACTATATATATATATATATATATATATATATATATATATATATATATATATTTAGAATATTTATATTTAGAGGTCAAAAGTGATTGACATCTTCACCCTTTATTCAAATAATATAAAAATTAAAAAAGATTTTATAAGCATATTGTGTAGTTGTGAATGGAGTCAAATGTTTATTTGTGATAATGCAATGACACATGCTACATTTAATAACTGATTATGTTGAAGTCAATCTATGCTTTTTTTTTTGTTATTCTATGCATTTTATTTAATTTTTGCATCGTAAAATTAAATCTGTAGCTGTAGTTTGCCTTTATTTGCCAAATAATATTCAGATAAATACCTTAACCAAGGCCTATTTAAAAAATATTAAATATTTTGTATGTTAATGGTTTAATTGAACTTGTAGGGTCTTAAAAATCAAATATCCACTCCGGGCATCACTTTTGACCACTATTTTATCTCTCATCCAATCTACATATTTTACATGATTATTTTTTTAAATAATGTATAATGCATGTTTTATGATGCCTTATTGACCAGCTTTAGTGTCCTGTATGTTATTAATAGTGCATAATAAAATATTAAACATGTTACCTTCATGCTGTCAGTCCAACTATACTGTACGTTTAATGTATTAGCTTAAATTTTTAGATTATTATTATTAAATTATGGAGCTTTACTGAAAATGCAGGTGTCCATTTTGCAGAGTACCAGAAACCACAGTATTTTTCTTTCAAAAGGTATAATAGTGTATAAAAGGGTCACAGACCTTGAAAAAGGTTGGAGCTGTAGTCATCAATGTACCTTTATGCCATTTCTCTTTTAAGTTGCAGTGAGTGTATTCAGGTTTTAAATAAAAGCTCATTCATTGAAAGTAACAGCCCTTAAAGGCAGAGCACCGCTATAATGGCTTCTCAGAAACTCCTATACGACGCTGCCTCATTCATCTCATCTTGTTGACATTCCTTGCCACTTCCTTGAATTCTCGTCTCGTGCCGCATATCGATTCGTCACCTAGTATTCAGCAAAGCACATGCGTTCCAATCATCTTATAAAACTCTAGAATCCAAACTCTTTCTGTTTTCATTTAGAGAATGCATAGAAATCAAATCATTACTCCTTCTGGAAATCGGAAATGCTGAAATCTGTCAAGCTACTCAGGAGAACAAAGCAGAGAGCGAGTTTCGGATGGGAGGAGATATCAGCACTAGTGCTGGTGAATTTCCTAAAGGAAGTGCAGTCAGCGGGTCAGAAAGCAAAAGCCTAACCTGCGTGAACACCTGTGTACGGTTGTTTGCCCCAGAAATAGTCTAATGCCTGAAGCTATACCATGTGACACATCACACACAAGCATGACCAAGTACACACATGAATATAGATTCCACAGTCAGTTACATCCGGCAAAACCAGCTTTAAACAGCACAAATTTTCATGCTGGTCCAGGCTATTTTATGTTATCCAGTAGTAGTAGTATAAAATCTATGAAACATGCATCAATTTGATATTTTATTCAGCAGGTGATATATGCAATCTGATAACAGTGGAATCACACATTTATAGTAAAACTGCTGATTATTTATAATCATCGCTGCTAACTGATAACATACCAATATTAAAATTCTATACCATATTGCCTAAATAAAAAAATTAGTGAATTTAGGCATCACAACATTAATATGTACAGTATTCAGTATATTCATTTTGAGATTTGCTAAAGATTAGCATTTTACAGTGATAAAAAAATGTTTTTTTTAAAGGAAATTCGGGATTAAAATATCCAATGTACATCCAACATCAAATTATACCAACACATTTTCTGTTTTAATATTGGTCAATAATCAATCTGCTACCAATATATTGTCATCCGAAGAAATGTAGCTTTTTCAGTAAAAAGAAAAATTTAATTGTACTGAGGTCCACCATTATCGACTCCACAAAACGGAATTATCTTAGCGGAAATGTTGTGTTTGAAGATCTCTCCAGAGTACAATCAGATTAAATATGCTATGTTCAGTGAAATGAAGTCCTAGAAACAGCTAAAGCCTTAGCTGTGATTGAATTGCTTATAAATTATTTTCGTAATGAAAAGAGACTGTATTGCCTTAAAATAATAGAGGCAAAATTGCATAATATTGTGCTTTGGCCTTCCGATTTGATTTTGAGGCAGGACTTTTGCTTCTGTTGTAGCTGATGGCTTTGTTATAAGAATTTATTTATTCCTGCTACTAGATAGAGGCAACTTATCTTGTGCTAACTGTATTGTGGCAGTTACACTTTTCTCTTTTGATCTGTATGCGTTTTGTATTTGTAGATCTCTGCACCTCCATTCACCCCTTCGCCCACAGAGTGCCAAACTACAGGGTTGGTGTCAAATTCTCCGGTGCTTTCTGGAAGCTACAGCAGCGGCATCTCATCTCTCAGTCGCTGTAGTGTATCTGAGGCCTCTGGAACTGAGAACACACCCACTGAGCACGCCCTCCCAAACTCCGCCTCCAGCGGCTCAGACGAGCTCATTCGACGGGAGAACAAGACCCCGCCTCCTTACAGCATACATGAGCGGAACAACCCCCGCAGGCAAGTCCCGCTTCCACCAAGCTTGTCGATTCCTCCAAGCATTGACGCGCCACCCATTCCGCCCAAACCGCACCAGATTCGAAGACAAAATACTGAACCACGCCGACCCGACCAGTTTCCCAGACCCCGTCCCATTCCTAGGAAAGTGTCACAGCTCTAACGCTGTGCCCCTCCCACCAGCCCCACCATTTGCACTTTTACACTTAACCTCTACGGGTTTACGATTATTCCCTAATCTCCCAGTTATAAAATAAATAGACTGTGGAATATTTTTAATATATAAATATATATTGAGTGAAAGAGGGTTTGCAGGGGTATGACTGCATTTTATGCACTTTTTAGGTTCGAAATTATAAGTTCGCTTGTCAAATTACCCAAGCCCCTAAATTAACTCTAAACAGAACTTAGTACTATGGTATTTTCTCAGATTTTTCATAATTTATCAATGCTAATGTGTATTTATAGTGGTTGATTCAAGACATGTTTTGCCTTAAGAGTGTTTTTATCAATGACAAATGCACAATTAAAAGTACTTTGTACTTTTAAATAGACAAAGGTGCTAGAAGTCCTCTATATTAATGTTAGCACAAAATGTTCAAGGTTACATTTTCCTTTGAGTATAAGGCCTATTCACACCAAATGATAGAGAAAATATGTGGTAAAATATTAGAACATTACTAAAGTGGGTTGAGAAGAAAGTACAGCCTCGTGAATCTGAAGCTTTGGAAATTAAGTCCATAATATGTGGGGGAAATTATATCGATTGGCATATAGTGCATGAGACGATTTAAACAACGCTTTTGCACAAATCTCTGTCTGCCCTGTGATTTTATGTTTATGCACATTTATTATATATGCACATATTTTATTAGTAGACTTTCAATCAAAGGAAACTGTGTTTATGTTTGTAGTAGAAAGGGTTCATGAACTAGTATGTCATTTTACAAAGATGTACAGAGATGACATTAGTCCTATGTCCAATAGCATTACACCGGTTCACTAAATGTGCTAAACTGTGCGGGTGCAGTGGTGGCTCTGGAAACACAAAATGCTTGTATCATTGACAGGTCAGTTTTCTTTGCAGTCCGAAGAAAGAAAAAAAAACTGCTCCGTTTAAAAAGTTTGCACTTGGTGTGAATAGGCCTTTAGAAAGGTCTCTGCTTTTGTTACCATTACCAAGTTACCATAGTCCAAAATCCACACGCAAAGAGCTCTCATGGTCAAATCTGAAAACTTTCACCATATGAACTGTCACCTTTGCATTGACTAATGTGAAATTAATGTGAGTGTAATCAAGAGTAGTACCTCCGTCCCATTTGTGTAATTGGAGCGCAGTTGTGGGCGAGTCTATTTGGGCTTTTCGGAGCCCTAAAGCATTGATAGTTTCTTTAGGTTACTTTGGAGTTTGGGGTCTGAATGATTAGAACCTGTGTAGGTGGTCCGAATAATTCCTAACAAGTGCACATGCCCACGCAGTGTAAATGGAGATATACTTTTGTGGAGTTTTGCCAAGTGTTGTGCCAAAGGAACAGGTCGGCTGTAAGGAAAATGGATGTCTTGAACTCGAAGATGCTTTATTAGGATGCAAATGGAGCGTTAGACATCCTTTGTAATAGACTTCACTGTAAGGACTCAACGGTGCACCGGATCACTTTACGGCACTGCGTTACCGTACGGCTGCTGGCTGTCTGAAAGACAGTGAGACAAAGTGTTATATCCTGGTAAAAAGCTTCATTTAAAAGGTATTTGATCTACCTAGGGCATTACAGAGACTCAAGCTGCCATCAGGCAATAAGGGCTGCCACTTTTAATCTGAATTGATGCGTTCCAGTCGAATCTGGATTGGTACCTCTGGACTGCAACTTCCCTGACCTCATGTTTCATTTACCTGTACGAAATGGAGGTAGAGGGACCATCTACAACCTTTTTGAATGATTATTACACATGTATAAACGCTTCTGTAGATTCCAACACAGTTGATCGGTGCATAGCAGTGTAAAATCTGCAGAAGTGTTTAGAAATGTTGCATGCTAATTTCATTTGTTGTCCACATGTTGCCAAGTTTACAATTCTGTACGGCCCTGCAAATGAAATCCCAGCGAATATGGAAGTGGAGAGACCAGTTATTGTTTTGTTTTAGTGGAAAATGTGATAGTCTAACGCAGTACAATGTCCTCTTTCTTATTAATTATTAAATTAACTTGAGTATGATTTTTATTTTCTCCTTTTTACGGTCACATTTTATGAGACTCGGGCTTGTTGTGAAAGCTAGATGATGATGATGGAATTCACGAAAATCAGTTATTAAGAAAATTGTAAATTAAATAACAAAATTGTTGTAATTATGCCAAATGCAATATCTTGTCTATTGTACATAACATGTTTTTAACCGAAGAAGTGTAGCTATAACAAATTTACAGCTTTGAATGTTTGAACAGCAAATTAAGATGATAAATGTCAAATATTTATGTATTTTGTGAGCGTAGGGAAAATGAGGTTGAGAAAGCACCTAACACATTTACATTCTAATGACTTCCTGTCTAATAAACATTTCCAGCAACATTTTGATTCAACAGCTCATTGCGTTCCTTTCTCGAAAGGTTAACTCATGTCTGTATGGAACCATTTTCCCTTTATTCAGTGCAGGTTAACAGGCTGGATATGCTAACAAACCAAGTTGTGTATATTCTTCAGTAGTCTTGAAATGTAAATGGAGCTTATATATGTATGTAAAGTATGTGTATTTTACAGATTAAGCTCTATGACAGCCAATTGGACCTCTAATAAGGATCATAACGGCAGAAAAGTAGGAAGCTCATTGTTATTCCTCCAGGTGCTGTGAGCTGGTTGCATTATTCATGTGTTTTTTCTCTGTTCAGTAAGACCTGTATTTGCACACGTAATACAATCTTGCTGTGGTGGGATGTTTGAAGACTCCTTGCTGTCATGGTAAGTTTGTTCCCAGTCTGAGAACCCGAAGAACCAAGGATTTTTCCAAGGAAATTCACAGTTTATATGAAAGGTAAAACTGTAATTGTAATTGGGAAGTCTTCCGGACCAGGGAAATCTTGACGTGTATGAAGGGCTCAAGCAAGAGTGAATTTTCCAAGCCTTTGCTGTTCCATTCTTTTATGTTCCCTTCAAGACTTTTGCAAACTGTTCCACCAAAGTGTGTCTCATTTAGATGCTAAACACCCATGGAATTGTAAATTTATTGGCAAGGTCAAAGGCTGGGGAAGGAGAAAGGCAGGACTTAATGTTGCCTTACCTTGGCTGAGCTTTTCATAGCACAAGCTCAAGGTGTTTTTCTGCTTCAGGAAACTCTAAAGAACACAGAGTTTCCATCTGGGACTGAGGTTCTTCAGCAGAGACAGATTTCAAACAGCTTATGGATAATAGATTTCCTGTTTTATCCCTTGATTTCCTGTATCACTGCTGTTATGCTTTCGGCTGATTGAGATTTGCCCATAGGCTTTACCCACCTTCTCTTACTCTCTGTTGGTTTGTTGTTTTCTGTGTTATGACCTCGTAGAGGACTCTTGCAGATGTCGTATGGGGATTTTCCACAGAACATCAAACGAAGGATTGATGTAGGCAACCGTATCTCACATACCTTCCTCAATGTGAGAACCTTTGATTTGAACTGTGTTTTTGAACTTGGATGCTTCGACTGCTGTCCACACCACAGATCATCGTTTTTTTTTAAATGGTAAACTGCATAGTATACAACACAAATGTTTAAACATCCTAGAGCACCACCAATCCAATTGAAAGTCCTGCGTTATCGTTTGACCACCGAATGTTATATTGTAGGTACTTTATGGGGCTCAGTTCCAAAAACTAGTGAGCTGTTTCAGGCGTCAAAGGTACGTTACAGACAAAAGGTTTGTTCCAAATGGTAAGCAGCAACATTTTAGCGAAATATAAAGCAGCATGTATCTCTCCAAGAAAAAAAAATACAATCCCAGAATGCACTGTATTTATCCAAGATGGCTGACAAGTCGAGAGAAATTCTCTTTCAGCTTGGATTCTGTCTATATAGGTAGCCTACTATGATTTAGACCATCTCCAATGCCCTTAATGTGATTCTAACAGTTGTATCCTACTAGTTTGACGGGTTTCGAGGAGACAAAAAGGACAGAGAGAAATCTGCTGACCAGGCCATGACATTGAAACACTTGAGTGAACTGCCCATCATCAGGCTGAGTGGAAATGCTACAGTTATGTGGACACTATGGTGCAATCGATTGAGGAATTGCTATATAAGATTGAGGCACTCGAGTCATGGTCCATTTATGTATTCCAATAATTTAAAGAGGCCTTCTTCATCCTTCCTCCAGTTGTGCATATGCAGACATTTGCATGGCCCTCCTCAGTTTTACCTCAAGCTACATTAAAATGGCAATTCTTTTGATGTCAACTCTTCCCTGACAGATCACCACTTCGTTGTGGACTCCTATTTAACAGTCGGCATTTTTGCCTTCCTAAGTGTTGATCTGTACTTCACTGCCAGTGGTGGGTGGTTGTGGGTAGAGAATGCTAAAGGTTGAAGCAATTTGCCTTAGGCGGCTCATATGCAACCTCGACGGCATGCATGCTCTTGTCAGCGACCCCGACTCTTAACAGCACGTCCTCCACGGTCATGCTGGCATTTGATTGTTATTTCAACAGCAGGATCTTTAGCTCAGTCTTTTTTTCCTTCCCGACTGTTAGTGCAGAGGGTCTGTTATCTGCAATTATACTCTTACCGTGGCGACTGAAAGTGTGCATCTCCTTTCTGCTATAGCATAGGCCTACATGTAGCAGAGATTTCACGGTAAGCATTTCAAAACAAACAATGGATAACACTTTACTATATGCTGACAATCATTTGGTTCAAAAGTGAATTGTACACATGGTCATTCTAGATGCTGTCACAATAACCTTTAGTTGGAAAATGGTAAATAGTTTGAAATTGTTTTGCAGTATTTGAAGTGTGTTAAATATTTTGTTTCTGCATTGTATTGTTAGCTTAGCAACAAATGCTAACACCAAACTATTGTAAGGAATTGATTTGCTTTCTCAAAAAAGCACTGACACTTTATCAGACAGAATTTGTTTGTAGGCAATAAGCAGCAGATCAAAGCTAGAGTAGACTGCTTAGTGTACATGGATTAAAGCTAATGAGTTAAAAGTGAGAAAATACATAAAATGACACATTTGTGTGATTAGGATTCCTAAAATATATTAGATGAAGTAAATTTGAGTAAATGTATGTGAGAAAATAACCTGTTAAACCTGTCTGGGCCATATTTCAACATATACAAGATAATGTATTATATACATCATTATATACAGTGTACACAGATGAGAAAAAACATTATGAGCATCAGCCTAATATGTTGTTTGTTGGTAAAAAATTCGTTATAAATTTTCACCCATCACAGTCAATGTATAATACACAGCGTTGTGCCTGAACGCGTTCATATTTTGGGCGAACGTGAACTGAACCTACTGTATTACTGCCTGATGAACGTTACTGTGAACTTGTTCATTCTGGTGTCTTTGAACGGCACGCTTTCTCAGTTTATAGCCCAATTTATACTTCTGCGTCGAACTTAAGCCCAATTTATACTTCTGCCTCGAACTTACGCCGTAGCTACGTCGTAGGCTGTGCGTAGCGCGCGTACCCTTTGGCGTACCCTGACGTGCACCTCTCCAAAAATTTAACAACGTGTCAATTCTACGCGGACGCAAGCGCTGTGATTGGTCTGCTCAAACCGCTCCCTCGGGTTTCACATGCTCCCTCTGCGTGCGTCAAATCGGAAAACTGCGCAGAGGTATAAAATAAAACCAATGCGTAGTCTAGGGCGTAGAGGCTCCGGCGTATGTCCGACGCAGAAGTATAAATCAGCCTTAACTTCGTTCAATAGGGTGCCAGATTTATAGAGCCTTCCAGGCGAAAACCCGGCTAAAACAAATAAACTGTTGTAACTTAAAATGCATAAACTGCTAAGACTAGTCTTACAAGTTAGTCATCAATTGTTTTCTTTAAGACCGTTCATAACTGTTTCAAGACATAAAAACGTATTGGTCTACCTACCTATTGATTACCTCTCTACTAATGCGAGTTGTTCATAATAGCCTAGTTCTTAACAGTCTTAACATAATGGCTATGTTTATGCAACTGGCTTCAGGCCTTAATATGTAGCGGGAAAAAAAACCCAATCTGTCAACACCAGCCACCAGTGACGCACCGCCACATGCGTCATCAAAACAAAAAGCAGCAAGGAGGCGTCGTATGATCATTTAAACAAGTTTCATTACAATTTCGGTGAGGATGGGAAAAATCTTACATTCCTGTTCAAACTTTGCCCGCCAATAAAATAGCCTAATTGCTGTCTGTGGCTCTATATGGGCTGTGGCAATAATTTTGAAAAATAATAGCTTGCATCAACATATGGAAAAAAAAGAACGATTAACTAGTTCTAAATTTTAAAGTATGAACTGAACTAATGTTAGTTCATTTTAAAATCTGTGAACTGAACTTTGAACTAGTTCATGTAGAAAGTGAACTTTCCCAACACTGATAATATAAACATGTTTAGCTCAAATTGAAGTGTCTTCCTGCCTGAAGGTCGTTGTATAATAGTGACTCTGGCTGTAGCTGCTGACAGAGACAGTGACTTCATTAATTTCTCCGTGGGTATTGCCACGGTAGCCTATAGAGTATCTGTGTTTGTGAGCACCTCAGGGAGCCACCTACACCACTCATATTGATTTTCTGCATTCTGGCCCATGTTGTGTGGTCAGAATCATGACCCGTCAACAGCCTTTTTTCCTCCTCCATCCTCGTGAGATTTTTATCCCTGTAAATTCCAGCCAGCAGCTGTGACTGCGGCTGTACCTGAGCCTTATTATTCTTTTCTTGAATTCTCTCACTAATTAGAGGATAGTCTTGTCTGTATTGAGTCGATACTGCCTCTGTTTTCCCCGCTCTTGAATACAGGAGGTGTGGAAGCACTGAAGCTGACTTATAATTACACAGGCAGTCGGCGAGGACCCGCAAGCCCGTCTGTGGAAGATTCCTCTTCTTAATTAAGCACACATCAGCCTAAATCAATCCGTTCTGCTCTGCCTCTATCCCTCTCTTGCTCCCCCGATGTGACCGTAAGATCGATCCCGTATTCACACGAGGCGACTCCATCCGTCCTCCCTGTCGTTTGTCTGACTGCCGAGGACAATGCCGCCTTGTAACTTGATGTCATTTGTGTTGATATCAATTTGCCATTGGCAGCCCTCCTAGGGCACGAAAGAGCAAATGAGACAATCTCGCTGTGAAGAGCTTTCATTAGTGTGCACCACTGTAGAGAAAACTCTTAAAATGCCTTTTTTTTGTTTTAAACTTAATTATGTTTCTCAGTAAATTAACCGAATAACAGACACTGTGATTTAATGAGGATGCAGCAATTTTTGCTTCGCCTTTCAGCTATGATTATAATGGGAGGTATTTTTTTCGGTTTCCTTTTTCTCAAACTTTTTTGTCTTGTTTTGGAACAGTGGAACAAAATAAATGGCAGTTTTTCCTTCTTTTTTGTTATTGTTGAGTATAAATTTAGCACCCTTTGGCATATTTTCATTATTAATGTAAGGACGTCCGATCTCAGATGAGCCTGTACGAAAGAATACTTCCTTGATATCTCAGTAGTTCATCCTAGACAGAATTGTAATTTAAATGGAGAGCAAATTAAGCCATTTTTAATAGCTGTCAGGAAACGGAAGTTGTGATAGTCTTTTCTACTCTATTGTGATGTATTTCTAAGAGAAACGGCTTCTCAAGCAAGAAGAAATGTAGAGTGGGATTAGATTTTGCCCATCACGAAATGACTAGATGGTTGTGGTTTGCTATTGGTCGATCTCATGTGAGTGACCGGTTGCTCCGCCCTCTCGCCAGTAAACGCATCATCAGTGAAGAGAAGAGATGTCGCTGGAAGATGGAGGGAAGTTATTTTGATTAAATAATATGTGGGCACATTAATAAAACATTTTTTTATTAAATTAAAATATTTAATGGTGACTTTAAAGTGTATTTTTTTGACTTTGTAATTCAGTACGTGCATTTAGTGTAGCTAGTAGTTCATAACCACAGGTTTTGCTAATGGCAGTCTAGTAATAATGAATATCTATCTAGAAGTTGTGTGCCGGGTCACTCACCCCCTCCATCTGTCTTTACACGAGGAAGAAGCGTCCGTGGCGGAGCCCTGCCAGGCACCAGCTGCCGAGACTCTTTCCCGCTGACCACCACCAACTGTGCTCTTTGAAATATTTACACCACGCTGTGTTAAAATGGATCATTTTTTACTAGGAACTGCTGCAATGCTTCTTTCTATTAGTAGTGATGTTAGTTCATCTAACTTTGATTCTTTCTTTTTCACCAAAAAGGTTCTATTTTTTGAATGGAATATTGCGTATAAAAAATGTATCCATCAATATTTTTTTTTTATTCATGTGCCCTTGTAATCTTTAACTAAAATATCTTCGTCTCTTGCAGTGACATCTCTTCTCTGATGACGTTTACTGGCGTGAGGGCGGGGTAACCTGTCACTCACATGAGATCGACCAATAGCTAAACACAACAATCTAAACAATTCCTGATGGGCAAAATAAAGCCTTGCATTTATTTCTCATTTGAGAAGCCGTCACTCGGATATACATCACAAAAGGGAAGCAAAGACTATCGCAACTTTCGTTCCATGCCGCCTTTAATCATTCAGTGACCTTTTCTATAATTTTTGGTTGCAGTTAGATTTAAACCTAGAAACAACTGTAATAAAAAAAGTGGTTTAGCCAAACTTTTAAAACACCAATACTATACATGTTAACCAATCTCAAACTGTGTTGAATATTTTATTTCGGTTTTTGTGTTTGTGATGCGTTACAGTATTTGTCTAATGTTTATTTCTTATAAAGAATCAAACAAAGCTTTACAGACTTGGTTAATAGCAAAATCTGTGCCAATAATTGGCGATATATGACAATCTGTGTCTATTTACCATAATTTCAGCTCTGTAAATGGAAGAGGACTGTTGAATGGATGCACATCCTTCTGACCTACAACAGAAAGTGCATCAAAGCACACATAAAAACAAAGTGAATCTATCATCTTTTCCTTCCTGAGGCAGACTTTTATCGAGCTAAAATAAGAGACAACAGTGATTATCATATTGGGATCATTATTGTGCCCTCTTTCTCCTCTTGTTGAATAAGTTACTCTGTTGTTCAGTCGGTCATCACTCCTTCGGTACGTATGTGTTTCACCACTTTCTAGCCATTCACTCCTGGAGTCGTGTATTTTCACTGTTTCCGAGCTCCTTTGACGCATGAAAATACCTCTGATACTTTGGGTGTTTTCATGCTATAGTTTAA
This sequence comes from Siphateles boraxobius, assembly GCF_051911475.1. Classification (NCBI taxonomy): domain Eukaryota; kingdom Metazoa; phylum Chordata; class Actinopteri; order Cypriniformes; family Leuciscidae; genus Siphateles; species Siphateles boraxobius. Next base: position 31,597,536 of record NW_027508799.1, on the reverse strand, counting down.
AGCTGACCATAGAGCTCTTCTGGCCTTGCCCGAGGCCTGTTTCGGCACTGAGAGAGGGTTGCTGTATGCTGGAGATCGTTCTCGCTGCTCTGTTGGCTTTCATCAGGACTGGCTTGAAGAAGAGGATCAGACGCTGCAGTGGGGGAACATTCAGTGATTTCTTTGACTCAAGCGCGTCAGCACTTTTCTTGGTAAACAACATTACCTTGATGTTTCTCAGGAAAAACATTCACGGCACAAACAGCTTGTCTGAATTTAAAAGCACTTAAAGGTAGATGTGGCTCTACAGATGGTCCTAATGGCCCAGACCAGTGGATATCTGAACCACAGCAGGAATACTCTGTTTAAATATTGCTCAGGGCATTCATTTTTGAATTGTGTGACTTAAAAGATTGAAGTTCAGTGGTTGCAGAATAGCAGAGTATAAAATGCATTGATCTGACCATGAAAATTAAATGCATTGATTGATTGAATTTAACTCATAGTGTTAAAGGGCAACTATTATGCAAAATTCACCTTTACATGGTGTTTGAACATACATGTGTGTTGGCAGTATGTGAGCAAAACCACCCTGGAATGATAAAAATCCACCCAGTGTTTTTTTTACAATCTCAATAAATCATAAGCACTGTCTCAGAACGAGCTGTTCTAAGATTCGGCTCAGTGTGACGTAGAATTGAGCAAGCCCCACCGACGTGGTTTGATTTACACTGTGGTTTTGGCATAGACCCGGCCCTCGGTGATCTGTTCACCATCCTCCATTGTTTCAATGACAGCCGGTGTTTGTTCTAACGATTTGTGCTGCCTTGTCGAAAATGTCTCCTAAGAAACATAACTGTTCTGTTGTGGGATGTAATAATGTTCATAGTAGTTTTCACTTACTGACATCAGAGCCACTGAATACGCAGTGGATGGATTTTATTTAGGAAGGAAAGGCGCCACTTAAACTTCCAAAATACGTTTATGTTTGCTCAAATCATTTTCTGACAGACTGTTTTGTGAACGAGGGTCAATTCAAAGCAGGTCTTGCTTCAAAGTTAATCCTCAAGTGTGGATCGTTGCCTACTGTTCGTGATCCAACGTCACCTCCAGTAAAAGTAAGTGTATTTATGATTTTTGAGCAAATAGTCATTTCAGTCGATGTCAGCCAATTCAACAACAAATGCGTCTAAAGTTGTTGTCGTCGTCGTAGGATGTCTGTGTAATAATTTTAACATAGTTTGTATAGTGTGTAACCACACGTTTATAAATATATTTTTTTAAAGATATTGTATTAAAAACTGTGCATGTTTTCTGTAAAGACAAGACATCAAAATTGCTGTTTCATCCGCCTTGTAACCTTCCATACAACAAATAGCGTCAGACAGTTTTATGTCACGTATTATTTTTTGCAACAATTACAAATGTGAAAAAAAATAATACCTGCTCTATCTCCCTGCAGCATATATTTTCTTGTTCTGTAGCCATCTTCTCACATTTGCCACATAAGCACCTGTACGACAAGTAATGTAAACATGACGCAACAGGTTCCTCGCATAAATGTAATTTCGTTTGTACGTAGCAAACGTTATCACAGTAGGCTATTTGTGTTTATAGTTTCAAAAAATTGCGCCAACGTTATCACATTTTGTGTGTGTCTGTGTGTGTGTTGCACATCCATAATTGCAAAGGGGATGCGATTACAACTCTAGAAGTACATACATGTATCAAATAACCATTCCGAGACGTCCTGGTCCATTCTCATTTGTGTTTCTTCTGCCGGAGTCTCTTCATCATCTGGGTCTGATTCCGGTTCCAAGATGTACGGCTGAATGCCATACAAAACAGCGGGTTTGTCATTCTCAGCCATTCTGCTTCTACCGACTGATTATTGCCGTAGGTTTGCAAGTTACGCCCTCATCCAAAGGCTGGGCGGGGATATGCAGCTCATTTACATTTAAGGTGGTACACACCAAAACAGCTCTTTTTAAAACAGGCCCCAAAAATGACATTTTCAAATGGTTATAATAAATAGATTTTGGGGTATTTTGTGCTGAAACTTCACAAATACATTCTTGGGACACCCGAGACCAATATTACATCTTGTAAAAAGGGGCATAATAGGTGCCATTTAATATTGATTTATAATTATGTATTCATTTCTTATTCAAACCATTGTTCAAGCCTGTGAATGTAATCTGGTGAAATGATTCCTTCAATGAACATTTGTGCAGTATATTCAGCATGTTTGCGTAGTATGGTATATCACAATGAATTATACCAAAAGAAGTTAAAACTAACCATGACCAAATTACAAATTCAATGACATTCATTTGGCGTTTTAACCACTTTTCACATGCGCACACATACAGATGCACGTGAGATGACTGAACGCTGCTTCATGGTCTTCACCGGTTTCTGTGTCTATACCCTGCAATTACTTGAATAGTTGTAGATTAGATAAATCAACTCATCTTGGCTGCCCGACACTCTTCCATGATTTTCATGCATTTGCTAATGTTATCTGAACACCAAGTAGAGGTTTTCAGAGCAGGCATATTATGTCACTGTCATTGAAGAAACACTCTGAATTAAAAGGTTTTAGACATTATAGATAAGTATATTTACAATTTGAGAACTTTTCTATTCGCTATTCATGACCATCAAAAGTTGCCTTGAAATAATATTCCGATATGTGACGTATATCAATTAGAAATTAATTGAGTATATTTTTACATGAGTTTAACCTGTTGAACCCCCCCTCCCCCCTTAAGCATAGACGTAAAAAATAAATTATTTACGTTCATGAATGCTTTGGAATACAAACCGAAGATTGGTCACTTTTTAAAGAAGACACTCAAGATTATTGTAAAAGCACTAAAGTGACTAAAGTGTTTTAGTCATTTATACAAAATGTGGTAGCACTTTATTTTACAGTCCTGTTCCCCATGTACATACTATGTACTTATTATAGCAATTACAATAACCTGGTTATAACTAGGTATTAACTCTGGGATAACGTCTCTCAAGTGTTGTTTGAACTGGGAATGAAAGCAAAAGGAAAAGCAGGTCTATTGGAGGAGGGGGAAAAACCTGGAGCACAGTCTCTTCCTCCAATCTGAGAGGAATTGATCTGAATTCACTCTCTCAGCTTGCCGCCACATTGAGGTGATTAACTCCACGCTGTGGAGCCCGGCCTTTCTGTCTTAACAGATGAGGTGACGTGTCGTTCACCGATTTCCCGAGGTCAGGATCCCAGGCAGAGGGGTTTCCAATAAAATCAGTGCTTACAAATGTTAATTAGACCCGCAGTCCATCGATTGTGCTCGGAGATTTCCATCCTAAACATCCGTGTTGTCTCTCAGTATCTTCCTAATGAGCAAATGACACTTCATTTTTGTCCTTTAAAGTGGTTTCATGTAAGATATACAGTACAGCTATATTAAATCACATAATGTGCGTTCAGTGTTGCATACATGAGTGTCAGGAAGTGGAATGATGTCATTGTCATGATCTCATTGCATTATCTGTCTCTCTCTCACATTGAATGGGCTTTTATGGAATCGCACTGCAGGTATTGGCTTTACGATAGCACTGTTAGAGTAATGGAGATGCAGAGTTTGTGGCTGTTGGTGCAGACATACTGCAAGTTCTAATGTAGTCTGTCACATGTGCTGTCGGCCTCACTCTGCGTCTGCAGAAAGCAATATAATGCACTCAAGTGGAGCTGTCACGCCACAATAAACAACGTCATATAAAAAAACTCCTACTGCACAATTGGTACTGATGATATAGGCATGTTTCTTAGCAGGCAAATGAAAGATGACGTGTGCAATTGTCCGGACTGTATCAGATCCCATAATGCGTATGTCCTACAGCGAGCAGATGAGAGACGGGTGAGATACAGCGGGGAGTGTTGGTGTATTATTGTGTTAAAGGGGTCCTATTATGCCTTTACACATTTTCAACTTTCTTTAGTGTGTAATGTTGCTGTTTGAGCATGAAAAATGTCTGCAAAGTTACAAAGGACAAAGTCACTCCAAAGACAGTTATTCTCTATATCAGTGCACACCGTTTCTGAACTTCCTGAAACGCCTCGATTGTAGTCTTGAGTTTTCTTCTGGCAACACACACGTCACAATATTACACATTCAAATAATTCCCGCCCACGGCATACACTGAGAAAAGGGACGAGGCCTAGTTGAGGTAATAGTGTGTTAAAACTCGCGGTTATGGTAAGGGGAGTGACATTTCCCAAGCACACTCAAAACTGTTGACCAATCACAACACACTCATCCAGCCGACCAATCAGAGCACGTTGTGCTTTTCATTCATAGAAACAGGAACTGAACAAAGTGCTACTGACAGAAAAATACTGACTTCAAATTATGTGAAAAATGATGTTGTTTTTTTGGACAAATCAAGCTAGACCCCAAAAATAAAATTAAGATTGTGAAAAAGAGCATAATAGGTCCTCCTTTTTAAAGGTGAGCTATAGGTGAGACTTTTTGCACAAATAATAGCACCAAACAGAATTGCAAAATTAAACCTGTGAAATCAGAAATCTGCAGCTGTGAAAAACTACTCTGAAATAGTTTGAAATAGAAACAGTAATCTGCGTTTTATTCACAATAATTTACAAAGTTTCAAGTTGAATTCAATGAAATTTACTTTCAATCTTTGAGTGAAAATTGTTTCAAAGTAAATCCTACATCTTTCTCAGAGTAAATGTGTGAAGAATTGCAGGAATAAAAATGTTTTGTTTCTCCACCCCTTTGCATATATGTTTTTGTTCACACTTTATATTGTACAATTCTGTTCAGCTATTGAGGTGGGACACAGGTAAGGTTACAGGCAGGTTTGGTGGTCTGGTTAGGTTTAAGGGTAGGTTAAGATATAAGGGAAGGGTCAACAGTTTAATTATATTTAAACGTGATTCATTTCTATAATTCTATAAGTACAATGCAAAACCATGTATGTGCACAAAAAGTGCATTGCATCATGATTAATTTATGTTAGTAGCCTACATAGTAAAGAGTGGCAATAAAGTGGGACCTTGTTTTTTATATATTTGAAATAATTTTAAGTAAAAAAAAAAAAGTAGGCTATAGTGCTCTGATTCTTATTTTTTACTTTATTCAAAAGCAATCCACAGACTTTTCTCCCTTTAAGAAAAATACTACAAAAAAGTTTGCTGATTCCATCTTGACTTGTAATTCTCTCAGCACATCTTGTTTAGAAGAATGCGTGTTGGAAAAGCTTCACGTTGTGTGTGGATTTGTTTACCCGTTTTCTTTGCGTATGATGAATGTTTAAGCATGTACTGTCTTCATACAGCTATAAAAGTGTGTGTGAACAGACGTTCTACAGTTTTCACCTTGAAGGCTTGCGGTCCGTCTGAGGCTGTGAAGACGTGCTTAGAGAAGGTAAGAGACTGAATACTGTCTCCTGCAGAATGAAATCACACACAACGTCCCAAGGCTCCTTGCACGCATGTATAACAGCAGTGAAATGGATGTGTGACTCATAGCAACGGTTGATGGGTGCAGGTGCTAAACCAGCGGCTGGCTCCCAGAAATGACCTCCTGCTCACTGATGCCCTGGTCTGTATGAAGCTCATGTTGGCAGGACTGAGAGGAAAACATCACAGCGGACACTATGAGCTGTCCGTATGAGTATTTACCAGACATTATGCTATTGAACATAGCTTAGTCTTCATCTCGTGTGAGTGCTGCTTCATTTAAATTGTTTTTCAAAAGTATTATTTATTTCTTGAGGAGTAAAACTTCTTTATAATGAGGGAAATTGCACCACTAAAGACATTAAACAGTTTTACAATTATTTTGACATTATTATATTAAAAATAAATTAACTCATTAATGTTTATATTTTTATAATAATAAGTTTTAGTTTTACAGCAGATTTGAACACGGCTTATCCAATCAGAATTCAGCACTTTCCATTGAGCTTTTAAATATTTGAAAATAACTATTTTAGCATTTATTACATATGGTTTCATTTTAGCTTTATTTATTTTTATTAATTATTGCTGTTTGCACAACATGTAGCAACATAGTGCATAGAATGTCTCTTTATTTTATTTATTAAAATTAAATTAATTTATTAAAGAGTTTTTATTTTTATAAAATACATTATTGACTGTTTTGCAATTAATTTTAGCAACCTTTATCCAATCAGATTTTTTAAGTTGAATGTAAGAATAAGTATTTGAAAATAACAAATCACTTATTTGCATTTACAATGTTTGTTTTTTTTCCCCTCCAAAAAAAAAGTCTTATTCAGTGACACTTACAAATGACTGCATTTAATGATCATTACATGTAAATGTGCCATGTTGACACACACAAGTCAGTGTGACAATCTCAGTTGTTTTGCAATGTATGTTGAATGCACAGTGTGCGAGCGATCTCTTGATTAGATCATCAAAATTTCAGCTGAAGTTCTTTGTCATACAAACATCTGATTCCCGCTGGATGATATTATTACTAAGAGCTGTGTGAATGTCAGGCGCTGTTAGACGTCTATCTGCAGCTGTAGAGCGAATGAGCAAATCATCCTCTTGAATGAAAAAGTGAATCTTTTGATATCCCATTTACATCACAAAGGAGAAATTACACTGCATTTGTCTGCCTTAAATGGGTTTTAAGACTTCAGCTATAGTTATTATAAAACTGATATGAGGGAGTAAAAACAAGCACAAAAGAACATTTGGTGTATTCAGATCTTAAATGTTGCAATCGGTTTTCTCAAGTTTGCCCTCCAACAGGGACGTCATACACCTCTTTCCTGTTTAGTCCTGGTTAGGGTTATTACTGTTTACTATTAAAAACATTCCTGTTAATTGAATATAAAATATAAATATTATTTGGAAAAACTTGAATTAAACAAAATTTAGAAATGTTACCTTGGCCACTAACTGAAATAAGTTTAGGTTGAATCACTAAACTTATAGTACCGTTAATGTTCTGAAGAGTTTTGTTTTATTGTCATTGTGGTTTTGAGTTACACTTTATTTTACAGTATGTGTATTTACACTATAGCATCATGAGAGGGCGTGTTGTCGAGGGCAGATACATTACCCTGGCACAGTCCCAATTCGCCTACTTATACTACGACCTAAAAGTATGTACTCTTTTTGCGAAGAAAAAGTATACTTTTGAGTGTGTAGCAAAAGAGAAAAGATTAGGCAAGCTCTGGGACATACTATCACGTAATCTTTAACGGAAAGATCTGTTGCGTGAATCCTGTCACCGTAAACTGCCCTGTCAATCATCTTGTCACAGTTAAAATCATCCTTTCAATTTAATTTGATTTCCTACCGCTTTGGAGAGAAATGTAGTCGCACGTTCATCTGCCACTCGTGGATCTTTCATGCGGAGACTCTCCTCATGTGTTTGCAATTTGAACATAATGATGCATTTAAAAGGTAGGCTAATGGCTAAACGTATCTTTACAAAAGTAGCCTACTCAATGCTGATGCAGATGCAATATAATGTAGACAATGTTGAATAAATACATTTTCGTCAGGGTAGATCATTAATCACTCAAACCCCTTTATCTAAACCTCTCTACATAACCGCCGGACTCGCGCGTCCTCCATGTCTGTATTTTTTTAACACTTTTCACTCGTGTTTGTAGTAACTGAATCCTCGTCCAACGCACGATGGGTTGTGGGCAATATTAGCCATTAGAGTGTGCATAGATCTGCACTTCGGATTCTGACCGGAAATAGTAGACCATCCGGGTCTCTTTGGAACACTCAACATACTACGATTTGGGACGTACTGATTCTATTTTCGAATACTATTTAGGTCGGATAGTATGCAAATTGGGACTGGGCCGCTCAGATGGCTGGAGCAAGATGGCCAACGCCATCTCACGACCAATTCGTACGAATTTGTATGAGTGATTAAAAAGTGGCTATTCGTATGAATTCGTACGACCTCACTCGTACGAATTTGTACGATTTGTCTAAACCCACGTGATGGGTAGGTTTAGGGGCGGGGTCAGGGTAGGTCATTCGTACAAATTCATACGAATTGGGCAACTCGTAAAATATGTACGATTTAGCAAAAATCTTACTAATTCGTACGAGTGAGGACGTATGAATTCGGACGAATTATCCACCTCGTAAAATTCGTACGAATGGGCTGGTGTGGCTGGAGAAAGGACATACCTCTGTATGAAGACATACCTTTCTCCCCAAAGAAAGTACTGGTAATATAAGGTAACATGGGTAAGGTTTAAGGTTCTGCTAGAAACATAATAAGCACTGCAATAATGATCCAATAATAGACTCTTAAGCATTTGCCGATTTAAATCCAAATACATTTTTTGGCCGGGCAGTGTATATTTATAAATACGCCCCAATGATTGAAGCATGCTCCTTTAATAATGAAGCTATGGCTTATTGGGTGACTTGTTTTGAGGATCTTGTTTGTGAGTAATACAAGATTAGTCTAGAGACAATCCATGACCCTTGTTAAAGGCAGAATGTTTATGTTAATTGGTTATGACAAGGAGAAAGAGACGCCCTGGGTCCAAACGCTGGCACTCTTGACGGTTTTTGCCCTCATCCTAGTAGCATTCTCAAGGTAGATTTAATTCAACAAGACACAAGATGCTGTAATGATGAACGGTAACTTTTATTTCAATGACCTTCCTGTTACTGACTGAGAAGACGCTGTGTGGGTGGTATTAGATTTTCTGTTAAGACTTCTATGGCTTTCTACAAACAGCCTCTTCTAATGTGGCTTGAAGAGTTTTATGCAGAAGATCTCAAAACTCAGATTTCTTTCTTCAACAAAAGTCACTTGTCCAATTAACTGCAAGACTAAGATCTGTCACGTCCAATTACTTTGCACTAGCAGGAACCAATTGCTGTGCGCCATGTAAAGGTATACAGACTAAAAATAAGATTCAGTTTGAATCGGAGGTCAGGCAACCATTTAAACTGTGATCGCACTTTGAATATATCTCCACTCCTACGTTTTTCAACCCAGGGCAGTTAGTGTGAGACTTCAGCGGCTGAGATCTGCAATCGATCACACCTTCTCTAGCACATGCTCTACCTTCACTTTCACTAACAGCTGTTGTTTATTTCTGTGTTGAAATGGATCTGCAAGCTCATCATGACACTCATTATTAGCTTGCTGATGTACTAGTTCCTCTGTTAATCCGACTTTAAGAGGTGTGAAAGGCAAGCATGTAAGTCAAGGAGACAAATATCATCAAAAAGTTCAGAATAGCAGCACAACTGCTTCCACTGGCAATATTTATTTCCAAATATATATATATTTTTGCAATACATTTTTTGATTGTGTGAGCCACGCTTATAAAATAGCAGATAAACCCACACCTGTGACATTCGTCAAGTGAATAGTTTTAGTATTATTAGTATTTTATTAAAAAAATCATTATAAATAAGAATTGTATATTAAAAATATATTATTTCAAGCATGTGCAGTATTTTTGTTTGTTTTATTTTTATTTTGGGATCATGTACAGTGAGTTTCATAATACCAGTCACAATTATATTGTTTCATTATTATATATGATATGATATTATATTATATCATGGACGTTGGAACCAGTGTATATGGGTGGGACAAGACCCACCCACTTTTTAAGAACAATAATATTGGACCCACTCACTTTTACCGTCTCTAATTCAGCGCTGTTCGCTTTTCAGAGCGCCGTCAGTCAAATTAATTCCACTTGAGGAATGCCCTAATAAATTAAACTCCATTTCTGCTGAATCATTATATTTCTCAACGAGCCGCAACTGACGAAAATAACCACCGTTGTACCCTTCAAGTCAAATATTCTGTTGCAAACATCAATTACAGCTTTAAGTTGTCAATGCTGGCAAATGACCATGTTATCAGCAGCGGCATAATCCACAGATAGCTAGCTGTGCATTTAATGCACGACGTGAAGCGGAGTTTAGTTTACTTGTTTAATTAAAAGGCACTAGAATACATGAAATGGGGTTGAAAATGAAATTATACTCCAGTAAAATTTTTCTGGGGGAGGACCACTTTTTTTTTTGCTTCCGACGCCCATGTATTGGTTCTCAACTCCAGTCCTCGGGACCCACTGCTCTGCACATTTTTTATGTCTCCTTATTTAACACACCTGATTCAGATCACCATCTCGTTAGGAGAGACTCCTTGACCTAAACTGAGTGTGTCAGATAAGAGGGACATACAAAATCTGCAGAGCAGCGGGTCCCGAGGACTGGAGTTGAGAACCACTGTATTATATTATACTATATTATTAAAGAAATATTTGCTTGGCAGGCTACAGTTAATGTATTTACATTGTGGATTACATATGTTGAATTTAAATTAATATTGAACATTGGATCTCATTATTGATAATACCAAACCAAATAAGCCGCCAGAGACATTACAGTGATTTTACAACAGTTATCTGCTTTGTATCGTATCTAATAACACACCTTATTCCATTTAAACATCTTAAGTCATTGTATACAGTCAAAGTCTATGATATTTCTCGGTTTCATTTTTCTTTATTGGTTCTCATGTTGACTTCTTTCTGTCATAATATAGAAGCTGACTGGGTCTTCCCTGCATTTACACCTTTTTTTACCCTGTTTGTCTCCCGTGCGCTGGCGTCTATCTTGTAATGCCCACTGCCCGGCTTCACAGGACATCAGTCAATGTTCTCAGGCAGAAGTGGCCCAGAGGGTGCCAGAGAGAAAGCCAAAAATAGGCCTGCCCATCTATCTGTCTGCGGCCATCGATCCTTTCACCGGCTCAGCCTGGACTTATGAGAGCACCAGAATCCATCCACAAAACAAGAGGAGGAGAAAAGAAAGACAGATTTGGTCCCTCTCTCTCTCTGTATCTTGTCTTTGTTTTGATGGAGAAGTGATATGAAAGTGGACCACATGGTGGGCAAGACTGAACTGTTGTATCAGCTGTGGTATTTTTGATCAACACAGTGAGGGGCTGGTGCTTTTCAGTAAGAAAATGACAAACAAAAAGCCTATAAGCTCTTGGCTTCATTTGTGTTTTTCACCATAACAAGAAAAAGTTTTTCACTTCAAAATTCAGATTTATTCTGCCTTTTTGGATGTTTCCCAGTGGAGGAGAACTTGACTTGACACTGTGTTCTCTACACTAAGATAAACATTTTTAATTTTGGGAGAAGTTGGGTATTTTTGCATTGGATGAAGTAGGCTGTTTGCCAATCGCTCTTCACTTGAGTATCCTTGTCGCAGGAGAGAAGGGTCACGCCGCTTCCACGTTCCTCTTGGGAGAGCTGTCTCTCGCATTTCATAAAAGAGCTTTGAACACTCCCAAACGAACAGAAAAAGTAAAGTTTGCTGGTGCTGGGCTGTGTTAGAGAGAGAGAGAGAGAGAGAGACAGAGAGACAGAGAGAGAGATACAGAGGCAATTTATCTTCTGTTATCCTCTATGATATTTTGACAGTTCCAGAATACCCTTAAAGCAGGACAGCAGCTTTTGTAGACAATTTTTGCACATTTTCATAAAAATGAGACCTATTTCTAAGTGAAACAAAGTTTACATTGGGGAAAGTTGTGGGGCGAGGCTTGGGTTTGATTAGCTTAATCTGTGTTTCATTGTATTGTGAAACGTATAAGTGATTTAACAAACTCCTTACTCTAAGAATTATGCTTTGGCATATAAAGCTCTGTTTGCACCTGATATTAAGATATGTTTTGGTCGATCGGATCACAAGTAGACGAGGCAGACACATACCCGTTTACACCTGGAGTTTTAATCCATCTCTTTTGTCCACTTTCAACTTCTGCCCTGATTTCTTCGAGGGGAGGATCTATGGGAGGGTAAATATATGGGCTTTTTCAGATCTTTTGATCTAATGGACACAATTTATATATAAACATGCCCGGAGACCACAGAAAAACATACGGAGAGCAACAGCTTTCATTTCTGCTCCGATAGCCGTAAGACCACGACGAACGCTGTAAGTGTGTGTTCGAAATCAGGAATAGTGAGAACATTTTGTCTGCTGAAGACCCAAGTTTGGTTTGAAGATGAAAAATGCACCAAACACAGTTTAAATCCCGTCTGGCTAGAGCGCTTTCCCTTAATGTTTACACATTAGGTCAGTATGCCGAGAGTAGACGGTCTTTTGTGGCTGTTTGAACACATTTGACCACATGAGCGTTTACACTACGACAGCAATCTGGTCTAATGTGTTTTTGACTACCTCTGGAAGTGGTCAAAAGTGTACAAGCTCAAAACGTTTTACACCCTGTTTACCATTGTATTTAGCGTTGCCCACTTGTGGTAACTCCAAGTACTTAAATTTGTTTTTACCAGTTGCGTTTTTCAACATCGAAAGTTTTCAAAACAATTCCACTAGTGCAGTGGCAAATATATGTATATATTTTTTGTTTATATATATATATATATATATATATATATAAACAAGAATTATATTAGATGTGATTAATCGATTTGACATCACTACTTCAAAGTTTTGAATGTGGCACTCCCACTGAGTGTTTCAAAGAGAGGGTCAAAAACTCGATAGAAAATAGCTTATTAATTCAACAATATGGTGAAAATATGCAACAATATTTTTAGAAAATGGAGTTCATGACCAGCTTTTTCCCACTATTGTGGCCTTGGTTACAGTTTGCATTTTGAAAAACAAGCATTTTATACTTTAAAATATCGTGCAGTGATGAATTATGCACGATAGAACATTTATTCAGTAAATGAATTGTGTTTGCTTTGTTTGTAAATGGCCAATACAACCGTAGAAATGTTTCATATCAAATATGAATGAGTGTGACCTGGTTAGCTTGTTTACAAAGATTCAAAATCTTGTCTGCAGTTATGAATATGGCAATATTGAAACTTTGGCTTCATAAGTCAGAGCGTGCATGGATATCCAATATCATATATGGATATGAAAAAGTGCCAATTCTGAGAGGGAAATATTTTGAAAGCTGGCTTGTATGTGTTTCCACACGCCCCGGGCAGTTTGTAATATACAGGAGTGATGTCTAAGACAGGATGCCTGAATGCTAGAGGAGGAAGTGATGGGAAGTGACAGTCTTACGGCTCTTCATGCACCGTTTGCCGCAGGGGGGCAGGCGTATCACGGGGGTGCGAGGTTTCAAATCACACAAGCAAATACGTACAATTTTCACACTGCATTTGGGCATTTGGAAATGCACCAAATCACACTCCAGTAAGGCAGAAAAGATTAAACCAAACAAGATGAAAGGATTTACTTGTCAATTAACAGTCCTCCATTCCTCCAATCATTCCACCTGGGGGTGAAGAAAAATCTTCTTAGAGTGGAAAAGCATGTGCATATTTAAATACAATGCCTTAATAAACTCTTTAATAATTACTTTTATTTGAAGTCTTGCATTGACTTAACTCCTCTCAACAAATTGATTCCTCATTAAAAGTATTGTCAAAACTCATTGTTCTGCATTTGACAAAAGACCACAAAAGCCTGTCAAGGCGTCATGTTAAAATGCCTTTGAACTCATCACAAACGTCTTCTAGTTCACAATACTTTTGAAAAGCTGAAGACTGGCTGGTACATCAAAGAAGCTGAACAAAGTCTACTTTGCTTTGTCTCAGGTAAAAGCTTTCTGAATTTTGGAACCAGCCCTGCTGTACAATTAGCCAAACCGTCCCTCTTATCAGTGCTTGATTGCCAATGACTGAGCGTTTAATTGGTCGAGTGGCTGGACCGAATCTCTGATTGGTACTTCGTGTCCAAAATAGAAGGCAGCCACCTTTTTGCTTTGTCAAAGACAGCAGTGTTTTCTGAGGATACCTTTCAAAAAGAAACTGGTTTTAGAAAGGCTTCCAAAAAGCACCATAATGTCATCTGATGATGTAGAACAAATTCAAGTGTTATCTAAAACTAGAAGTATTGAAATTTCTACATTTGTTTCCCATTCTTTCAACTAATCTCCAAACACAGGATTCAGTCCAAACGGATCTATCTTGGCAGACAACATGTTACATGAACATTGGAATCAGATGTGCTTTGATGCTATTCTAGCTCTAGATACTTTCGTAGAAGGCATCATTTTACAGGTTTGTATAGAAGGTTCCCTTGGTGATTGTTTTATCTGAAACTCAAACGTGAAGATCATTTTATGTTTCTTTCTGGATGCGCAAAGATCGTCCCCAAACATAAAAATCTTTTAAAATATCGAAATACGGTTCCAATCCATTAGGTTCAAACAGCTTGAGTGATATCTCCTTTCGAATGCCACTCTTAAAAATGCTACAAGTAATTGCACAATAAAGAAACAAATTGCAGAATGGTATCAGTTATGGGATGTTATACAGTGATGTTTTGATAAATAGGTTATTGTGTTGTCATTTTTGCAATGTTTAGTGGATCAAGGCTCTTGCTTCTGCCTGAATTTGTTCAGGATACACTACTGAATCACATCATACAGAACCCATAGAGACAACGGTAAAGATATTACTCTCTTCACGCTCCTGTGATAAAAAATAGTGTGATAGTGTGAAAAGAAATCTCCTTCCTCATGGCAATAGCCATTTCACTGTGACAAAAGCTAATACAAACAGCCTCACCGAGCTGCAATAAAATTTTCTTCCCTTCCTCGCCATCTGAAGTGAGAAAACGCTACATCTTCAAAGGTGTATCTTTAGATTACATGTATACACCCGCCTGATCAAGAATAGAGATGAATGCAGCATGTTTAAAGGGACTGTGTACTGATAGAGAGGTGATTCAGGTGTGGTATGGATTCATTTTAGTAGTCGGTCGAGTGTACGAGTAGAGATTAATGTCTTCGGCGTATCTAAGGTGTTGTACTCAAGCACTACATGCAGGCTGAGTGGGTCTGTGTGTGTGGCAGCAATAGAGAGAAAAATAGGGTGATAAAAACAGAAATATGGCTCTTTGCTCCTGCCCAAAGATGGCAGTCTCTCCCTGCAGGGGAGCGAGGAGCGGAGGGAGAACAGGTCATGAAAACAGGACGTTTATCCTCCATTAGAGCGCCGTTCCTGACAAAGTGCAGCCAGCACCACAGCAGAATACTAATACTGCTGATTCTCTTGTTTCTCTCTTGCTCACTCTCTCTGGCTTACAATAACACACAATTGCATTCATTTGGTAGAGGTGAAAACAAGCGTCTCTGACAAGCAGCCAATAAACAGTGCTGCTATTTATCACCTAACTCCTTTTAAACTCTTATTTTCTGCATTGGTAGGGTCGCTCTTACTGGCTTTTTTCTCTTTCAGTCAAGCTAATAATGGTTTTCCTGCAACACACGTGTTCTTATGGTTCAATCCAGTGAGATTTTATCGGTTCATTTGGCATAGACATTTCTGTGCAATCCCACTAATTATCTTGCATCAAGTTGCGCTTTTCCTCTAAACCTCTGACCGTAACGTCCCCTCACGCTGCCGGGTCATGGCACCAGGGACTTCTTTCAAATGAGAGGACTTGACTATGCCATCAAGCCCTGTGCTAAACAATCTCATCTGACATTTCAATTTCAAATAGGCTGGTCGACCTACACTGCAGGGATGTTATTTCCTCACATAATTGGCATTCACTTTAGAATTACAAACAGTTCAATGGATGAAGCTGAGGAGTTTAAAATGCTTGTTCTCTGTCATTAAATTTTAAGTTGCATAGTTGTGCAATTAAGTGGTACTAGCTAGTGGTTTGTTATTTTATATTTGCCACCAGCTAATAGTGCAAAAAAAAATTTTCTTTAATCATTATATAATCTGACTCGCATGCACTGGTTAAACCTGTGTTAGGCTGGGTGCATATGTTGTGATCCCTACAGCAAACCCATATGTGTATTCTTCCACGGTACGGCTCCCTGCGGTTAGTCATGTCTTCCCTCGGTAGACCCTGCTCTGACATCACTGTCCGGTTGAGTCCTCCTCCCTGTCATAGGCTGGAGCCACCCCGGTGACATTCAATATGTTGTACTGCCCGGTCATCTGCCCAGTCCATGTGTATTCTCCACGTTACCTCCCTTCAGGCAGGATGTGGCTTCCGCAGCGTATTCCTTTCCATCGAAAGAGAACTCTTTCCCAGTGGTCTTGTGGAACAGCAGTGACTTTCCTGGCCTAAGCCCTGTCCTATCTCTGCGTCTAAAGAATGTGGGGGGATCAGGAGGCTTCTATCTAAGCACTACTGTAAGCACCACTGTAAATATGTTCATAATCTGTAAATGTTTATTCTGACAAAACCCAACTGTGACCATATATTTTTATAGTATTTTCATTTTTTTTTTAAATAATTTTATTTGTAGAATTTTTATTACTATGTTTCTTGTTGTATCTGTATTTGTATAAGTGCACTGGAAGCTTCAGTACCTAGGAAAATTCCTTGTGTGCAAGCACACTTGGCAATAAAGCTTTCTGATTCTGATTCTGATTCTGACTAGAAGGTGGCAGCACTAGTTGCTTTTTATTGGGATCCCAATCAGTCGACACGTCGACGACCTCAAACGTTAGCGAGTGAAAGGGAATGTCTCGTTTACGTATGTAACCCTCGTTCCCTGAAGGAGGGAACAGAGACGGCTCACCGTCCCAGTCCGGGCTCCGCTCGGCTCCTCAGCGAAAAACAACTGGTGTGTGCATCAACTTCCATATTTATACCTGCACCGCAGGATGGAGTGTGAAATCCAGATCTCGCAAGCCAATGTGCATTGGCTCGTTTTAACAGTACTCGAAGATTACAGGCTCCCTAAGCGTGATCCCAATCAGTCGACACGTCAAATACGTCTCCGTTCCCTCCTTCAAGAAATGATGGTTACATACGTAACAGAGACATTCTCAGCATTGTGTAATTCCACCGTCTGATGGATGCGTATCGTAATGAATGAGAGCACCAGTTATTAATTTTTTCCGCTTTTGTTTTTCCGCGGTTTGATTTCGATGCTTGGATTCATTCATTTTTGCCAGTGTTATTGCGTTTTCCTGTTCTCCTTTTTTTCATTGTTCTTCAAATGCCATATTTCTAGTATGTGTGAAAAGTGTTGCATAAAAGCATGTTCTGCAATAAGTGCAGTAATGAAAAGAGCTTGGAGAAAGACGCAAAACCTTCAAATGCAAATACAGTAGAGTTCGTTGGAAGGGAAACAAGTCTTTCTTAGTAGAGGAATAGTAGATCTTTTACTTCCTTTGTCTAATTCTCTCTTCATTTATCGCTTGTACTTTGCATTCTTCACAATCACACTCTTGTGAAGCACAACCAAACAAACCTGCTCCCAATATGGAGAACCATAAGCTGCTATGTGCTTTGAAGACCTTGAGCCTCCAATCTCAGGGCTGCAGAAGTGTGTGCTACTGGTGAGAGGCGCATATGTCTCCAGATGAATTCACCCCCTTCTGTGCCCTGCTCTCTGGGCTAAGAATAATGAACTAAAGCTCTGGAGAGGGAGCTGGGGAAATTGGTCCCAGTTGTGAGCTCTGCATCTGTCAGGTCAGGTAGAATACGAGGGTTTGAACATTGACCTGAATGTGTGCTGTTGTGGTAATGAAGGACCCATTTTGGTCCAGTTAGGTGCCTGTGTGAAAAATAAATGTGGGGACATATTTTTGATGTTGTATTCTTGCTTATATCCATCTTAGAACCATTAATGTGTCATATGTCTTAGCGAGAATTTTTTATTTGCTTTATGTGTATAGTCATTAGCTATACACATAATACACCAGACCCGGATCTATATCTAACACGTATGGATCTCTAACTGCTGCAATAGTAACCTTCCCTTTAATAGAAATTACAGAAGAATAAAATAAAGCATATTTTGTTACCTTTCGGAGCTTGGAAGGGTTCAGTTTTTCGTGAAAAATGTTTTATTCCATTACCACTGTCCTCGTCAGAGCTCATTTCCCAGTAAATCTAGCATCTGGATCATATTCGAGATCTCAACCATATTCTCAAAGCTTTCATTTTCAACGTTTTTCAAAATCAATATTTTGATCACTAACAGTTTCTTCACCAGATCCACCATCAAGTGACAGTGACACTATTTGATTGCGTACAGTATTTGCTCTGCTGTTAATCGTTGAGCCATGTGATGCTTTGCTGATGATACTTGTATATTCTTTTGTTTTATGCCTGCGGTAATTATGAGTAAAACATCATGCCATCTCTGTTTATCAGACATGTGGAATAATGGTGAATTGCACTTATCAAGTCATCAGAGATTTAACTATTGTTGAGCAGAAAATATACTTACACTATTGCATACTTTGGGTCGCTAGTGACCCTATACACTTTTTACAAATATATATTATTATACATTATTCATAATGAATGGATTGAGGATCACTAAGAAGGTTGATGTCTAACTTTAAAAAAATGAATGAGTTACAGGGTAGTGAATGACATCACTCGAGGTATGCGTTTAAGGGTTAATACATGTACAGAGTGGGGTAAGATATGGTCAAATTAATTTATAAATAAATTATTATTGGTTAAATCTCTAGTCATTTTATCTATTTATTTGCATCTGAGCTGAGTGTTTATTATTAATGACATTGGTGCTAAAATTTAGAATGGGCTAAATTACCATTCATGAAGCAATAAAACTACTGAATTCAGCCTTACTCTTTTTTAACAGTCAAATTCAGTGTTGGAGAGCACAGCAGTGTATTACAGACTCATAATTAGTTGAAGGTGATTGGTCTCTCCTCAGCCTCATAGCTAGAGTATATCAGGATTAGCAAGATGGTCTGAGAGTGTAAATGTGTTATTATGGGATTTAGAGTTTGCAACAAGTGACAAATATTGCGTCTTTTGCATGTAAAAATAGAGCTAAATGTACAATGAAGGAATTTTCCTTATTTAGTTTTACCCGTATTTTAAATTACGCATTGCTTTTTGGGTGGCACAGTGGCTCAGTGGGTAGCAGAGTTTACCTCACAGTAAAAAGCTCTGAGTCCCGGCTGAGTCAGGTGACCCTTCTGTATGGAGTTTGCGTGTTCTTCCCTTGTTTGCGTGATTTTCTCTGAGTACTCCAGTTTCCATCACAACACAAAAGACATGCAACATAGGAGAATTGGAAACACTAAATTGCCTGTAGGTGTGAATGTGTGTGTGTCTGTGTTAGCTTTTTGTTAGACGAATGGAGGTTGAAGAAAATATCTGTAAATTTTTACATAAAAAGGTACTGGTAATTTTTTTTCCATTATCCATTTTTCTATGGATTTTTTCATTCTTTTAGTGTGGTAAATGAAAATCTAACTTCTGTCATTTAGTCACCCACATTTGGCTTGAATTTGGACTGGTTTTAATTTCATGGCACTTTTACGGTACATTTATGTTCTGCTGCAGAACTATGATTAGAATATAAGTAGTTTTATTATTGTACTGTACATTATTGAGAAAGTCATTATACATTTCAAACCCATAGGCAGCATTTAAAGCATTATTAGTGTATTTGGATATGAAGGCTGTTACAAAAGGTAGGCAGCAAACACAATGGGTTGTGCTACCTTCTAAATTCCCTTGTTTTTGTCAAATCTGAATACAACATAATATCCTGTATGAAAAGGCAATCCTAAAATGCAATGCAACAAGCTCAGTGGTAATTTCCTTTGGTGATGGCTCACTAATTGTTTACAAATATTCCTAAATTCACTCAATACTGAAAGGTTTCAGTGTGCTATGCATTTTAATACATATTTGGTTTATCCCATTATTCGCTTAGAGACATTAAAGTGTTTTTCATATTAGAAGCACTAAAAAGACTCATCATGCTTTCTTTGAAGGCATTTCACTGACTAATGTTTATCATTTTATCTGAAAAAACCCAAATCCATGACCCTAACTATCCATTTTAAGTGTTCAATTTTGGGTGAACTATCCCTTTAAACTACACTGCACCACAGGTGCTTGGTAAAATCTTAAATGTTGACGTTAGCCTTCAATAGCAGTGCAGAGACACAGAGGAGTGCTTCAGTGGCGTACTTCAAAAGCATTTTACTTCTAATTGCCAGGCTTCCATCACAGTGGGAGACGAGTCACAGATGAATGTAAATGTGTTATTAATATGTTGTCGGCGTGATTTTATTGCAGCCATCTCTGAATTTTTTATTCATGAGACGACGTGCTGCCTTGCTTAAGAAATTACCCTGAAGTCGTGGGGGAGAAAAGGCTGAGGTTGTCTTGTACCGAGAGGCCCTTCTTTTCCGCGCGGCAAAATGACACTGTGGCCAATTACCAGGAGAACAGACCATAATTATTGGAGAGGGATCGTCAGGAGAAGTGGACTTTTCAGATCTGCAAAGCTGCACTTCAATGAGAGGGAGCCCTGAAAGTCATTCTTGCTAAGTCTCCATCTCACGTCTTTGTTAATTAAATTGTCCCACCAGTGGCTTCTCAACGAGTAATCCGTATCCGTGTTTAATGGAGGAGGCAGAAGTTAGTGCAGGAAAGCCTGTCTCTAAGTCTTTGCTAATAATGGCAGTGACCTCACAACACACCAACTTTCGCGGGGGTCAAACTTAAGTAAGTTCAGTGAACTTACGCTATTTTCTTCTAGATTTGCTGTACAGCAGAAACAAACTTTGTTGCATTATTTTCTTGAAAGCCTGCATTGAAACAATCAGTATTGTAGTAATAAACTGCAATAAACTGTAAATACTGGTGACTTGACTTGGGTGATGTGAGGTTCTCTTGAGCTATTGTGTTACTGTTTGATCCAGGGATGGGCAAACTCAGTCCTGGAAGGGCAACTATCCTAAATGAGTTTAGCTCTAATTCTGATAAAACTCCCCTGCCTGTAGCCTTCAAGTGATCATGAAGACAATGGCTGCATCCAAAAGCTTAAAAATGCTACCTTGGGAGGATGCAATCCAAGTTAGGAAAGCATCAAGGCACGTCTGAATCCAATGTTAGCTTCATTTACTGTCTCCTGAGATACCTTCATCTGATAGATTTTTGAAGGTAGCATAGATGTATCCTTCACTTCCTTTGATATCCCACAATCATCTGCTTTCCATTCTGTGACAGTTGAGCTAGAAAAATAAAGATGGAGTCTGAAAATTGCAATTGGTTGTCAGTTTGTGTAAATGTACATTTTTGGCCAACTTTTCCTTTCCAGTTCTGATGTCATTTCTAGTGAGAAATTACTATTGTAGTAATTAAATGTTTGCTTAGTTATTACCAAAGTTCTGTTTATGTTGCTGTTGATCATTAAACCATTACGCTGCCTCAGAAATCTGTCTGAAATCAGTTTTGTGAGGTATCTACGTGCACAAACGTTGCTTACAAAGTCAAGACAGCGAGGCAAAAAGTCAGACGCCTAATTTTTCAGACGCAGCCAATAACTATGTTTACATGTGGACCAATAAAGCGATTATTTCCAATAATCAAAGTAATGAGTTAATCGCAGTAAGATGTTTACATGACTCGAGCAAACCTCTTCACTACCGTTTACATGCAATTTTAATTATTCTGATTATGTCTTAAGTGTTTTTGTTTTTACCGCCAATATACAAATTATGAACTGTATGGAAAAAATACTTTTTTGCCCCTGAAAAAGGGGACGAGCACTAATGCACTCTACTAGCATGTATGCTACTCATAGCAACAGACTAACCCCAGTCTGTGAAGCCTTGAGTGTTGTGTTTATTAATCAAAGACTACAATGTTACATTTGATAACCTAGCATGACATGTGAAAATAGCAAAAATATACACATGCATCTGGAACACCAAACGCAACATGCAAACATTCAAACGGATTTATTTCTCTGCAAGTTCTCTCATTTAAGAGACACTTATTCTCATGTGGCGGCAGCAGTCAGGTTACTGCCTTGACATATTGAGGACACGATGAAAGCTCCTCAAGTTTGGCAGCAAAACTGAGAAATCCATATTTTAATGTACTCGTCGGCGGATAAACAATTTAACATCGCTCACTAAGCGTAAAAGTACAAACTGATGTAAATACTCTTTGGGCGACAAAGACGTTTATCGGCTCAGCAAGTGTGACGTGGATCCGACGAAGAGAGTGGGTTTATCTCTCTCTTTCCTGAAGTGGACAGAGCCGAATTAGTGTCACACGCTTCGGAAAGAAGTCTTGCTTCAGAGTTTAGGCTCTGCAAAGCATGCCGTGCCGCCTATCAGTCCTGCAACGCGTTGAAACGCCCTCGGTCTGGCTATCGGGCGCTCGCTTGGAGACAGTGCTTTATTACAGTTCAGCAGTGGACCCTTGATCGGAGACAGGGCCAAATGAAGATGTATGCATAGACTGTCAACGGTTTAATCCCTTAATAAAGAGAAGGGCTTTGTGGAGATTAGAAGGGCTGAGGGAAGGTAGAGATCCGAGACTCTTCATTTACCCGTATCACTGCTGAAATATACGGCCGTGTCCCGTGAAATAACACAAACTAGAAACCGCTACTTAAATTTATCTTAAGTATGAGCAATAGTAAGCACCAGTAATATGACTCTACTCTGTCAGCACATTGGCGCTGATGTGGCAGATTGCTGCTGTGCAACATACATAAGTAACACCTATTCCTGCCAAATCCCAGATTAGTCATCTAATGCACAGCGCAGTACGTCTGTCGTGCAGAAATCTGCCCGTCTGCATTAGTGCCATGCCTCTTATGAGCCTTACACAGAGACGGATCAGTGCACTTTGCTTTCCCCCCCTAATCCTCTCTCTTTTTCTGCACACAAGCTAACTAAGAGTGTGTGAAATGATGGCTGGTTTGAATGTACACTGATGACTGGGAGGCAGGAAACACCATTAGGAACCTTTAGTCCTGCCAAGGGTTATGAACGGTCACTTATAACGTCTCAGCACCCTGCCAGCGTGGACCACTTTATATAGGACTAATAAAAAAAAATCCCTGTCCACACTCTTTCATTCTAAAGCAAGGCATGTTATAGCTTCTGTCATTTGCTGCATGTTGAATTAGAAAGATTTGGCAGTTGGCAGCTTTATTTGCATGTACTGAGCACAGTGCATTACTTTTGAACTTAAACATTTAGAAAGTTCAATTAATTATATATATAAAGTTGCAATACTCATGTTTTCATTTCATACAATATCCATGTGTTAAATTTTGTTGATCTGTTCTGATTAATATAAGACATAACATAACTTTAAAGCCTGGTTCTCCTGCAGCTTCTTGTTCTGGTATGTTCTGGTAACACAGTAAGCAGCTGCTGGACTGTAAGACAATGAGAACTGACAGGTACAAACTTGCATGTCTTCATGCATTTCTTCCTGTGACGGATATGATGCGCTGCTGCAAGCGTGCCACTCGGTTCAGGGAATCATTTGTCATTCCATACCTTAGAAAACACAGAACGTGAGCTTTAGTTTAGACTTTCAGATCAGCTGATATATAGATTTGCTTGGAATATTTATTTTAAATATTTATTTGAATCAAATTATTTTAAAGAATTTATTTTTAAAAGTATTACAATTATATAATTTGAATCAAATGTATGTATTTATTTATATTAGCATACATGAAATTTGACTCGAGATTTTGAGAAGAATTTACAATGAAATAAAAATATTTTATGTGTATTTATTTAAACCAAAAAATAAATCATTTAATAAAAATTATTCATCTTAAATAAATTGTCCGTTAAATATGTTAAAAAATGTAACACAATTTATATAAATTGTTAAATTAATTTAAACTATAGAAAATATTATTCTATTTTACATTTTAATCTTGTTCGTTTGTTTGTCGGTTCGTTCGTTGGTTCGTTCGTTGGTTCCTTCCTTCCTTCCTTCCTTCCTTCCTTCCTTCCTTCCACTCATACATATATAAATACATACATAAGGAATCTTACTGTGAAATTTTAGATGAATTTACAATGAACTTTAAAAATTTAATTTTCTATGTGTTTAATTCAACAATAAATAATGACTTAAATAAAAAATAATTGTACATAAATTGTACCTTACATGTGTTAGAAAATTGTATATTAAATATTAAACTTGGATCAATTGTATATAAATAATTCAATTAATTAATTTTAACTATATAGAATTTTTTTAATTTTTACATTTTCTGAAGGACATGTGAAAGGTTTCTAGGTGTTTGTTGTCGTTGGATGTCATTTCTAATGGTCATGTTATTTTGCAGGGATGTTGCTTTTATCTGAATGGTTATGAATGGCTTCTTGGTAATTGAAACATGTGATGACCAGTGTGTGACCCCCCCCCGTCACCCCTCAGGCCTCGCGAGGTAAAAAATCGCTTAATTTCTCTAATCGATTTAGTATAGGTGACCCAGCTGCAAAATACCCAAGGCTGTTCTTTTTATTGCCTGGTTGATTATTTGACATGCTGAACGAGTTTATTTCTCAGAAACAGGTGATTGCATCCATTCGCAGTCACATTGTTATTCTGTTTGTTGGTCTCGCTGAAGCGCGTTTTAACGTGGCTCTGGTCAATAGTCTTGCAGCCCATTAGGGATTAAGCATGCATTTAATGATGAAATCTTGACAAATGCGCGCACCTAACCGTTAACGCCACAAGGTTGAGCCTCTGTCGATCTTAGTGCAGATATTGTTGATGTCCATTGTTGGCTGTTAGGATCCCAAGCACCATTATAGATCATGTTTCATACGCTCCACTGCTTTAAAGCCCATATTTTTGAAAAAGGGACGCACAAAAGGGAAAGAGCTTCCATCTCATTTCCACTCACCTCTAAATCTTATGCTGTCTCAGGGCCTAGAAAAAAAGTAAAGGAAACGAAGGCGTAGGATGGATGAGAAGCTTCGAAAACTGTAGGGGCACAAAGGGATGACTGCTCTCTCATTAGACGGGTGTTAAGCTTTGTAAACTTGCGAGGCCATGAGGCTGCTGGCCTTGATACCGGCGTTCATCACATCCGGATAAAAGCTCAGTGTTACTCCCGTCGACGGTGTAGTGGAGTTTGAACGGCTGTAACACAACGCTGATTTGCCTCACAGGACTACAGCACATTTAACAAACATGATTGATATTATAAGGCGAAATGGGATCAAATTGGGCAAAAATGAATTTAGTTGCAATTGGCTTCGAGTCTGTCCTGATGTACTGGGTCACTCTCGGCTGAGTGATAGCAAATGAAATTATCCGCGTTTTGGAACATCTGCCCTCCTCAGCTAACAGGGACATCTCATCCAGGCCTTTACTGCATTTACTTCATAAAATTATTTTTAAACGGTTTTATTTTTAATAGTTTGCTTTAGAATTTGTCAACAAAACAATATGAGCACTGTAAAGAGAGAGTGTGTGTGTGTGTGTGTGTGTGTGTGTGTGTGTGTGTGTGTGTGTGTGTGTGTGTGTGTGTGTGTGTGTGTGTGTGTGTGTGTGTGTGTGTGTGTGTGTGTGTGTGTGTGTGTGTGTGTGTGTGTGTTTGTGTGTGTGTGTGTGTGTGTGTGTGTGTGTGTGTGTGTGGTAAAAAAGAGCCTTCAGGCAACTTGAGTAAACTGGCCATGGAATATATCGGAAAAACATCTTTGTGGAGCATTCTGGGAATTGGCGAGCCACAGTGCAAATTACATCAAACTACTGGATATAAAGATGTGCCCCTTTGTCCCTGGTGAGCAATGCTGGTAATTACCGACTAAAAATGAACCTTCGAGGTTATTGGAGAGAATTATGCTAATGTAATATGTCTTGCTATACAGTGGCCCCAACAGTATTTGGACATTTAAGCCACACTTAAAAATGTGCAAATGTCATTATATAACAAATGTCAAACATATATTTTAAATAAAGAAAGTACAAGCATACTTTTTCAAGCTAAACATTTCACAAGTTTGTTTTAAATTATATAAAAAAGTAGATGCGCTATATTTTTTACCACATACATACATAAATGGACGAGTTTAAAGGCGTTTTTTCTCAGTTTAGATTTTTTGCACCCACAGATTCCAGATGTCCAAATAGTTGTATCTCAGCCAAATATTGTCCAATCCTAACAAACCATACATCAATGGAAAGCTTATTTATCCAGCGTTCAGATGTGTATACACGTCAATCTCAAAAAAATGACCCTTTGGACTGGTTTTGTGGTCCAGGGTCATATTTGGAATTTTTTATTTATGAATTATCTTTTTATCTTTTATTAATTATTTATATTTTATATACTTATTAATCGTTTATTTTATTTCATTTTATGTTATTATTTTTCTGTATTTTATTTATTCTATTGTATTTTGTTATTTTATTTATTTTAGTAATTGTATTTATTCTATCATATTTATTTATTTATTTTTCTATTCTATTCTGTTCTATTCTATTTTATAAAACAGATTGTTTATTTTCTGTTGCATTGGTTTGCAGATGCGACTTGGTTTGATAAATCTAGATTAATTGTCCAAATCTTTTTTTGGGGCTACACAAGAATGTCTGAAGTTGCCTGTTCTACATTTTTAAACTTTTATCAAAAGCCTATTATGAACTCTATGCGACTAGGCGTAATAAAAACAATCTCATGCGCACATGTAAACACTGCTTGATTTATATTTACAGACTTGAATGCAAATCCAGGGCAGAGTTAATCGGGGTCTGCGAGCGAGTCGGTGGGTTTGAACCCGTCCTGCCCTCCTACATTTAATCTCTGAGAGGAGGCAAAGGGCTCAGCATTGTGGAGTGAGCACTGAGCTTTTGAGGATTTAATGAGGTCCTGTGACATTTGATAAATAATTCAATGTCTCTGCTGATTTTTAAAACCCTCTTTGTGGTTGTTGACGAACAGGTGGGACTGTAAATGCTGCTGACCAATTGTTTTCGTGAGCTCTTTTTAATGGTGCAATGCCATTAAATAATGAAATGACTTATTTCTCGCCAACTGTACCACCCCTCCCTTTACCCCGTCTGTTCAAGCATGGGCATTAAAAATTTGAGTTGTTTTCCTCTCTGAGAGTTTTTTTTCGCCAGCACCTGCGTTTCTATTTTCACTCGGTGCTGTCCATGGGGGTTGTAGGGCTTGTGTTTTGTGTTAACTGAGGAATATGAGCATACACAGATACAGGAGTGAAAAGTGGGTTGTCTTGCTTTAAACTTGCCCCCGTTTGGCCTGAACAGATGTGAGGCCCATTTTCACATGATGGCTCCATTGCAGATGGGGGTCCCTGAGGGCCCAGTCAGCTGACTTCATGGAGAGCGTCTCCTGAGAACCGACACGCTGACAAAATGCAATAATGCATGGAAAAGTAATTACACTACTGCTCTGGTCGTTCATTAAAGTCAATGTGCAATCAAAACAACCTTATTTACTTTCTTAAAAAACGTGTAACTGCTCAGTGTTTTTCTTCATAATCTGTAATCAAAATGTAATGACTTGCTCTGTATCTGAAGCGACTCTCCATTTCAGCTGATGTCACCTAGACTGCACAGACGACTGGCTAATGTTCACCAATTGCTAAATATCTGAGTTTTAGTCCTGGGGCTTTCGTTCCTGAAATAGACCCTCAAATGGTGTGACCCCCCCATCCTAAAATTTGAATCGGCAGCTGTATATTTTCATGTGTAAAGGCCCTAATCATATTGTGGAAAATGAATGGTATAAATGTGTGTATAAAGTTTGTGTATTTCATGTTGTATATGTATTATATATTTTTCTGCTATTGTGTTGTTAAATAAATACATTATATATTTTGATTACATTTATTAATGCAAATCATTTTTAAAATATGTATTTTAATCATATTTATTAATGAAAATATTATTTATTTAAAAATATTTTAATAACATTTAAGTATTTTAATTTATTTAAATAATTAACATATATATATTTTAATGAAATATATTTATTTATTTACAGTTTGTGATTTGTTTCTTTTTAGATTTGTTACATTTATTTTTTTCTCAAAGCTTTTTCATGGACCCCCTTGCACTCCCTTGCGAGCCCCTGCTTTGAAAACTTCGGTTTTAGGCTACATTTACGCATTTTGTCTAAAGCAATTCACACTGAATTCACTGTATATAAGTTCCTGTACTCAATCGTAAGCATGACCTTGTCTTTTGCTAATGCCATGCTTTTCACTCTGAGCTACAGGAACAACATTTTCCTAGGTAATGCAGTAACTGAATGCTGGTGTTTCCATTAGGATAGCGCTCAAATATTGCTTAATTATGGAAACAAAAAGGCTTGTGAATGGCGATTCATGTGATGTGGACATTAATGAGTTTATAAGAGTTTATCTGGGGCTTGAAAGTTGTTTCTCACAACTCTCTCTTCATCTTCATCTTTTTGTTCACTAACCCCTTTGTGTCTTTCTCCATCATGGGCCAGATGCTATAAGTGGTAGCGTGGCAGGCAGCGTCGGGGCCGCCCAGTGTTAATGATGATTAATGAAGAGAGGGGAAAGGCTTCGGCTCCTCCTGCCCCTGCGAGAAGCCCCTGAGGTGTGAGGCTAACTGAGCGCCCTCCTTTAAATGTCTGACAAAGTGAGCCTATGAATTATATCTGTAGCATACAACAGTTTTTTACGACGCCAAGCAAGTTTGCAGGTGTTCTAGAGTTTCATTAGCATAGCCGCCAACATCTCAGGAGGTTCGATGGTAAAAAAAAAAAAAAACAGGATGGAGGAGAGTAAAATGCACATGCATTTGTGAGTTGACAAGTGTGCTGTCAAGGGTTGTGTGTCTCCAAAATAGCTGTTTGTGTGCTAGAGATGCAATGTTAAAGAGTGCAGAGAGAGAGAGAGAGAGAGAGAGAGAGAGAGAGAGAGAGAGAGAGAGAGAGAGAGAGAGAGAGATGTCGGAGAGCAGATCGCAGACGCCTCCTCCACACCAGCTGCCCAACACTTACAGCAATTACATCCACATCTCGCCTGTGCAGCTGGAACACACACACGCACACACACACGCACACACACACACCCCTCTCAGACTCTCCACAACACATCAGCGCCTTCACTAATCAAACCACACTGAATGTCTGCTGGCTCCTGCTGTGGAGAAAGCTTTTAGTGTGTGTGCAAGTGTTTGGAATACTTTTGACGTGGAAATGGATCCTTGGCAGAGCTGCGTGATGGTGGGGTCTTAGTGGGCACTTGTTATGTAGTTGCTAAGGCAACAAATGAAATCCAGTAATACAAGTAATTTTTATGTTTTGAATGAAACTAGTATTAGGCTACCCCCCACTTATGAACCCAAGATTTCGAGAACAGGAGAGAATTGAAGGTCTATTCATGATATATTAGAAATTAATCAATTTCGCCACAGACCCAGTAGAAAAAGAATTTGCCTTGTTTAGTTAGGGGTTACTTTGTTTTTTGTTCTGTTCTGTTTTGTGTTGTTTTTTGTTTTTGTTTTGTTCATCCATCCATCCATCCCCAAATTTTTTGTATTAATTTAATTGTAAAAATATTTTTTTGCAATTAAATTAATACATTTAAAATATAATGAAATCCTAATTACTTGCTATCGCATATGTTCATAATTTATTTAAATTTTTTACACATATTAAAAAGAACCTTTTCTCATAATAAGGGACCTCTAGTACTGTTTGTTTTTTATTTTTTTATTTATTTTTCAATAACAATATTACATTTCTTATAAAAAATATTGGTTTTTTTTACAATTAAATGAATACATTTAAAATGTAATGACATGCTATTTAATTGCTATCGCATATGTTAATATTTTATGTTTATTTTATTTTAAATGTGGTTCATTTGGTCATATAGTATCATCTACATTTTAGTGAACATTCAACAACTACACATTTACCCTTTTTTCGGTGTACACCACAACAGGAAACAAAACAGGGGTGTACGTCAAACATGGATAAACATGAATCATTGTTGTTCTCAGGCAGTAACTCTTGGAGGAAATCGGTTGGTGTTATTTCACAAATTCATAAAGAATTCATGACCTCTAATAAGCATTATGTTTCTGTTTCCTACATGGAGAAAAGTGCTTTAATGTAGCACTTCTCCAGAAGGGACTTGTCACTGTATTAATGTAGTTGAGTGCAACCGTTCCAGCATCGCTCTTGTTCCAGCTTGGGCTTTAATTGGAGAGCTAGAGATTTCCTGTTGGTGCGCCATTGATTTTTATTAGCATAGTTATTTGTTGATGGATGCCGGTGGCCCTGTATTGATCAGTCTCAAAGAGGGGGGAACGAGTGAGGCAGAGTGACTTGAGTCTTTACAGCACTAAAAGAGAGGGGTGAATCCCCCTCCTTCCAAAGTTATATTATGTAATAAAAGTAGTTCCACATTTACAGGCGTATTGGTCTAACAACCCCACTCCACATTTATGCAGTGTAAAAAATAATCCTGTAAAAAAACTGTAAACTACTGGCACCTGTGGTTTCCAGCATACTACCGTAACAATACGGTGTGTTACTGTTTTTGTGTTACAGCATATAGCTGTTAAATTAAAGTTTTATACTGTAGCTGACAGTACTGTATTTAGCTGTTAATTTCAAAAACAGTAACACACCGTTTTTTACAGGATTTGTTTTTACAGTGTGCATAGTATATTAAACATCAAATACATTCTGTTTGGTATTATTTTACATAATTAAAAACCTCACAAGATATGTAAGGCTTTCTTGATATCATGGTGTCTTTTTAACACAGAGTAAAGTGTATCTGTGTATTTCTGAATTAAACACGCTTCTCATAGGGCTTTAGCTCACTGTTTGCCGTGTCCTTTCATATACTCCAACCAGAGCTGCAAAGATAAAAGGCTTAAATGGATTATCAATCATTACAGTTACAGTAGAAGGGAAAACGCCCGTGTTTGTAGTCGAAGCACGCACATGCACACCCTGTTAGAAATGATGTTGTGGCTGCTGCCATATCTTTTTGACCTACCAGTGGCTCATTCTTGTGTGTCCTCATCTTTTACTGTGTGTAAGAACTGAGACTCTGCCAGGCAGGTTGTGTGTGTATGAATGCACTTTATATATCATGTGTTTGTGTGTGGAAGCATGTTTCTCACCACAAATGGTCTCAGCAGTTCTCTCAGTGGGAGTTGCACGATTATTGGATGCGGTTGAGGTTGAGGTATCCTGGTGTGGAAGTTGCTTCTTCCTGCCTGTCTGGAATGGAAAGGATTCAAGTGCGTTCAAAAGCAAAGGGTATCAAAGATAATTGCTACCCCATATATAATGGCTGTCATTCATTTAAAAATGTAAACGAAACTAAATTTAATTTTACAATTAAATAAATAAATTTCAAATGTAATGATATGCTAAATAATTGCTGTCGCATATATTAATATTTGCCATTTTATGCATTGCAATATTACATTACTCCCTAAATAACAAAATAATTGTCTTATTTTACTTTTTATGGAAAGTAACGTGCTATATTACTTTTACATTTCTTTATCTCATCTGGACTTGCTTGTTTGTTAATAACAACAAAAAAAGTTATATTTTGGCAAATGTAAAGGTCTTTTTACAGCAAAAGTGAAATGAATAAGCCTCAGGCCAATTCATGCCAATTCACTCTTGCAAAGTAGAGGGCGCACCTTTCAGCTGTGCTGCCATTCCGGAAGAATTGGACGCTGGAGAAGAAAGTTCAACATATACATCAGCAATAAAAAAGAGAGAATCGAAGGTAAACAGCAATTGGTTAATAAAGTGAGATTAAATACATAAAGTATATTTGTGTAATTTAACATATTTAATTATTGCAGAGTTATATTCCAAGTTTGAATCACTGTTTTTATTCATTTTTGGGAAAACCAAGGGTCAGATTTACTAACAGCTTGCGCCAGCACAAACCCTCTTCTGCACTTACTCACGATGTCTCTCAACATGTGGACAGGAGACGTGTCAGTCAATAAAGAAGAAAACTAAGAAACTTGTGTTACTTATTTGAAAAAGTTAATCAAAAATGTAAAAGTAATATGATAGTTTACTAGTTACTTGAAAAAGTAATCTGATTATGTAATATATATATATATATATATATATATATATATATATATATATATATATATATATATATATATATATTTATAAATGGAATATATAATACTTAATACATATACATATTAAATTTATATCTTAGGGATGTAATTTCAACATTTTAAGTATATAAAACTGATCCCTGAAGGGGAATTCAGAACACGTCAAATCGAGATGTTTTTTTAAAGAGATAAATTGCCTGTGCCTTTAGAATTACGGGGGAGAAGCGAGTTAATGCACCATTAACCAGCTGGTTTCCCAGCACCTATCGGCACCGGCACTATCTATTAACTTTTCAAGGGTGAAATGACTTAATCGACTCTGTAAAATGGGGATGATTAAGGTCACTGAATAAAAACGTGTTTGAAAATCATTGTTGCACGTGTACTCAACCTTTAGCTAGGAGTAATTCTGTGATTGAGACCAATTTGCGGACAAACAAATAATCATTCAGGCCATGATTGTGCCACAGTTACATCCACACTCTACCAATACAGCGATTTAGCCTGAGCGATTCCAACTTTCATCTGTAATAAAAATGAAGCAAGCAGGCTGTTAGCGCTTAGCTTGTTAGTGAGCTCTCGTGTTATTATTGCCGAAGAAACAGGAAACACTTTTGCTGATTGGATCTGGGAATTCATGATCATCTAATTATGCTAAGTTCCACTGAGGGAATGTCTTTGAGGAGCGTCAACAAAAAGGCTTAATAACTGACAGTGAGGAGAATTTTTCTGTATGCATGACAGTAGGGGAAAAAAATAAACGTCTGTTTAGGCCATCGCCAAACATATTTCTTGTAAATGATGATAAACAATAGATAAGACAGAAATGTTAAGAGATAGGTGAGACGTATGCACACATTATTTGCATATCGTATCGTGCCAGGTTTTGACATTTCTGTCAGAGCTCCAAGATGCTTTATGGTTTCAGATGCAGAAATAAAAGATCAAAATCTGTTGCTACCGCAAGGCTTCAGTGTCTCTTCGTCTTGCTGTCGTTTCTGGCTAATTAAATTCCACCCTCAGCGCTGCTGTTATGGCTGGCAGACAGGTAACGCTATAAACGCATAACTCACATACAACCAAGCACCTTTTCGACACAAGCGCTTCATTATTAGCAGCTGCTTTTATGGCGCTATTTGTGCTGCAGTGCTATTAAATGGTACGTTTCGACTATTATGCTAAAAATGGACATTAAAGTGACAGGCAAAAAAATAGATTTGCATTTCTAGAAGGAAATGCTAGTGCTTGCAAGTCAGCAAAAAGGGTAGTGTTAGTTTTTGATAAGTAGTTTCAGATAAGCTTAGGTTTTCGGCAATTAATATAATTTCACTTGGAAATATGTACATTACGGAAGTAAAATAACTGTTCTTGCGGACTTTTAAAGCCAATAGTTTGCCCAAAAATAAAAACATTGTCATCGTTTACTCACATTCATGTCCAAATCCAGGTAATACTTTATATCGAGGGTCAACTTTAGACATTCTACTAACTATAAGTAGCTTTGCAACTACATGTCAACTAGCAGTCATTAGAGTATTAGTAGACTGTCTGCTTAATATCTGCTAACTCTTTATTTTGATGCTCCTCAACAGACATTATACTGAAAATAAGTATGTCAACTTATTTTACTAACACAAACCTTTAAACCCAACAGTCCTATTACTCTAATGTGAGTTAGTTGACGTGTAGTTGCAGTTACTTATAGCTAGCAGAATGCCCAAATTGGACAAACAAAATGAAGTTTAACACAATTTTATTTGTTCCATTGAACAATGACCATGCTGCTCTTTTTGACTGTTTCAAAAATCACATAATTATCGTTTAAGTATTATATAAAAGCATTATATAAGACTTGTGCACTACACTGAAACAAATGGTGCATTTACTTTTTAAAATTGTCACTAAATTTCACATATCATGGCAAAGAAACTGCAAGTAACATGTTAAACATGAAATTCTGAAGTAGAAAAACTAAAATAGTATTTTTTATTAAAACATGCTCCAATATTCTTTGCTTTATTTACATCCTCGAAAAATGTGGGAATGATCACGCAAGCTGGTGTTTTTAGAGACTGTTACATCACTTATTAATGCGACATGGGGGTAGCAAGAAAGACAGCGTGGGAGAAATGACATAGCCATAATTTTCTCGCTCACTTCGGAACGCCTGTGAATGTTGCACGGGGAGGGGAGCAGATACTGAGAGAGTGCGTGATGGGGTGGGACGGATTGTGAATGCAAAAAACTTCCCAGAAGGTCAGATCTGGCGAGAGTGGCTGATGAAAGATGATAATCTCCCTGCGGTGGTGTCAAAATGTCCTGCCGACCCGTAGATAAACCTTTCACTGCACAAATCCCAGGTTTTCGCTGACCTCTCCCCATGCTTGAACTGTGCAAGCTGAACGATGCACTCACACCGCCGATTTGCTTCCAAGTGCAAGGGGGCATGATGAAAGACCGTGGTGAACGAGAGGGTGAGTGGAGTGAGAATTTACCCCACACAGGTTCCTGTTACTCATTCCTCATACAGACAGCGGCCGCATCTGTTCCTTTCCATGGAGAGACCGTTCCAAGATTCACCTCTCATCACAATTAGTGCACAGAAGGTGTGGGATTCTGTTACTGTTGTTTTGTCATCAGGAGGGTCTTGCGCGACAGGTATGATTCAGTTTACTGCACTTCTCATTCATTTCTATGGGATCCGCAAACAGTGGCTGAATCCAAAATCGCCCCCTATATCCTCAAATAGGGCATTATTTGAGGGCACAGCATTAGTATTGGTATCCGAAACCATAGTGGACGTTATCGAGTGCACTCTTTCTATCCCACATTGCACCGTGAAATAAATGTACCGCCAATGTACACTCAACGGCTGTCTGAATTCACTGACTTGTTTTAACTCAGTCCTTCAAGTGAACTGTATTAGTGGACTAACGTAGGGGATTGAGATTGAGATAGGGACTGATTGAGAATTTAGGGGGCGATTTCAGTCGTCACACAGCTCTGAACGAAATTCAATGGCAATGGTTAGTGGTTTCAATGGTTAGTCATTACGCTTTTTCCAATGAGAGAGCCACGGACCCTTGTATCTAACATGGCCGCATCTGAAATCGCATACTTTCCTACTATATAGTAGGTGAAAAACAGTATGTGACGCAATAAGTTTTTGTCTTTAACCTACTACCAAGATTCTGAAGTGAGCATACAAACACTTTACTATCGCATTAGGCCACGGGAGAGGATTTTTGGCGAATGAAGTGCATCCAGATTATATTCATACTACACGGGTTCATACTTTATAGAAAGTACGGTAACACTTTATTTCGATAGTCCACTTTAGACATTCTACTAACTATAAGTAACTTTGCAACTACATGTCAACTAACTGTCATTAGAGTATTAGTAGACTGTCTAATTAATATCTGCTAACACTTTATTTTGTTGGTCCCCACATAGACATTCTACTGACTATAAGTAACTCAGCAACCACAAGTCAACTTGTTCTCTTAACCCTAACACCTAACCATAACCTAACAGTCTACTGACAGTCTATTACAGTCTACTAA
This sequence comes from Siphateles boraxobius, assembly GCF_051911475.1. Classification (NCBI taxonomy): domain Eukaryota; kingdom Metazoa; phylum Chordata; class Actinopteri; order Cypriniformes; family Leuciscidae; genus Siphateles; species Siphateles boraxobius. Next base: position 31,562,064 of record NW_027508799.1, on the reverse strand, counting down.
TACTCTAATGACAGTTAGTTGACATGTAGTTGCAAAGTTACTTATAGTTAGTAGAATGTCTAAAGTGACTATCGAAATAAAGTGTAACCGAAAGGACTTATTTAGCAGTTGGGAAGTAATTGCTTATTCAAAAGAGAGTATTCGATTTCGGATGTAGCCCATCTCGTTCTTGTAGTTCCTGAAACTTACAACCATGTGGTAGTTGTAAGTCCTTATTTAGCAACTTGCTAGAAATGTGCCTTTTTTTAATCAAGTAATATTAATATAATTCTGAATAACAAATATTTGTTGGCATTCATGTGTGCTTGCTTAAAAAATACAATCACCTTGATGAAATGTGAAAACAGATGTTAAACTTTTTTTATGGAGGGAAGTGAAAACATATATAGAACATATATAAAAGAGCAAAATATGTAGGATATTCAATCGCACAGTTTCAGTTTGATGGCGAATATGGGTTTAAAAAAAAAAGAGAGTGGATGCAGCCTTGAAAATGTTGTCTTTAAGTGCATTATCGGGAATGAGAGAAAGTTAAGAGGAAAGCACAACAACAAGTCAAATCAAGGCCACTCCTGAGAGCCCTGCACACTGTTTATATGGTCAATTTGAGGGTGAGCATTTCCCTTCATCTCTGCTTATCCATTAGCTCAAGAGCTCCGCCGTTGACCCCATCTGTGCTAGAAATCAATAGATGAGCGGATGAGCACCTGGTCCTGCGCAAAACAAACTTGTAGCAAGTCATGCTATTGTAATGTTTATCTAAACAAAGTGGTTACATTGTTCCCATCATCATAAATCTGTTTAGTGTTTTAGCTTTGCATTGCTTATAGATACAATTTTGTTTTAAATTTTAAGCAATATATCTATTTTTGTGGAATTTGAAAGGATCCAGTATTATTATAATGTATCTACATATCTACATATATAAATATATACATAAATACAATCCAGTGGGATAACTTTCGCTGGTTGTGAAACCGAGAGAGAATATTCTCTTTCATGTCAGTTTGGACTGTTATATCATCGGTGCTGTTCGGTACAGTGGCCCGTGTGTCAAATGTGATTTGTGTACTAGATGGACCAGTGGTTCAATAGATCTTGATCTGGGAGAGAAAAGCTGAAGTATGTGGAACTGCTCTGCCTGTGCAAATGAATTTCACATTATTGTAGGTCACTGAATTCATTCAGCGTGCCAATCAGTAGAGCTCCTTGGGGGACTTGTGTGTGGCGAGTTGCATTTCTCCATAGTCCCGATACAGCGGGAGATTGTAAATTAAGACTTCCATTTTCCTTTCCTGGAAAAGCAGCCTAATTTATCAAACACACGTGTGTGTGTGTGTGTGTGTGTCTGTGTCTGTGTCTGTGTGTGTGTGTGTGTGTGTGTGTGTGTGTGTGTGTGGGGGGAAACGAGCATCAGGAAGAGCTGTCTCATTTCTCCTGCAGCTGATTTTATCTGTCTGGAGGACGTGAAAAAATGAGCCCTGCAATCGTTGCGGGCTTGCCATCAGGAAGCCGGCCAATTTAGAAGGTGGAAAGTCCATTAAAAGATTAATTTAAGGAAGTGACTAGGCCCCTTGTGGACTTATTAGAAGCTCATCAGAATATAGCAGGTGAATTTGATTTATGAGCTGCTCATAATGCTGAATATGTGCTGAGATTCAGAAGTAATATTTTTAGGATCCAGAAATAACAACACTGTTGTTGTATTAGCAACAAGGGGTTTATATATATATATATAAATATTTGAACATTTTTATGCATTTGGCAGACGCTTTTATCCAAACCGACTTGCATTGCATTTCAAGGTACACATTTACATTGTTATCAGTTCTTGCTTTCCCTGCGAATTGAACCCATGACCTTGCCGTTGCAAGCGCCAATGCTCTACGGTTTGACCTACAGGAAAGCTGTATATATGATGATCAAATGATCATCAATGCAGTTTGTTTTGGACTGTCTGGATTATCCCGCTTTACTCTTGCTCTGGAACCGCACTGCTTTCTCTCTCCCACGACCACAATTAAGCATTCTGTAGCTCATGCAGCCTTTTCAATATTTATTAGTTGTCGACCAAGAGCAGTGTGGCAGCACCTTTGAAGCTCATCCCTATTATTAATGCACATGGCACTGTACTGGCATTTAAGAGAGGCAAAGTTTGCCATTATATGCTTTTAGTAACGATTTGCTGTCAGTGGTGGACAGGGAAATAAGCAGAGTCTTTGGAAGGAGGTTGAAACTTTGGCTACATATGAAGATGACTGTACTGGGCTTTAATTTCATGCAGCATTGTACCATTCGGCCCTTTGATTGACAGCTGCGGCCATCAATTCTCATTTCTAAACCCCAAGTGCCATGTCTCTGTCTGCGCCCCCACATTTTTCGACAGTGTCCCTTCAACTTTACACAATTATTGTAATATTTCTTGTGGGTCACTTTGGTGGAAAGCTGCTTGCCAACAAAATATATTTAAATGTGATTCCCAACATGAACACAACTTCGCTCAAATGTTCTGTTATCATATCACATAATCCTCTTATCATGCCAATGTTTGTCTGTCTGTCCCCTTTGGCATATGTCTGTTTAATATTCATCATATCAAATTTAATTTGAGGACGCTGCTCGGAAATCAATGTTGAGATAAAGATGGAAAACACTGCTGCCCTTTGCGGGTGCAAGCATGTGTGTAAAAGGGAGGATGAAATCAAAACTGATTTGACTGAGAAGCATTTGCAATCTACTGTATGTGATGCGAAGTATAGACTTTTTTGATTTTGTTATTATTAATCTTGTTAATTGCTAATCTAAATTAATCTTTCCCTTACTAAAGCATTTCAGTACACAGTCCTGTAATTTTGTCTTTTTGTCCAATTTTCAAAACCGTTTTTGCTTCAAATTAAAGTTTGTAGTGTTGTGATTCACCTCGTAGCTGATTGTCTTGGTTCATGGCTTATAACTCTTTAACGAAGACTTTTAAAAAATCCCTATGGGAAAAATGACTGGGAAAAATATTTCCGGAACCAGCGGCGATGAAAAAGGGGGCGGGCGTTAGTGCACTGTATATAAACCTGCTCTCGTTTAATGAGACAAAATGCCCCTGTGAGCTTCAGACCCTCAACCCCACTGCCGATAACAAGACAAAGGGTTTCTCTCTGTGCAGAAGCCTCGGAAACCTTTCTAGGATGATCCAGGTCTTGTTCTCGCCCTGTTTTTGCGTGCGGTGTGGCGGTTTGCCTCATTAGCTTGCCTGTGGCTGATGTCTCCTGGTCTGGTGGCTGTTTGTCTGACCTTGGCACAACTAAACACACATTTACACCTCATTAGCACAACTGTAGGAGAGGCCAGTCAAAAAGCCGCTTAAAACAGGCCTTCTTCAAAGTACTAATGTGATATTGCAAGTTAAAAAGAAAAGTTTTTCCGCACAAAACATTAGATTAGCTGAGGGAACTTAATTTGGTTAGAAAGCTCAAAGCATGTGTGTTTAAGACAATTAAGTTTGACAGAAATCATCCTGTAGTGAGCGAGAGCCAAGATAGTGTAATCCCTGGAGAAGATGTTTTCATTTGCTTGAGCGACATGCATGATGAACAGCAACAATGTCTGAAACCACATCATTCTTTCTTTCTTTTTTTCGAATGGAATTTTTTGCGCAAGCTGTAAACCATAATTAGCATTCTTACATTCTCACAGACTGACTCTGTTGCAAGTGAACATTGTGAGTCATGCTGTACTTTGTAGCCATTATACTTTTAATATAGTAATTTTCGGTATCAATTTTGTCTCAATGGTCCACTTTAGACACTCTACTAACTATAAGTAACTTTGAAACTGCATATCAACTAACTCTCATTAGAGTATTAGTAGACTGTCTGCTAACACTTTATTGTGTTGGTCCGCCAACAGACATTCTGCTGACTATAAGTAACTTTGCAAGTATGTCAACTTATTCTACTAACCTGAACCCTTACACCTAACAGTCTACTAATACTCTAATGAAAGTTAGTTGACATGTAGTTGCAAAGTTACCTATAGTTAGAAGAATTTCATAAGTGGAACATTGAAATAAAGAAAATCTAAGCTGCGTAATGTTAGTGAAAGCACCAAAACAGTTTTACATTAATTTAATTTACATTTAGTTTTTCATGAGCATTTTCTACCTGACACTACTTGCTCAATGTAACATCCAGGCATATAATAATACAATATCTATTTTAAACTTTGACAAGGTGTATAACTAGTGGTTTTATTATAAATTTACCAGGAAAATGTATAAAAGCTTTAAAATTGAAGGAAAAAAATGGTAACACTTTACTTTAGGGTCCAATTCTCACTATGAACTAGTTATTATCAGTACATATTAATGCCTTATTCTGCATGACCATGTTCTACTACATCCATTAATCCTTCCCAATACTTAACAACTACATTACTGACAATTAGTAAGCAGTAATTATAAGGTTGAGGCAAACGTTGTAGTTAATAGTTAGTTAACAGTGAGAATTGGACCCTAATCTAAAGTGTGACAAAAAAAGTTTACAGTGTTATGAACAAAATATTAAAGGAATTATTTTCTCCCTCTAGCCACTACGTTAGGGTGTCTAAATAGTATACTGAACTCTTTCATGTGGAAAAGGCATGAAACATACAGTTTCCCATGACTTTTGAGAAATGACAGCAATGCATTAGAAATTAGTGCATGTTTCTGACATTTGCAGAAGAAAAGGGTGGGTTATCTGGCACGTATTGGCACTGACAGGCAGTGAAATGCTCATCTGTCAGAGCCGGTGGCTGTTTGGCCGAGCGGTGAGGGAATGCAGCGGCGCAGGGTTTGTGAAGGGCACAGATGCAGGGCAAACTGTGCCCGAGGTCTGTGAAGGAGGCTCAGTCAGGGGCTAAAAAAACCTGCGTCAGCTGATCTGTTTGTGATTGCCTGTTTGGAATCAGCCGTTTCTTTGTCATTGCTGAATGTCTAGGGGTCGTGGTCAGGTGTTACAGACTGGAAAGAAATGGTGATGCCGGTTGACTTGGAGATTTCGGAGTGAGACATCCGTGCTAGTTTTCCTCTTTCTAAGGCTGAGCTACAGGCAAAAATTGATTAACATTGAGGGACTGATATTGATTAACAATACAGATCCTAGTCTGTCCGCCTCATGTTGGTCCCACATGTGAAATCATCCATCCATCCATCCATCCATCCATCCATCCATCCATCCATCCATCCATCCATCCATCCATCCATCCATCCATCCATCCATCCATCCTATATTGATTTGGCTATATGATTTTTATTTTAGATATATTTTTAAATTTGAAATACCTTTCCTATTATATATTAATTTATGTATTTATTTATTTTAGGCTCATCTGTAATGACTAATGTTTTAATAATGTTTTTTTATAATAAATATATATATATATATATTGATTTTTTTAATACAATTTTAATTAAAAAGAAAAAAAATAAGAAAAAAAGACAGAGAGAGAGAGAGATCACCCAGCTGGATGTCGTATTTTCCCTGAGAGCAAACCTTGTTTTTCTGTGTGTTTTTTGAGTGTGTGTGTGTGTCTGTAAAGAGGATTTGAGATTCACAGAGAAAGATTTCTCTGAGTGTTTAGACTTCGCCCAGGCATGCAATTTATTGCAGCTTTCAGTGAGATGAAACCGTTCAGCGTCCAGCTGTGTGCTGTAGCAGAGGTGTGTGTACCTGTGGCCGACTCTGCCATAAAACACACCGAGCCACTCAGCCCAACACAATGGCTGTTGGAGATGTGCATCGTAGTAAATTTTTGTTGTGTGAGAAAGGGTCTGTGAGCTGCGTGTAACAATTACACAGTGCTGCCAGGCCATTTTTGCTGTTTTCGTTGAAGACAATTCTAAGATTTTTAACAAAATGTGACATTTTCTGATTGCTTTTACATGTACAACAGAAAACCTCGGTGAGAGGCTCGGTGTTGACAAAAAAGCTGTTGACTCAAAGTGACATTTGGATTATGATATCATCATGATGTCGCACCATAAACAGACAGTCACACATTGAATGAGCTGACATGCAACATTGTTTAAAGCGTTTACATGACATATTAAGCATAATCAGTGCATGATGCAGGTAAACATACTCAATGACCCTCGTGTGTTTGAATTATAATAATAGAGAAGCATGTTTCAATAAGTGAAATCCATTTATACACTGTAAAAAATGATATGACAACATTGAAGTTGATTGCACTTAATTTAAGGCAGCAACTTTTTTGTTTTGTTTTACGGTGCCCTATTTTTAATTTAGGGAGATAATTTACCATGCCGGTTGATACGCCATTTCATATATATAATCTATAAAATGTTTGGCATAACTATGTTTCAAACACTGAAAGATATGTAAATACTGTATATATGTTTGTCTGAAAAATCCAAAGACTGACGCAACCTATGCAACACTTCTTTTGTATTGTTGCTTCAGAGCAGTTCCTTGTTTGTTCAGTTAATGATATTTTTCTGATATTTGTTCAGAATTACCCTCCCGTTGTGCGTCCTTTGTGATTAAAGTTGTCGCCTGTAGACACAAATTTAAAAAAATTCTTGTCAGTGTTCATTTTTCAGTCGTGCATTGGAGACACGTTGACTGCACTAATGTCGGTTGGTTAGCAAGTAAGATAACTAGCGAGATATTTTCCCAGACAAAGTAATATATTATTGATTTACTATAAAAATGGTGCAGTTGGCATCAAAAGTCTTTCGTCTGGCGTGATGCATATCATCCTGCTAGTCAGAGGCAGGTGGTATTAGAAACTCTCTGTGGTTTGTAAGGCACCATTCTATTCTCTGTAAAGCCAACTTGGGACATTTTGTATTGTGAAAAGTTCTACACAAATCAGTCTGAATGAAGCATAGTTAATGATATAATATACAGTCTCATAGAGACTATTTTGACTATATTATTTATTTTTTCTGACATTCTCAACCAGAACATTTACATGTTCTGACATTTCCTTAAAAGCACATTGCTTATTTAATTTCATAGCGATATAACATAGTGACTCCAGAAACAGTGTTCAATTTTGGACTTTTAATTTGTTTAGGGTTTGTCTGGAAAGGAGTTTTGGAGACCCTGAATTTGAGAAAACGGTGACATCATGCGTATTACGTGTTCAGTCTATATGTCCGTAGAGTTTCTTTACAAAGTGACATCGCCATCTACTGGCCTGGCATGCATAATACAGTGTTTTTAGTAATTTTTAATGAATCCGCGTGAACTGGGATCATTTTGACATAGTTGTCATCTGTACGCGAAACTTTTCAAAGACCCAAAGGAAAAACTTTTCTGTTCTTAGTACATCGTTGTTGAATTAAATTAACCCTTAATTGAATCCTCTTGCTATATCTTACCTGCTTTAGCATGCAGTTGCATCAAGCACACAGAAACTCTGTGGAAGTTGAAAGCCATGCCATTAGAGGAGCAAACATGTCACCACACACCTGATGAGGCTAAATGGCACTTTTGTCTTCAGCTCAGCCCTGGAGAACCCCAAACAAAGCGTCAGCAAAAACAAAAGCTGCTCTCTACGCCTCGCCGAATATGTGTCACCTGACAGGAATCTAAAGCAGCAGCCTGCCTTTCCCAAAAAGTGTCCCTCTCTTTCTCTCACCCTTCCCTGCCTACACTGTTAGAGGAGATATATGATACTGTAGATCGAAAGCCAGGGCTCTTAATAAAAATAATCCATTTCTGTCACAGCCCAGCTGAGGGAGGTGAAAAATGCATTTGCACAGTATCAATAGGTGATTTTTTTTTCATCCCTCTCCACCTATTTTCCTCTTTGTAAAAGTGGATTCCTCTGAAATGGGGTCTTTAGATGGCACTGTCGTGAATCTCCTCTAAATGGCTTCGTCGTGTTGTGCCTCTCGTACTGGCCTGAAGGGCCACTTATCATTAGCCAGATCTATTATCGCTGTCTTGAATGAAGGTTAGCCAGTTTTGAGAGGGGAGGCTGAATATCTGCACGCCATCCACAAACAAGTTAACCTATTTTCATGTTTTCTTATTATTATATTAATAGCTTTATTTGTTTAGTAATTATTTATTTGATGAAAAATTGTGCCTAAAAAACTTTTTTTTATCTTTATATGTAAATGATCTCCTTTTAAATTATGATTAATTCATTTTTTAAGCTTTTATAAAAACTATTTTATTTAGATTTAGCCACGAAAATAGTCTTAGATGATTGCATGGCAGCATTTAAATAAATTTAAGAATTACTAAAGACTAATCCTAACATAAGGACACCTGTGAGAGCTTTGCCATATGACAAGATTTTCAGTCAATGACGACTTAAAATCGTTCTCACAAATCAATCATATAGTCTGCTGTATGGTATCAGAGGACTTACTGTGTAGACTATAAGAAATATAGTGCGTGAGTCATGTGAACTACTTCTGTCATCATTTTGTGGTGTTTTTGTTTTTTGAGCTTGAAAGCCTCCGTCCACATTCTTTGCCTGGTGATTATGTAATAAAACAAAAGTCTTACTTTACTGGCCGCCTGTGAAGCTCTTGGCAGATGATACGCAAAGTGAGATATATTGCAATGGCTCAGCATTTCATTTGCTTAGCACAAGGATATTTTTGGTTAGATGCACAGATGTTTTTGGGCTTGCGTGTTTTTGTTTTTTTTTAGATTGAGCGTTCATGCTTTTTGTTTTCATCTGTGCGAGAGCACTTGGACTGATGGATTGAAAATTGCAGGTGGGTGGAAATGTCAGAAAATGAAGTTGGTTCTTGCCGTTGAAGTGCTTGAAACATGATTATGCTGCGCATAGGCAATCTGCCACCAAACATCCTTAAGGTCACTCTGATACGTGACATACAGCTACTTTTATAGCCCAATCTTGCAGCTTGTAAAATCATCCTTTGCTATTGAGGTGCATCGTTGTAGCAATATTTTACCAGCCGTCTAAATGATAACATCCCAGTGCTGGTGAATGCGTCTTACTGTAGCATCACCTGTGAACATCTCATCTGAAGACATCTTTGGAATAAATGCATTCCTGAAGCGAATCTTTAAATTTGTTAGAGGAGCTATTGGGTAGTTTTTTTATACCAAAAATGAAGCAGAATTTCACCACAGTGCTTGCAACAATATGAAAGTGTAACACAGAATATGGCTAGAGGACATAAATTATGAAGCTGTAGCAAAGACCTTAGTCAGACTAGATGCTGTATTTAATTTGACAGTAACAAAAACAAGACTGTGATATATTAAGGGTCACATACTGTACACTGACTGCAGCATCCGTTGCCGATCTGAGGCAGATACCTTTGATGATGCATTTAATTTCATTTAAAAAAATCATACAATTTGAAAAAGATTCATGTCATTTGCATTAGCTAAATGCAGGTATTATAAACTTTGACTTTTTAACAGCAGTTTAGCATCTGGGATCATGTCTAGAATACTTACTTGAAATGTTAGTGTTAATGTAAGTTAATAAAAAGGTATATGTATATGTGGAAAATAAATTATTATTGTTGTTATTGTTATTGTTATTATTATTATTACTAGTACTATTACT